>NC_052147.1:22259477-22592073 GCF_902713615.1 Scyliorhinus canicula
TTTAAAATAAAATCTAATTTCACCATTATGATGGAGCTGTATAAATGTATGTTAGGCCACAGCTGGAGTATTTGGTGCAGTTCTGGTCACCACATTATAGGAAGAATGCGATTGCGCTCAAAAAGGTGCAGAGGAGATCCCCCAGGATGTTATCTGGGCTGGAGCGTTTGAGCTATGCCGAAAGGCTGGTTATGCTGGGTTTGTTGTCCTTCGAGCAGAGGTGTACAAAATTTTGAAGGACATGTATAGCGTATATAGTCAGAAATCATTCCCCTTAAGGGTCAATAACCAGCGGCATAGATTTAAGGTAATTTGCAGGTGATTTGAGGAAAATCTTTTTCACCCAGAGGGTGATGGGAATCTAGAATCCGCTGCCTGGAAGGGTGGTAGATGTGGGAACCCTCACAACATTTAAGAATCATTTAGATGAGCACTTGAAATGCCATAGAATGCAAGGCGACAGACCACCAAGTGTTGGAAAATAGGATTAGAAAATTGAAGATCAACACATGTAGTTTACCAGAAGAACTTTGTACAATAAAAGTACAGATATGTTTATGATAGAGCCATCGTGTTTTACAGCACAGAAAAGGGCCCTTCGGCACATCATGTCTGCACTGGTCATAGATTATTCTAGAATTTACAGTGCAGAAGGGCATGGTCATCAAGCACTATTCTTTATTTTTTTAAATATAAATTTAGAGTAGCCAATTTTTTTTTCCAATTAAGGGGCAATTTAGCGCGGCCAATCCACTGACCATGCACATCTTTGGGTTGTAGGGATAAGACCCACACAAACACAGGGAGAATGTGCAAACTCCACGTGGACAGTGACCTAGGGCTGGAATCGAACCGGCATCCTTGGAACCTTGAGCAGCAGTGCTAACCACTGCAACACTGTGCCACCCTAGCACCTCTCTATTCAAATCCTATTTTCCAACACTTGGTTATTTACCACAGCATCAGTTTTTGTGTAATCTGCGAATTTACTGATCATACCCCCACATTCCCATCTAGATCATTAGTGTACACTATAAACAGCAAGGGACCCAGCACCGATCCCTGCAGTACACCACTGGACACAGGCTTCCGGTCACAAAAGCAACCTTCAACCGTTACCCTCTGCTTCCTGCCACTAAGCCAATTTTGGATCCAATTTGTCAAATTGCCTTGAATCCCATGGATCCTACCTTTTCCAAAAATATATTTAGAGTATCCAATTATTTTGTCTCCAATTAAGGGGCAATTTAGAGTGGTCAATCCACCTAGCTTGCACATCTTTGGGTTGTGAGGGCGAGAACCACGCAAACACAGGGAGAATGTGCAAACTTCACACGGACAGTGACCCAGGACTGGGATCGAACCCGGGTCCTCGGAGCCTTGATGTAGCAGTGCTAACCACTGTGCCACCGTGCCGGCCACTGGCTCCTACCTTCTTGATCAGTCTCCTATGCAGGACCTTGTCAAAAGCCTTACTGAAGTCCATAAGACTACATCAACTGCACTGCACTTAGTCACCTTCTCAAAAAATCCAGTCAAATCTGAAAGACATGTTCCCCCCCTGATAAAGCTATGCTGACTAACATTGATTAATCCTTGCCTCTTCAAGTGGAAATTAATCCTGTCCCTCCAAACCTTTTCCAATAATTTCTCTACCACAGATGTTAGACTATACATACATCGTCCTTTTCCATATTGAATACAGATTCAAAATACTCAGCTAGTACCTCACCTACATCTTTCAGCTCCACACACATGTTATCGCTTTAGTCCCTAACAGGCCCTATTCCTTTCTTGGTCATTCTCCTGCCCTTAATATACTTATAAATCCTTGGGATTCTGTTTTGATTTCCCTGCCAGTGTTTTTTCATTCCCCGTTTTACTCTCTTTATTTTCTTGAAGTGCCCCCCTGCATTTTTGATACTTCTTTAAGGAATACACTGATGTCAGCCCCCTGTATCTGCCACAAGCCTTCCTTATTTTCCCTTATCCAATCCTGTATTTCCCTTGATATCCAGGATTCTCTGGATTTTGGGTCCCATCCTTTACAGGAACATGACAGCTTTGTACTCTCTTCCCTTTTTGAATAACTTTGACGGCTCTAATGTGGACTTTCCTTCAAGTAGTTGCTCCCAGTCCACTTTGGCTAGATCTTGTCTTATCCTATTAAAATTGGCTTTTCCCCAATTCAGAACCTTAAATCTTATTGAGTTATGTTCACTGTCACTAAAATGCTCCCCTATTGACAATTATACGACCTGCCCAGCTTAATTTCCTGAAACTAGGTCAAGTACTGACTCCTCTCTCGTAGGACTTTCTACACGATGGCTCAAAATCTCTCCTGAATGACTTTAGAATTCTGCCGTCTCTAAGCTTTTCACACTCTGCCTATCCCAATCAATATTGCGGAAGTTGAAATCCACGACTATTATTACCCTATTGTTGTTACACTTCTCTGAGGTTTGCCTACATATCCGCTCTTCTATCTCTCCCTGCCTGTTTGGGGACTTATAGTACATTCCCAGCAATATGATTGCCCACTTTTTGTTTTTGATGTCCTCCCATATGGTCCCAATTGAGCAGCCTGCGAAGATATCGTCCCTCGTTGATTCTTTGATCAATATTGCCTCCTCTTTTACACCATCGCATAAGGGAAGAAATTAAATGAAAATCGCTTATTATCACAAGTAGGCTTCAAATGAAGTTACTGTGAAAAGCCCCTAGTTGCCACATTCCAGCGCCTGTTCGGGGAGGCTGGTACGGGAATTGAACCGTGCTGCTAGCCTGCCTTGGTCTGCTTTAAAAGCCAGCGATTTAGCCCTGTGCTAAACCAGCCCCTCCAGCTGACCAGGAAGAGGTCAACATGGTGGCGCAGTGGTTAGCACTGGGACTAATTTTTCCAATTAAGGGGCAATTTAGCATTGCCAATCCACCTAACCTACATATCTTTAAACCCACACAGTCACGGAGAGAATGTGCAAATTCCACACGGACAGTTACCTCGGGCCGGGATTCGAACCTGGGTCCTCAGCGCCGTAGTCCCAGTGCTAACCACTGCGCCACCGTGCTGACCTTTTCCCTCATGCATGTCTCTCCTTGCTCTGCATTCTAGACTGGCTCCCTCCTGTACCTCCACTCTGCAACCCACCTCCCTACCGACCAAATTAGTTTGAACCACCTCTTCCCCCACCCCACCCCCAATCCCCCTACAGCACTAGTAAATCTCCCTGCAAGCATATTGGTGCCATTCCGATTTGGGTGCAACACACCTGACCTGTACAGCCCCACCTTCCCCAGAAATGGACCCAGCGATCCATGGAACTAAAGTCCTCTCTCCTCAACCATCTCTTTTGCCACGCATTCACCTGCTCTATCCTCCTATTCCTACACTCGCCAGAACCTGGCACCGGTAGTGATCCAGAGATTACAACCTTTGAGTTCCTGTTTTTCAATCTGCTACCTAGCTCCCTAAATTCTTGCTGCAGGACCACATCCCTCTTTCCTGCACATTAATGTGTGTAATCATGGTTTTAATGAGTGAAGATCGATAAGACGGCTTAAATTCTTTTCATTCCCCTGCTGACTGGAAACTGTTACAATTGGAAGTTTTGTATTTTTCACAACAAAATAATCTCACCATGGTCCCAATGGATGATACCTGGCACAAGAATTTCAATCAACTTGAATTATCCTGGGTCTGAAAGCTACTGAGAAAAAATAATTTAACTGACCTTGGGATGTCTCAAAATGTTTTACAGTCAATGAATTATTTTTGAGTGTAATCATTTGCACAGCAAGGTCCTAAAGGCAGCGAGGTTATGATGGCCACATAATCTGTTTTTAGCTCTTGGGACTAAAGGAATCAAGGGATTTGGGGGCCAGGTGGGAACAGTATATAGAACTTGATGATCAGCCATGATCATAATCAATGGCGGAGCAGTCTCGAAGGACCAAATGGCTCCCTCCTGCTTCTATTTTCTTTGTATGCTTCTTTGTATGTGCAGGTTAGGTGGATTGACCATGTTAAATTTCCCCTTCATGCCACAGCACTCTCAATATTGCACAGATCAAGTGTCAGACCAGATTTTGTATGCAAACATTTCATAGAATCCCTGCAGTGCAGAAGGAGGCCATTGGGGCCTATTGAATCTGCACCGACCTTCCGAAAGAGCCGCCCCATCTTAATAATCCATTAACCTAATCGACACATCCCTGGACACGAAGGGGCAATTTAGCATGGTCAATCCACCTAACCTGCACATACAAAGGAACAGACAAAGAAAATAGAAGCAGGAGGAGGATATTCGGCCCTTCAAGCCTGCTCTGCCATTCATTATGATCATGGCTGATCATCAAGTTCTACAAACTGTTCCCATCTGGCCCCTATATTCCTTGATTCCTTTAGCCCCAAGAGCTATATCATAGAATCATAGAATCTATGGCATGGAGACAGGCCCTTCAGCCGAGACGAGTCCATGCCAACCAAATCTTTGGACTCTGGAAGGAAACCGGAGCAATTGAACCCCAATTTTTCAAAATTTTTTCCAATTAAGGGGCAATTTAGTGTGGCCAATCCACCTACCCTGCAGACACGTAACCTCCAAATTTTCTCCCTTGACAGCGAGAGTGTTACCCACTGAGCCGTAACAGGTTCATCCAATAGAAAGACCCGATATGCCACTAGTGGCACCACTATATTGCCATTTCAGATCGCATACTTCCTTCAAGGCAGCAGGAATGTCTCCTCTTTCATGTGTGCAGGACCCTAAGAAAAATAAATGTTTGACAATCTAAGCCCATTTTCTGAGCAGTCACAAGTTCACAGCACAATGCCAGCCTGAAATTTGGCAAAATTGTCTGCAATTTGGTAATCGCATGCTGAGAAGCCTGAAAGAAAGAGGGAAGTGACAATATCTCACTCGATAAAGTCGGAAATGTTGTTTTGATGTGAAGGTGCATCATCAAAGAGCTTGCTCGAACAACTTTGATCTGGAGCCTGACCAAGCCATCCAAGCCATCCCTGACCTCGGGGATGAATGAGACGGTCACTGGATACTTGGATCAATGTTTCAGCACTGAAGATCTGTCATCTCTCCGCTTGATTACCACATCCAGACGCACACACACACACAGAAAGAAAACAGCACATCAAACATTGTGCGGGGATGTAATGTGTAGAGGCTGACTCACAAATAAGCATATTTTATGCCTCCTAAAGTAATTCTGATAGTTTTAATTACCACAGTCTTTCTTACTATTGTTAGAGCACTTATATATTTAAAAAAGAGAATTAAAGAGTGGAACTGCAGCATTTACGAAGAACCCTGCAATTTGGATAAAACGCTCCTTTCAAACTCTGAATTGTGAAGAAGCAGGCATTTTGCTGGCACAAAAAAAAAGGCCAGTTCAGGTAAACACAAAAGCATCCTTTATAATCAAGCAATGTGAAAATGCAAATCGCTACACTTGCGGCTAATGTATCTTTGTAAGTGCACGAAAATAAAAGCGGGCAAGGTTATCACTCACTTCCATGTCAACAGCCCACGTCGACAGGTAGCAGCAAAATACCACCCAGGAGACTCTATTCATCCCGCACAGCGGGGAGACTGGCTGTAATTACCACTGGCCTACTTATTTTCAAAAAGTCCAATGCCAGATATTTTTCTTAATAGGTGAAGTCGAAGCTAAAGAACTGTAATTTTAATCAAATTCTTCACAGCTGCATGTCTCTTTCAAGAGAAATTGAGGATTTAAATGTATGTTGTTGGGCTCATCGAACGATCGCAGCAGGAGGGGGACTGACAGTAATTATCTTACACTTTAAGGTATTCTGCTGCCAAGCTTCTCGGCTCTTTTCTTCTGGGGGGAAGAATTTCATCCCCTCTCGCTCTCTGAGAGACCTAAAGTGACACACTACCTCACTATTGTGATGTTGCTGCCCATCTGTCCGAGAGTGTGAGTGTGTAAAATGGTGATTGATAAAGGCCTTAGGTTTTCCCTGCCAAAGTAACAGTGGATGCAACGGTGGCCTGCTGCCGTTGTCAATGTGTAAACATTTTCCAGCAATTTCTGCTATTCAGATACCCCGAGTTGCGGGCTGTGTTAACTATACGCAAACCGGGCAGCACGGTGGCGCAGTGGGTTAGCCCTGTTGCCTCACAGCGCCGAGGTCCCAGGTTCGATCCCGGCTCCGGGTCACTGTCCGTGTGGAGTTTGCACATTCTCCCCGTGTCTGCATGGGTTTCGCCCCCACAACCCAAAGATGTGCAGGGTAGGTGGATTGGCCACGCTAAATTGCCCCTTAATTGGAAGAAATTAATTGGGTACTCTAAAATTTAAAAAATACATTAAAAAAAAAACTATACGCAAACCACGGTGTGCCCTCACCCCCACCTCACCCCCCCCCCCCCCCCCCAGTGAGTTTCTTGAAATGCCATCACTTGCACATTTATTGCCCACGAAACTTACTGCACAAAGTTAGGGCTGCTACGTAACAGCGTAAGGATCTTTCTTAATGACGGAATTCATAATCCTTTTTTTTTAGCTGGATTACCTATTACATATAGAATTTACAGCAGGGGCACAGGCTCCTTGTGAGCTCCCTGTCATCTCTCTTTAACTATTACTATCAGCCCAACCTTCTATTCATTGTTCTCCTCATGCGTTTAATCAGGGATCTTCTGAAATACATCTATGCTATTCACCTCAAGTATGAATTATACCGGGGCGGCACGGTGGCACAGTGGTTAGCACTGCTGCCTCACGACGCCGAGGACCCGGGTTCGATCCCGACCTTTTGTCACTGTCCGTGTGGAGTTTGCACATTCTCCCCATGTCTGCGTGGGTCTCACCCCCACAACCCAAAGATGTGCAGGATTGACCACATTAAATTGCCCCTTAATTGGAAAAACAAATTGGGTACTCTAAATTTTAAAAAGAGTATAATTTATACTGAGTGAGTTTCATATCCTATACTTTGACAAAGAGTCATTCAGACTCAAAACGCTAGCCCCCTTCTCTCTCCACAGATGCTGTCAGGTCTGCTGAGATTATGCAGTATTTTCTGGGGCGGGGTTTTCATGTCCTATACTAGTGAGCTCCATATTCTGGCTACCGCCTGAGTAAATAGGTTACTCCTGAATCCCCTATTGATTACATAGAATGATCATCCTTATTTTCAAATCCCTCCAAGGCCTTTTCACTCCATATCTCTATAATTTCCTCCTGCCTTACAGCCGCTTCAAGATATTTGCACTAACCTAATTCTGGCCTCTTGAGAATCCCCAATTATAATCGCTCCACCATTGTTAGCTGTGACTTCAGCTGGTCCAAACTATGGACATCCCTCCCTAAACCTCTCTGCCTCTCTATTTCTTGTAAGAGATTCTGTTCCCGTCCCCCCCTTACAATAGTTCTTGGACTCCAGGGATTATGGGAACAAAATGCATGTGACACAGGGTGTGGCTCAACCTTGGTTTTGTTCCTTTATTAAATTCACAAGATTTCCAAGTGCAAACTCCTCTGTGGCTTGACTGGAATTAAGAACAATACTTCACAGTACCAAACCCCGATTCAAGGGTGTCTGAAATTTATAAAAAGCCTCACAACGCAAACCCCTCTACGCTTGGACTGAAACTTCTAATCGTTCACACAGCTGGCCGTTATCCGTGTTGATTTTAGGTCTGGATGTGGAGATGACTAGTCTCTGGTCTTCTCCTGACTGCAGTGCCCACTCTCCAATGTCATTCTCTTTCATTGATTCATTCATATCCCAGGCACAAATCCTGTTACCATTCTGCCGAATCTTCCTGTGTTTAGCACCTCTTTACCTTAGTTTATACCAAACCCTGGTCTGGACAGGACTGTACGGACATGGTAAATTCTTCTGCTGTTGACAAAACAGAAAACAATGTGATTCCTGCCCCGTGGGTGAGGGATCCCAAGGTTTAAGGAGGTGTGACTGCTCCTTTAGTTCCTCACAGGAACTAATTGTAGTGTATGATCGCAGTGTTCCGGTACCATTGTCCAAGATAGTGGCTCCCTCAGTCTTTTGATAAGTTCATAAGATATAGGAGCAGAATTAGGCCATTCGGCCCATCAAGTCTGCTCCCGCCATTCTATCATGCCCGATGAGCCAGAGTTTTGGTTAACTCACCCCTCTGTGTGTTACAGTTAACCCCTTAGTGTCCGTACAGTTCATCTCCATTGAGGTTTATTTTATATCCTCGCAGATTGAGGAGCCATGTCCTTCACTCTCTTTCCTCCTTTAAGACACTCCAGAGGTTGCTAGGAGTCTGGAACTTACTCCCTAAAAGGGTAGTGGAGACAGAGATCGTCACAATATTTAAGAAGTATTTAGATGTGCACATGCAATCCCAAGGCATACAGTCTATGGGCAAAGTGCTGGAAAATGGGATTACAATGGTTAAGCAGTTGTTTTTGACTGGCGCAGGCTGTGCTGTAGGACTCTATGACTCCATCTGCCTCATTTTGTCTTATGTGTCAGCACATAGGGGTAGCACGGTAGCATTGTGGATAGCACAATCGCTTCACAGCTCCAGGGTCCCAGGTTCGATTCCGGCTTGGGTCACTGTCTGTGCGGAGTCTGCACATCCTCCCCGTGTGTGCATGGGTTTCCTCCGGGTGCTCCGGTTTCCTCCCACAGTCCAAAGATGTGCAGGTTAGGTGGATTGGCCATGATAAATTGCCCTTAGTGTCCAAAATTGCCCATGGTGTTGGGTGGGCTTACTGAGTTATGGGGTTAGGGTGGAGGTGTTGACCTTGGGTAGGGGGTAGGGTGCTCTTTCCAAGAGCCGGTGCAGACTCGATGGGCCGAATGGCCTCCTTCTGCACTGTAAATTCTATGTAATTCAAATTTTGTTTGCAAATTGCTCCTATGAAGTGTTTTCAAATGTTTCATTCTGTTAAAGGTGCGATATAAATTTAAATTGCTGTTGTTGCTGTTGGATTTATATCTTTCTGGCCCCTGTGCAGACTCTTCACACCAATAGAAACATTCTCTGTATTGTCTACCCTCACAAATTCTTTCAGAATTTTGAAAATCTCAAACAGAGGGTCAGGGCAAAAGACTAACAAAGGAGGCAGGTGCAAAATGCCTCAAGTCAACAAAATCTGCACCATTACTTAAAACATTTGACCTATCTGGATGGAGCAGAATATGGGACCCTTTGCTGAATTGAAACCAAAGTAGAGATGATGTTGAATCTGCGTCTGCCTGTACAAAATGAACTGAAATAATATAAATTATCTAAAATATTGCCATCAAAATAGTTGCTGCTGGGTCGATAGAGGATACGCTAGATGAGAAACACACAGTCTGCTTGCTCACTCTTCACCCTCAGCAGTAACAAGCAGCACGCTTTGCTAATGTGCTGGCTTGCTTATTTCCTTCTGAGCCCCATTTTTTAATCCATTAACCTCACTCCCTTGGTCATTCCCCGTCACACTCATCCCTGGAGTTGGAGATCTCTGTAACTGCTGCCAATAACCCTCTGCAAACAGCTGCTGCCAACAGGATTCTCGACAGCATATGCCTTTTTTAAAAAGCCATAAGTTATTGTTAAAGCGAGCTCCATCTAATGCATGTTAAAGGGATATTACTTGTTTGTTTTTTTGGAATTTTCTGAGTTGAAACTCACAATGTGCTATATTTAAACTGACTTATTGGGGGAGGCAGGTGTATGGTGGGAAGGCAGTGATAACATTAACACAACAGGAGGTCTGTAATTGTATCAGAACTTTGATAACAATAACATGCTGATGTCATGAAAGATGCTATATAAATGTAGGTTCTTTATTTATTTTTCTTATTGGTTAGTGGATTTTTTTTTTTAATTTAGAGCACTCAATTCATTTTTTTTCAATTAAGTGGCAATTTTAATGTGGCCAATCCACCTAGCCTGCACATCTGTGGGTTGTGGGGGCGAAACCCAAGCAAACACGGGGAGAATGTGCAAACTCCACACGGACAGTGACCCAGAGCTGGGATCGAACCTGGGACCTCGGCGCCATGAGGCAACAGGGCCTACCCACTGCTAGTGGATTTATAAAGTGTCCGATTTAATTTTTTTTTAGCAATAAAGCTCAGATTCGTGTTCTGAGCTACTTCAAAGCTTTATTTGGGGGATTACCTCCCGTTCCCTGGCCAATGTTTATCCCTCAATGGAATACACTATAACAGATTACCTGGTTGTTATCTCATTGTTAATTTGTGGAATTTGGCTGTGTGTAAATTTGCAGCCACACTTCCTACATCAAACAGTGACTACGCTTCAGAAGTACTTCATCGAGGGCAGCACGGTGGCCTAGTGGTTAGCACAACCGCCTCACGGCGCTGAGGTCCTAGGTTCGATCCCGGCTCTGGGTCACTGTCCGTGTGGAGTTTGCATATTCTCCCCGTGTCTGCGTGGGTTTCGCCCCCACAACCCAAAAATGTGCAGAGTAGGTGGATTGGCCACGCTAAATTGCCCCTTAATTGGAAAAAATAATTGGGTAATCTAAATTTATTTAAAAAAAAGAAGTACTTCATTGTATGTGGAGTGATTTTGTATTATCAGGCTATTACTTGAAGCATTTGGAATATGGAACCCATTGCTAAATTGAAACCAAAGTAGAATTGATATGAATCTGAGCCTGCCCATACATTCTTTTAAATAGATTTAGAGTACCCAATAAAATGTTTTCCAATTAAGGGGCATTTTAACATGGCCAATCGACCTAACCTGCACATCTTTGGGTTCTGGGGGTGACACCCACACAGACTCAGGGAGAATGTGCAAACTCCACACGGAGAGTGACCCTGGGCCGGGATTGAACCTGGTCCTCAGCACCACAGGTCGCATGCCCATACGTGACAAACTGATATAATAGAGATAATCCCCAAAAATTACCATCAAGATAATTGCTGCTGGGTTGATGGAAAGCAATACTCTGCATTAAGAATGTGCTACATAAATACAAAAGGTCCTTTGTTCATCAGGAAACTGCCAGTGTTGTTGCATCCCTGGATTCAGTCAAGATTCCATTTGGGAGCACATCATTTCAATATCTTCTTTCACAGCTGGGGATACTGGTGACTTAGAGCTGGTCAATTTTAAAATTCTCATTCTTGTGCTCACCTCCTCGATCTCACCCTCACCCTCCCTAACTCTGAAACCTCCGGCAGCCTGACAATCCGTCTGATGCTCCATCCAGCGCTGGCTGGCTTTGTCGCCTACCATTGACAGCCAGGCATTCACACGTCTAGGCATTAAGCAATGGAATTCCCTTCCTGGACCCTCTTTGCCCCTCCATTATTCTCACCTTTTCCAGACTATGCTGAAAACCTAAACCTTGGACCAAATATTTGGTCACCCGTCCTGAGGTCCCCTTTTCGAGCTTCGTGTTATTGTCTGCCGAGGGGACTGAAATCATATATTCAAGTGAAAGAAACACTTAGAATCATAGAATTTACAGTGCAGAAGGAGGCCCTTTGACCTATCAAATCTGCAACGGTCCTTGGAAAGAGCACCCCAGCCAAGGCCACATCTCCACCCTATCCCCGTAACCCAGTAACCCCATCTAAACCTTTTGGACACGAAGGAGCAATTCAGCACGGCCAATCCACCTAACCTGCACATATTTGGACTTGTGTGAATGCACGGTAGCACGGTGGTTAGCACTGTTGCTTCACAGCACCAGGGACCCGGGTTCGATTCCCGGCTTGACTCACTGTCTGTGCGGAGTCTGCACGTTCTCCCCGTGTCTGCGTGGGTTTCCTTCGGGTGCTCCTGTTTCCTCCCACAAGTCCCGAAAGACGGGCTTGTGAGGTGAATTGTACATTCTGAATTCTCCCTCTGTGTACCTGAACAGGCGCCGGAGTGTGGCGACTAGGGGATTTTCATAGTAACTTCATTGCAGTGTTAATGTAACCCTAGTTGGGTCACTAATAAAGATTATTATTATTATTATTATTAGTGGAGGCAACCTGATCCAGGCCAGCTAGATAGTGTGTGTACTGACAGCAAAGCAGTAAGTACAGAGGATGTAAAAACAACTAACTCAATGGCACTGCAGCAGGAGCAGAGTGAAAGTTTGCACAGAATGGTGAGCAAAGCAAAGTGCTTGCACAGTTACCGTGCAAGTGTGCAGGGCGGAAAGGGGAGACATTAAAAGCCAGCGAAGCGAGGAGGCTCAAAAAGCATTTGGAATGAGCTGCTGGCATCAGATCCTTTTGGTGTTATGTGAAGAGAGAGAATCCAGAATAGAAGGACATGGCAAGATTTCAGATAGTGGAAATAATTCCCAAGCACAGCTTTCCACATCTTTGACATGCAGCGCTACTGAACGATGAGTGCTCGCCTGCAAATGTTCGATTAGGGTTAAAAAGAAAAAAAAAACACCGGAAGGATGGAAATTCAAAATAAAACACTGGAAATGAGCAGCAGCTTGGTCAGGTAAAGGCAGCTGAATATTTCCTGCAAACCACTTCTATCAGGACCAAATATCCTATCTGCGTGGTCGATTTCATGGTGCTCCATCTGGGAAAATGTTACAAAGGCATTGGGTGCATTTATCCAGGGTGACAACTGTAAGCTGGATGTGAAGCAATGACAGCTGAAAGCAAAAGAAAGGCTTTGCATGTACGCTGCGCCTTATCGTGTCCCTTCTATGAATTGCTTTGAAATGCAGTAGCTGCTGCTTTGTATGCAAGCAAAGCAGTCTTTTAGCGTACAGCGAAGATCCCCCAAACAGGAACTGGATGAAGGAGCAGCTCGTGAATCTGATCTGGTGGCTGCAGAAAGTTAGTGCGGATGGAGCTGGAAGATGCCCCTGATTTTCTGTGAAATTTTAACCTCAACTTGAACCACTACAATAGGGCCTTGTTTGACATTTAATCAGAAGGAAGGCTCCTCAAGCAGTGCAACGCTGCACTCAAATGTGTTACTTGAGGCCATCTATTTAAAGTTTTAAACTAGGGCTTGAACCCCCCTCCCCTTCCCCCGCCCCCACAACCTTGTGACTCAAACAGTGTTAGCAACTGATAAACCACACAAGTAGGCAGTTGTGCACAATCTGTGAATCGAACCACTAAAATTTAGAGTACAAAGGTTTGGGATTTGGGATTATTGTCACCTGTACCGAGGTACAGTGATACAGTTCTGCATACAGTCCAGACAGGTCGTTCAGTACATGAAAAACATCGGACTTGCGCTGCCGAGGACCCGGGTTCAATTCCAGCCCTGGGTCACTGTCCGGGCGGAGTTTTCACATTCTCCCCGTGTCTGCGTGGGTCTCACTCCCACAACCCAAAGATCTGTAGGGTAGTGGATTGGCCACGCTAAATTGCCCCTGATTTGGGAAAAAAAAATGAAAAACAAAATACATACAATGGATACACAATGTAAACTTATGCATAGACATAGACACCGGGTGAATCATACACAGTGTAGTACTGCTCAATAGAGACGATGCGTGGAGAGATCAGTTCAGTCCATAATTAGCTTGCATCTGTGCTGGTTATATCAACATCACTTCCACATCCCTGTGTTCGATCTGGTTTTGGAGTTGAAATTGAGTTCGGAGGTGCCTGTGTTGAGTGCTGCCAGGGCTCCACAATGCCACCAGATACCATGTGAGTTAGGAGGTAAGCGTGCACGCATTAAACATCTGCTGGAAAAATGCAGATCATGACGTCAATGTTGATTTGACACTAGTGCTGTTATTTTGGAGCTCCACGCCTAGAACTGTCCCTTAACCTTGCACAGCTGAACACGCATTAAAGCAGCATGAAGGACCCCCAATTAGCACTATTAAAAAGGATCATCAATTGCCTACAGATTAGTTGCCGGTCGATTTCTTCTGGCTGTTAATGTAATTCTGCATGTCTTTGGTGCATCCCAAAGCTGTTTCCAGATTAACAATCAACAGGGATCGTCAGACAGAAGTTGGAGTAATTTTTAGGCTGATTGAAAGGCTGGTGCATGGCGCAGTTGCAACCTGACATAGAATCAGGCCTTCATCTTAACATGTTGGCAACAGCCTGTGCTCTCATGACAGTGAGCTTACTTGTACAGCATCAGTTTGAACAGCCTGGGGCACACGAAGGTTGGGTACATGCTGCTTGGGTTGCAATGAAAGCTGAAACATCAGACCATTGTTGGCTCCATGTGCGTTAATGGACATTGCCACTCATTTCATTGCTGGGAAGGAGAAACCCCAGGTTCTGCCCAAAGCCCACGTGAAATTGGACTCCTCACTGCTCTCTGACGTTTAGGACAGGGTTCCCAAGTATTTTCTTTTTCTTTTTTCTTTTAAAAATTTAGAGTGCCTAATTATTTTTCTTTCCAATTGAGGGGCAATTTAGCGTGGCCAATCCACCCAACCTGCACATCTTTGGGTTGTGGGGGTGAAACCCACACAGACTCGGGGAGAATGTGCAAACACCACACGGACAGAGTGACCCAGGGCCGGGATTCGAATCCGGGTCCTCAGCGCCGTAGTTGCAGTGCTAACCACTGCGTCACATGCCGCCCCGGGTTACCAAGTATTAGAGGGTGCGTGTTCCATCAGCCTTCTTCTGCAGCCCGGCCCATCGAAGTCGTCATCATCCGTGTCCTCTGCAGCAGAACAATACTGTGTGTGTCTCCCCCTTTTGGGTCAGCTGGCACCCGTGCTGTCATTTCCCCCTTCCGTGGCTGCAGCACGGCGTCTCACCGTGTGCAGATCCTGCCACAATGCTGTCCTCCAAATTAGCAACAGACAGCAGTGACTGTGAAATCGACTGAACATGTGTCCTCATTCTGACTGTGTTCTTGCCCCATCTCCACTGCCTGGACACCTTGAATAGGTGAAAAGAGAAAGGGAAAAAGGTACAGTGTGGTGAGGGGTAGAGAGGAAGCGAGAGGAGCATACTTATGCCACCTGCAGCTTGTAAATCAGAAGAGATTGTGGCATAAGAGTAAGAAGCATAATTGTATGGATACCCTCCTTTTCAATTGGCCCTACGAATGGCCAAGATTTCAACCTCAATAATAGCCCTTTCCATAATGACCAGTATTCTTTCTGGGGGTTGTAACTTCATTGCACCTCTCCATTCAATTCTTGCTGCCCTCTATTCTGCTCCACCTCTCCTGCAAAAAGAGATGAAAGTGTGTTAGTGAGTGTTGTGCATCGATTTGGAGAGAGAGTGAATAAGAAAGGGGGAGAGAGAGAATGGAAAAAGGGAGATAGAGAATGGGAAAGGGTGCCTTGTAAGTACAGAGTGGACCCAACAAGAGTTTGCAAAATGAACCACACACTGTTTTTTATTAGACCCACCATCCACATGTAAAGCCTGCGGAAGAGGGACCTGAATTGAAAGTTGTTTAAGCTGAAGTTTTATTCCTGGATAATGGTGCTGACGGTTTTTCGCCACACTGCAATGAATTGATCCAGTGCAATGTGCAGGAAGCATTTTGGATTGAGTTTATTGTGGTGCTGACTGTGGATTTCTCTCTCTCTCTCTCTGCCTGCTCATATTTTGGCCAACCTATGATTATTGTGTTTATAAAGATCCACCCTGGATAATGCTGCTGGCAAATGTAGACTTGTTTCAAGAAGGAGTTAGATACAGCTCTTGGGGGGACTATAGGAATCAAAAAATGTGGGGGGTAGACGGGAAAGGTAACTGAGTTGGACGATGAGCCATGATAATAAATGGCGGAGCTGGCTCGAAGGGGTGAATGGCCTCTCCCTGCTCCTGGTTTCAACATTTAAATCAATGTGATTACCATGGTTGAATTTTTGCCAATGTGCGCAGATTATGAAATGTCAATTCAAGGCTTACAACAGTGCAATGTATGTCAGAGTGAGGCAAGTTGGATTTACAATGAAACACACTGTACCTAGGAACAGGGCCCCAATCAATGGTGTGGGGGGGGGGGGGTTCCCACACCATCTCATCCAGTATTTTTCAAACTTTTTTGCCCGGGACCCATTTTTGCCAACCGGCCGACCTTTGTGACCCATGCCGGTTGACCTTTGCGACTCACGCCAGCTGACCTTTGCGGCCCACTATTTTCACTGACCTTTAATGTGACAGATGAGCCTGCTTGGTACTCATGATGTCACTTGCTTTGTTATTCAATGTTACATTTCTGAAAAAGATTTCTGCTGAAGATTTAAGATCTCACTGCATCCGTTGAAAAAAATAAAAAGGTTTGTCCTCGAGCTCGCCGTGCTCAGTTTTCAAATATCTTTGAAGTTCGGGCAGAACGGTGGTGCAGTGGTTAGCACCGCTGCCTCACAGCGCCGAGGTCCCAGGTTCGATCCCGGCTCTGGTTCACTGTCTGTGTGGAGTTTGCACATTCTCCCCGTGTCTGTGTGGGTTTCGCCCCCACGATCCAAAGATGTGCAGGGTAGGTGGATTGACCACGCTAAAATTGCCCCTTAATTGGAAAAAATGGATTGGATAATCTAAATTTATTAAAAAAATAATATCTTTGAAGTTTGAAGTTTTAAACTTTTGTTCACCAGTGCTTTCCTGCATTTGAAACACATGAACTTTGAATCCTGATTTGCAGTGGAACGATTAATAAACCCAGATCTCAGGCAATCATCTTTATGCTGATTTGTTCCTGGTTCCAGCTTCTTCTTCATGGGTTGTTCACCAAAAGCCCTGGAGTTCACACCAGCACTGCGAGCAGCTGCAAAATGGAGGAATCTCTCTCGCGGCCAGAACATATGACGTCAGCGTAGGGGGAGCGTGACCTACCTGTTCTCTGCTGCTGCTCTTGGTGGGAGGATTCGGTCATTTCCTGAAAAGAAATGGCCCTGGACCGCGTGCTGATGTCAGGAGGAGGCAGTCCACCTCGCTGGGCCCCAGGCCTACGCACTGCTGGATCTGGCACCCACGTGCGGGATGGCCGACAATCTCAAAAGTCTGTCGCTGCAGGCCGGTTGCGGCAGTTGGGCGTTCCTCCAGCCCAAGAAATGCCGAGACTGAGCGCCGCAACCCTCCCGAAACCTGCCCGCGATCCACCCGTGGGTTGCGACCCTGAGTTTGAAAACCCCTAATCTAATCCACTGGACATCCAATCAGAGCCTGATTAATCTGCATTTGTTGATAGGCTCATTGAGGTTATTGGTCGATGAAAGATGGGGATGGTGTGGTGAGCAGTTTTTAAACCTCGTCACGCAGGTGGGAAGGATATGGCACGTAAAAATGGATTCACTGACCTTGACCAATTGTGTGAGATCATTAAAATTGCTCCTGCACTGATTCCATTTATTTGAGGCATGTTTCTGGCATTGAATACCTCTGGTCACTGCGTTTGGAGCACATTACTGGAGGACCTAGGCTCCTTTGAGGACAGAGTACACATCTCCTCCATTTCAGCTCTTGCAGCAAGAGCTCTAGTGCAGTATCTGAGAACCTCGGTGCCCGCATTCTCCCATGGTCAGCTATCGTTGATCTTGCATGGCAAAATATTCCCACTGATGTCAGCCTGTTACAATGGACTTTCCTTTTAAAAGGTGCAGGTTAGCTTGAAGCCATACTGACAAATAGTGTTGGGCAGCCCGTTGATGCAGATTACATTGGACATGCACATAATCACACCTCGCCATCCCCACACCCTATTTGGGCAGCACGGTCGCAAAGTGGTCAGCACCAGGGACCCGGGTTCGATCCCTGGCTTGGGTCTCTGACTTGGGTTTCCTCCAGGCGCTCCGGTTTCCTCCCACAAGTCCCGAAAGCTCGTTAGGTGAATTGGACATTCTGAATTCTCCCTCGGTGTACCCGAACAACATGGCCAATCCACCTACCCTGCACATGTTTGGGTTGTGGGGGTGAGACCCACACATACACGGGGAGAATGTGCAAACTCCACATGGACAGTGAGTCGGAGCCGGGATCGAGCCTGGTTCCTCAGCGCTGTGAGGCAGCAGTGGTAACCACTGCGCCACCGAACCGCCCTTGGCCACGATAAATTGCCCCATAATTGGAAAAAAAAGAATTGGGTACAATATATTTTTTAAAAGTTAGAGAGTAACAGACAAATGTTTGACAAGCTTGGTATTCCTCTGCAGTTTAAACATCAATTTATTTTATTAGATTGCCTATTTACTTTTATATACATTCACACATACTTTATAAAAATGTTTGCATACATTTTATGAAAGTGTGCAAATATATTGATATTTTATGAAAGTGTGTATTGGCACAAATCTTATGATCATGCACATTCACACATACATTTAATGAAAGGGAACATTTACATATATATCTTATGAAAGTCTACATTTATGCATGTCTTGTGAAATGTAAAATCAGTACAATCATTTTACAAAGCCAGTGAACATTTTGATTACTCAGTGCCCGTGGGGGGGAATGCACTGATATATTGTGCTTCTATTTTTCAGCGAATTAGGTCCTTTACTGAAATAATGGACAGAGGTGGCATCCAAATTCATTAGGTGTTCATCCACAATCACCAGTGGTAACTTCTGAAAGTAAGCCACAGTTTTAATGCTGAACTATCGCAAGTGTGCTGCAAGCAAAATATAAACCTAAAAATAAGCTATTTCCTATTAGCATTACACTGCTCAAAATCCTTAAAAGAATTCTCACAAGTCAGTATGTTCCATCCTCCCAGGATTGCAGGTCAATTGAAATCCTTACAAGATAATGAGCAAATGCGCCTCCGCCCCCAGTCACATAGTCACAACCCATTGTTTCTTTATTTGCTTAATTTGCCTGGGCTGATGGCATGCTGCAGATTCTCCAGTGTTAAAGAATTCATTCAACTTGTTTTTCCTGTACCATAATTACAAATAAAAACCTGTCATGTTGCATTGGTCAATTACATACCTCCTCCAGAGCAGAATTATTAGACATCAATCTGAAGGGAGCTCAGTCTTAAAGGGACAGCGCCTTCTGCAGTGAGACATGCAAACAATTATTGAAGCAAACAAATTGATGCTTAAATCTATCCAGCATGGCAGCACACTGCATACCATTGAAACAAAAGTTGCTGCACAAATGAAAGGGTCTATATGGGAAAATGTTTGTTGAGTTTCACTTGTTTGTTGTCCTCTGGGCTGAAAGGCAGATGAATCAAGTGTCATGAGGAAGTCCCCACGATGTGTAATTAATGGTATTTTGGGCAATTTTCTATATCTAAGGAAAGGGTTCCTTTCCTCATCCTTATCTCGTGTAGGTCTCTTGATCTTTCCAGCAGTAATCATTTACTGACTCCCCTAATCTCTCAACATGTTTACCCAGCAAACAGGCAGAATAAGGAAGTCTCGGGTTCAATCCTAGTTTATCCGGTAATCTATCAGCCCAGCGGTAGAGAGCGGAGATTCAGGAAGAGTTCACACTCTTTCATTGTTACATTACTCATTAATGTATTATATCATTACTCTTTGCTTTATATATCCAGAATGGCCTGATGGTGTGATTCTTAAGAAACCACCAATCTTCAATTTAAAGCAAAACAGATTTATTGATTCATATTGAGTTTGCACACACTCCAGAACTATAACTAGTAATAAAGTAATCTATATTAAAGTATTAACTAATTTAAACTACACGTGCTTTATTGCGCAGTGATCGGGGCGGCATGTGGCGCAGTGGTTAACACTGAGACTGCAGCGCTGAGGACCGGGTTCAAATCCCAGCCCTGAATCACTGTCCACGTAGAGTTTGCACATTTTCCCCATGTCTGCGTGGGTTTCATCCCCGCAACCCAATGATGTGCATGTTAGGTGGATTGACCATGCTAAATTGCCCCTTAATTGGAAAAGAAATAATTGGATACTCTAAATTTATCGAAAAAAAACTATGCTGTGATCTATCTCTCTAACACTCTGCTGTCTAGTAACTCCTGGTTGGAAGAGACCCAAGATGCTTTGAGTTCTCATATGTACAGTGGAATCTAGTATTGCTCTCTAGTGGTTGTGTTACACTAAGATGTAATCCTTAACCCTTTACATGTTTCTGTACATACATATCACTACAGTCACCAGCATGCAATCCATACTGGAATCCAGTTGGTAAATATTCACTTCACTTCTGAGGCTCCTTACAGTCAAACAGGCCACTGGCACCCAATGCCCAAGATTCAGGCACAAAAAGAATGGCCACTTGCATTTTACCAGAGAAGAGTTGACGCTGGGCAGCACAGTGGCGCAGTGGTTAACATTTGCTGCCTCACGGCGCCAAGGTCCCAGGTTCAATACCGACTCTGGGCCACTGTCTGTGTGGAGTTTGCATATTCTCCTCGTGTTTGCATGGGTTTGGCCCCCACAACCCAAAAGATGTGCAGGGTAGCTGGATTGGCCACGCTAAATTTCCCCTTAAAATTGTAAAAAACAAATTGGGTACTCTAAATTTATTTTTAAAAAAAGAACAGTTGTTGCTGGGTAGATCCTTTCTGCAAGTGAAGGAATTAGGGAAAGTCAAAGGTCATGTGTCAAAAAAGGAGATCACAAAAGCATGTTGACTTGCAGTGGTGTGGTAGCATCACTCTTACCAGTTAACAGCTAGATTATTACAAGCCATTGCAATATTTGTCGTTTTTTCATTTTCTCTGGTAGGTTAACAGACATTTATATATTATCAGGTAACTTCGACTGAGGGTAATAGATTATGACCTTGATGTTTAGACACCTATTACTAGAGAGAGTCAGAAACAGAGTAGGTGGGTGAAGTAAGGACGTAGTAAAATGTCGCAAGGTGCTTCACAGGGTTGTTATCAGATACATTCAACACTTGCCTACGAGGGCAACATTAGGTTGCCCAAAGAACGTGGTCTTGAGGACCGTTAAAGAAAGAGGTACAGAGGTAGACAGTTTTAGGAAGGAATTCTAGAGCCCCAGGCTGAAATTTTCCAGCTGTTCCTCCCGGGACGATCTTCCAGTCTTTCTGACGGTGACACTCCGCCAATGGCGGAGATTGCGGACAACAGGAAAGCCCATTGGCAGTGGGGGAGGGTGGGGGGCAGACCAGAAGATCCTGTCACTGGCCGATGACAGGCTGCCTCCGCCGTTGCAAAGGGGGCATAAAATTCTCCCCAAGGTGCGAAACAGAGAGCCAGGAAGGTGAAGATTGAATACAGGACAGAGTTAATGCATAATAGAGAGCATGGGGGAAAGAGAGACCGCCATATTAATATCATGCTTGTTTTCTACTTCGAACTTACTCACATGGCAAAATTGAAGCATATGAACATGTCAGTGCATCTTTTCTATAATTCAGTGATGTACATGGTTTATGCAAACTAAATAGAGTATCAGTTTGGATCCAGAACTAAATTTACCCCAGAGTTAATATGGAGTGAAACATAAGCACTGACACAAAAGATTTCTGTTGCCACATTTGCCTCTTGCCTGTGCCATTCATCTTATAATAAGAAGTCTTACAACACCAGGTTAAAGTCCAACAGGTTTGTTTCAAACACTAGCTTTCAGAGCACTGCTCCTTCCTCAGGTGAATGAAGAGGTATGTTCCAGAAACATATATATAGACAAATTCAAAGATGCAAGACAATGCTTAGAATGCGAGCATTTGCAGGTAATTAAGTCTTCACACATTCAGAGATAGGGGTAACCCCAGGTTAAAGAGGTGTGAATTGTCTCAAGCCAGGACAGCTGGTAGGATTTCGCAAACTCAGGCCAGATGGTGGGGGATGAATGTAATGTGACATGAATCCCAGGTCCTGGTTGAGGCCACACTCATGTGTGCGGAACTTGGCCAGAAGTTTCTGCTCGGCGATTCTGCGTTGCCGCGCGTCCTGAAGGCCGCCTTGGAGAACGCTTACCCGGAGATCAGAGGCTGAATGCCCTTGACTGCTGGTGTTCCCTGACTAGAAGGGAACATTCCTGCCTGGTGATTGTCGCGCGATATCCATTCATTCGTTATCGCAGTGTCTGCATGGTCTCGCCAATGTACCACGCTTCGGGACATCCTTTCCTGCAGCATATGAGGGCTGAGCAACAGGGGCTGTTTAGCACACTGGGCTAAATCACTGGTTTTGAAAGTAGACGAAGCAGGCCAGCAGCACAGATCGATTCCCATAACAGCCTCCCCAACCAGGTGCCGGAATGTGGTGACTAGGGGCTTTTTACAGTAACTTCATTTGAAGCCTACTCGTGACAATAAGCGATTTTCATTTCATTTCATATGAGGTAGACAATGTTGGCCGAGTCGCACGAATATGTACCGTGTACCTGGTGAGTGGTGTTCTCACGTGTAGTGGTCGTATCCATGTCGATGATCTGGCATGTCTTGCAGAGATTGCCATGGCAGGGTTGTGTGGTGTCGTGGTCGCTGTTCTAAAGGCTGGGTAGTTTCCTGCAAACAATTGTTTGTTTGAGGTTGAGCGGTTGTTTGAAGGCAAGTAGTGGGGGTGTGGGGATGGCCTTGGCAAGATGTCCATCTTCATCGATGACGTGTTGAATGCTGCGAAGAAGATGACGTAGTTTCTCCGCTCCGGGAAAGTACTGGACGACAAAGGGTACTCTGTCGGTTGTGTCCCGTGTTTGTCTTCTGAGGACATCGGTGTGGGCTTTTGCTGTGGCGCGTTGGAACTGTCGATCGATGAGTCGAGTGCCATATCCCGTTCATACGAGGGCATCTTTCAGTGTCTGTAGATGTCTGTTACGCTCCTCCTCGTCTGAGCAGATCCTCAGATCCTGTGTATACGGAGGGCTTGTACATAGGAGATGGCTTCTTTAATGTGTTTAGGGTGGAAACTGGAGAAGTGGAGTACGGTGGAGCAGTGGTTAGCACTGCTGTCTCACGGCGCCGAGGCCCCAGGTTCGATCCTGGCTCTGGATCACTGTCTGTGTGGAGTTTGCACATTCTCCACCCCCCCCCCCCCCCCCCCCCCCCCCCCACCACACAAAATCCCCACCCCTAATCCCAATCCCAACACTTAACCGTACGCCAGTTCATCTTTGGAACTGGCTAGAATTGGTCATGTCCCAAAAGGGGAAATGCATCAGGAAGCCTGAACGGTATCCTCAACATCAACTGGTTAATTTAAGAGGACCCCACCCCCCCCCCCCCCCAAGGACCAGCATGCAAATCAATCCCTTTATTAACGTTCCCTCCATTTTAGGTGCGAGCCCTACCTCCCTACTCGCATTGCTCACATCCACTGCACTTGTGTGTTGGGTTAGTCCTTCCCCAACAAGTTGGAGAAAGTATGAGGTCGCAGTGTAATTCGCTTTTCTTATGGGCATATAGCCTCTGGGAGAACATTAATCACATCTTTAAATAAATTGGAAAACCTTGCACTGCTGCTGAGCAATAACCATTACTTCACATGTCCTGCGGGTAGTGAAAGTACCAATTAAATCCTTAAATTATTTTTGTAAATAAACTTATTGCAAAATTGTTAAGTGTTTGTGGGAGCCGAGATGATTTTCAAAAGATCCGTTTGTAAATTTGAAATCAGGTCTTTGCTTGTAGTGTGAAGTCTAAACTATTCATTAGTGCATCATGATAATTCCGGGCGGTTAGACATTTTACAACATGATCTGCTGGTTTGCATTAATGTAAGGGTTAACTGACTTCTGAGGCACAGTAAGGATATTCTCACCTATACATGTCACCCTACAGTATAATTAACACGTAGCACGGAGCAGAAAAGGTTTTTAAAAACGAAAGAGAAAGTCACAGCATGAAAAATCTAACAGCGAAGGAGAAATGTGAACTTGGGCCTTAAAATCCAGGTGGTTCATTCTTTGACCAGCTTATGGTCATTTTCACACTGATTCTTTCTTGAGTGTTTGAGGGGCAAGTTTGATTCAGGAATATATTTTAATCAGGGTCTTATGAAGTGAATTGGCGTCCGTTTTATTAGCCTCTATCTGCTGTTGACACTTTGCTTACTCGAACCTGGCAGGCAAGAAGTGCAGGTAAATAGAAAATTTAGGGGCGGGACGGCGGCGCAGTGGTTAGCACTGCTGCCTCACGGCGTTGAGGTTCCGGGTATGGAGGGCATTAGCTATGAGGAGAGGTTGAATAAACTTGGTTTGTTCTCACTGGAACGAAGGAGGTTGAAAGGCGACCTGATAGAGGTCTACAAAATTATGAGGGGCATAGACAGAGTGGCTAGTCAGTGACTTTTTCCCAGGGTAGAGGGGCCAATTACTAGGGGGCATAGGTTTAAGGTGCGAGGGGCAAGATTTAGAGGAGATGAACGAGGCAAGTTTTTTACACAGAGAGTAGTGGGTGCCTGGAACTCGCTGCCGGAGGAGGTGGTGGAAGCAGCGACGATAGTGACGTTGAAGAGGCGTCTTGACAAATACATGAATAGGATGGGAATAGAGGGGTACGGACCCGCGAAGTGCGGAAAACTTTAATTTAGACGTGCAGCATTGTCGGCGCAAGCTTGGAGGGCCTAAGGGCCTGTTGCTGGGCTGTACTTTTCTTTATTCTTTGTTCTTTGCTGATTCCCCATCCCTGGTCACTGTCCCTGTGGAGTTTGCACATTCTCCTCGCGTTTGCGTGGGTCTCACCCCTACAACCCAAAAGAAGTGCAGGTTAGGTGGACTGGCCACGCTAAATTGCCCCCAATTGAAAACAAATAATTGGGTACTCTAATTTTATTTAAAAATATATAACAATTATTTTTTATGGGGCCAGGATGAGCAGAAATATTAGGCCTGGTGATACCCTCCCAAACCGTGCCTCCCCGCAATGATGTAAGTAAGGGCTGCACCCAGCCTGATGTTTCTGGCTGGCTTCTCAGGTGGACAGCTGGTCTCATCTATTTTAACGAGGCCTGTCTGCTAACATGGAGCAGGCCTCTGTCTGCAATACATGGGCAGCAGGCCATCCTCTCACAAGTCAAAATTCCACAACACTCTTTATTTTCATAGTACATCAGTGGTTACTCTGGTCGCCACAAACATAGAACATAGAACAGTACAGCACAGAACAGGCCCTTCGGCCCTCGATGTTGTGCCGAGCAATGATCACCCTACTTAAACCCACGTAACCCGTATACCCGTAACCCAACAATCCCCCCATTAACCTTACACTACGGGCAATTTAGCATGGCCAATCCACCTAACCCGCACATCTTTGGACTGTGGGAGGAAACCGGAGGACCCGGAGGGCATCCACGCACACACGGGGAGGACGTGCAGACTCCACACAGACAGTGACCCAGCCGGGAATCGAACCTGGGACCCTGGAGCTGTGAAGCATTGATGCTAACCACCATGCTACCGTGAGGCCCCCAAACAGAACTGTGATGCAGGAAAAAGCATACTGAACACATGGCCATTCCAGCAGGTGCCTCTTTATTCCAAACATGGTGAGTACATAAATAATAAAAAGGATACCTGAAAGAAATTTTCCTTAGGGTGACTGACTATCGCGCATCAACTCTAGAGAATCCAGCAAATGCAATGGGGTGTCGAGTAACCGCCTGCCCCTCTGGGAACACCAGCCTGCCTCTCCCGCGAGCCTAACAAAAAATAAAATGCTTCCTCGCCTTGAAGGGACTCAGGGTTACCTCCAGCCCTTGAGCAAAATCGTTGCCTTCCGTCGAGGCCACACCAGACCTGACCAACAGTCATCACAGCAACCACGGATCCCAGCAATCCCACCTGTGCAATTGGAAAAAATGAATTGGGTACTCTAACTTTTTTTTTAAAACTATGAGGTACTTTTGTTTCTTGAGGGGCACAAGGAAAGCTTTTTAAAAATAAATTTAGAGTACCCAATTCTATTTTTTCCAATTAAGGGGCAATTTAACGTGGCCAATCTATCTACCCTGCAGATCTTTGGGTCGTGGGGATGAGACCCACGCAGACACAGGGAAAATGTGCAAACTCCACATGGTCAGTGACCCGGGGGCTGGGGAACAAGCAAAGCTGACCTGAACACACATTCAGTATTCAGGTTCAAATCTCCCACTCGTTAAGCCAGCCAATACAGCAGAAGAATCAATAATTCTCATATTTAACTACTGTTATATTACCATTCGTTGTAATATGCTGTGCTCTTTGTCTTTTCTTCCAGAATGATCCGATATGTTGTTGACAAAGAATCCACCAATAAAAAGATTTAAACAAAACTAATTTATTATTATAATATTAATTAAATGAAGTTTGCACACTCTACTGAGCTGCAGAGAATAATTAAGTAATATTGAATCTGTCTAGCAGTATTCAATAATCTAAATAGTCACTAACTATACTATGATCTAACCTCGTGTTAACTCTGTCTAATCTAATCTTCGAATGCTGTCACCATGCTTTCTCCTTATGCTACTCCCAGAATTCCCTCAGGGTCTGACTTAAATACAGAGAAGTGGTAGCGTCCTCTAGTGTTTGACTGACACAGAGATGTAATAATTAACCCTTCACTAACCTGACTATATACATATCATTACAACCACCAGCTTCTCAAAGGTAATTAAGGATGGGCAATAAATGCTGGCCTAGCCAGTGATGCCCACATCCTGTGAAAGAATATTTTTAAAATTCTAGTTATGCGGCATTTAAACCTCTTAAATCAGGGGTGGGCAAACTTTTCCGTGCAAGGGCCACATTCAGAAATTCACAATTTTAAAGGGCCGCATAGTATATTAATTAATAGTCCCGGTTGTAACCAATTAGCGTGCGTCATATACCTCAGCGCTTCCCCCGGCGGCACCCTGCCTTTAGCCCTCTTTTTCTCTACTTTTCAAAAATGGCACTTCACCCGGTTATGATTCTGGGCGCCTCATATAGAACATAGAACATAGAACAGTACAGCACAGAACAGGCCCTTTGGCCCTCGATGTTGTGCTGAGCAATGATCACCCTACTCAAGTCAACGTATCCACCCTATACCAGTAACCCAACAGCCCCCTCCATTAACCTTATTTTAAAAAAATTATTTTAAAAAAAATTAAAAATTTTTTTTTTTTTGATGACTTGATCTTGGTGGGCCGCATAAAGACCTTTGGCGGGCCGCATGCGGCCCGTGGGCCGTAGTTTGCCCACCCCTGTCTTAAATAGATCCTGGAAGCCAAATGCAAGTAGTTACATCATTGAAGAATAGGAATAGGATGTATGGGAAGGGTTACAGTGTGAGGGAGATTTGCCTATTATCCCAACTACTGCACAAGGTCTGCAGGGGGCAGAGGGATCCAGTAGGCACATGGAAGAAGAGCCGTGTGAGAAGCTAACAGAAAGCAGGCAGCATAGGCAGCTTGGTGGCACAGTGATTAGCACTGCCGCCTAACAGCTGACCTTGGGTGACTACAGAGTATGCACTTTCTCCCCGTGTCTGCGTGGGTTTTATCTGGGTGGTCGGTTTCCTCCCACAGTCCAAAGATGTACAGATTAGATTGATTGGCCATGATAAATTGCAATCTAATGTCCAAAGGTTAGTTGGGGTTACAGATAGGGCGGGGGATTGGGCCACGATAGGGTGCTCTTTCAGAGGGTTGATGCAGACTCAACCGTTTTAAAAAAAGGACAACCAAACCCACCTCCACATGATCCACTTCAGGTTTGAATGGAGGCAGGTTGGTGAGCTGTGGTGTACATGTAAACAATCCCCAGCCAGGAGAACTGGTAATTAAAATATTTTAACAAAGCTCTGTACCTCCATTTTCAATTAAGCTTTATTTTTACAACTGTACATCGGGTTTCCTGGGTGCCAATTAAGTCCAGTCGCAGAAGGGAGGTGCTAAGGGTTTGATTCATCTGGCAAGCCCCTTTACAGCACTGCTTATGGGTCACGAGATGGGGGTGCTTCCCACTCGCACATCCAGCTTTCCTGTTTGCCGCTCCCAACGGGACCCCTCCCCATTATCAGCTAATGCAGTCCATCCCTTCAATGTGGAATTCCTCCATCTCCGGAAACCTCGGCTGAATGCCGTGGTCCCCAGCCCCGTATTTCTCGGCAACATGACGTTCGCTGACGGCGTGATTCGCGATTCCCGCCACCTGACAATGGGAATTCCAATTGAAGCCATCCTGCGCCCAAAACAACCCCTCCGCCCCTGCTGAAATCCCAGACTTGCCTCCAATTCATTCCCTGCTACTTCCCAAATGTCCAGGTGGCTGGCTGGAAGAAAAGGGAACCTGTTGGATAAACCTAGAACAGGTCGTGCTATTAAATTCGGCAGCACAGATGGGAAACCCATGCATCTGGGATTCCCATCTGGAATTACTCCCTCCATGCTCCTCAAACATCAGTTATTCCCAGACCTGTGATAATTCAGAATGTTACCTTTTATGAACTATTGTCCATTGACAGGATTTTTTGATTTCCCATGGAAAGGATTTAGCCTCTGTCTTTTGAAGAATAGCATGTGCATACGGGTTAAAAAACTTTGGGAGGGCCACGAAGAATCCAGCACGAGTTTTCAGGATACAAAGAAATAACATTTATTTACAATAACATATATACATATATATATATATATATATACACAACAGCAGCAGCAACTTCCCTTGCTGCTCACTCCTCTCTCTCTGCTGCTTCCAAACTGGCCAGCTCTATTTATGCAGGGAGTCTGTTAATGATTTCTCCACCCCCCTCTCATTGGAGAAGCTCATACTCCCATAGGATTGTGGGATTGTCATTAGTCCCCAGCCAATGGTAAGCAGGCAGGTTATAACATCCCTCCCCCCCAAAGTCCAAGGAATCCACCGAAGACCCTGGCGAAGGAGGACATCGGACTCGTTTTGCCACAGGCCGGACACCATTTGTACGAGGCGCTGGATCGGGCGTCGTGTGACGAGATGGAGACCGGCGCTTCCGTGATGAATGGCGTAACGGTTCTACATCCACGGGCCATGGGTCCGAGGATTCCCCCTCTGAGGTGTCTTGTGTCTCCATCTCGGAGTCAGAGTCTGCTGCCTCCATCATCTTGGCGTCTTTATCTCCATGTGGTTCTGTCACCACCCGTGCAGGCTTTGAGTGAGGCACCAGAGGAAGATTGTGAGGAATACTTTCCATTGTCTCTGGTCTCTGTGGCTGTAGAAATGAGCTCCTGGGGCGGGGAATCTTTGGAAGGGATAGTCTTCTGGACTGAACATGGTCTACATGTTTGCGCTGGAGACGACCCTGGGCTTGCACCTGGTAAGAGATAGGGCCCATTTGGCAAGAGATTATGCCAGGGACTCACTGGGCATCACCAGCAAATTTCTGAACGAACACTGGGTCACCGGCGTAAACTGCCGAATCGGCCGATGCAGAGAAAAACCATGTCCCTGCCATTCTTGTGTGCGGTGTACTTTTGCGCCAATGTCCAGGAAAACCATGCTAAGGCGGGTGCGAAGTCTCCGGCCCATTAGGAGTTCTGTGGGAGCTACCCCAGTCACCGCATGGGGGATGGCCCTATATGAAAACAAAAAATGAGCCAGTCTCGTGTCCATCGACCCGGAAGACTGCTTCTTTAGGCCTCGTTTGAATGTCTGCACTGCGCGTTCCTCCAACCCATTTGAAACCGGGTGGTAAGGGGCAGTGCGGATATTGCGTATGCCGTTCATCTTCATGAACCTTGCAAACTCCTCACTTGTAAATGGAGTGCCGTTGTCCGTGACCAGCACCTCATGGAGGCCATGCGTACTGAAAGACAAACGCATCTTCCCGATTGTTGCGCAGGACGTTGTGCCTCCCATCTTATGCGCCTCTAGCCATTTAGACTGGGCGTCAATTAATGGAAGGAACATGGATCCTTGAAAAGGGCGGGCAAAATCCACATGCAAGCGCGGCCAAGGCCGCCCTGGCCATTCCCAGTGATGTAAGGGGCACAGCTGGCGGAAGCCTCTGATGCTCCTGGCAAATGGAGCAGTTTTGGGCCACCTTCTCAATGTCGGTGTCGAGGCCTGGCCACCAGACATAACTCCGGGCCAACATTTTCATTTTGGTCACACCTGGATGCCCATTGTGCAAGTCTCTCAGTATCAGCTCCTGTCCTTTTTCCGGGACAATCACAAGTGTCCCCCACAAAAGGATGCCGTCTTCCACGCTGAATTAGGACAGCTTGGAGGAAAATGCCTGCAACTCGCCTGGGAGCTGTCTATGCTGCCCACCATACAGGACTATGTGCCGAACCTTTGACAGGACTGGCTCCGTCTGGGTCCACTCACGGATCTGTGATGCCGTGACAGGCAAGGTGTCCATAAAATTTAGGGTTGGAACCACCTCACCGGTCGTGGGGGTCGACATGGGGCCGGTCGATAAAGGCAATCAGCTCAGTGCGTCGGCATTCCCTATCTGGGTTCCTGGTTTGTGCTCCAGAGAATACTCGTATGCAGCGAGCAACAAATCCCAGCGCTGGATCCGTGCGGAAGCAATGGGCGGTATTGGCTTATCCTCTCTGAAAAGTCCCAGCAGAGGCTTATGATCAGTCACAATAGTGAAGTGGCGGCCATATACGTACTGGTGCAAACGTTTCATCGCAAAGACCACTGCCAGGCCCTCCTTCTCGATCTGCGTGTACTTTTTTCCCGCTGCAGTCAATGTGCGGGAGGCGAAAGCTATCGGCCGCTCAGCCCCGTTCTCCATCTTGTGGGACAGGACGGCCCCAATACCATACGGGGATGCATCACATGTGACGAGCAAAGGCTTTCCAGGATCATAGTGGGTTAGTAACCCAGACAACGACAATTGTTGTTTTACCCGCCGGAAAGCGGTTTCTTGCGGCTGAACCCAAACCCAGGTGTGATTCTTCTTTAGCAGAAAATGCAACGGGGCCAGCGTAGTTGCCAGATTGGGGAGGAACTTTCCGTAATAGTTTACGAGGCCAAGAAACGAACGAAGATGCGAAGTGTCAGTCAGGGCGGGGGCCTGTTGAATCGCGCGCACCTTCTCTGTGAGAGGGTGCAAACCTTCGCGGTCCACCCGATAACCCAGGTAGACTACTTCCTTCGTCTGAAAGACACACTTTGTGCGACGTATATGGACTCCAGCCTCCGAAAAGCGTCTAAGGAGTGGCCTGATGATACCCAAAGTCTCCAAACGAGTGAGCTCCCCTTCTACCTTCTCGAGCAAGACGTAAGGCACCGGGCGCGCCCGGAAATAGCGGGGCGTGGCTCCTGGTTCGACTTGGATATGGGCTACAGCCCCTTTTATTTCCCCCAAACCGGGCTGAAATACATTTGGGTATCATCCTAGCACCTCAGTCAACCCTCCAGAAACTGTTTGGAGGATGTGCTGCCACTGCAACTCGCAAATGGTGCAGCCAGTCCCGACCCAACAGGCTGGGCCCATGGCCGCACACCACGATAAGTGGGAAACGCCCTTCCTAGCGTGCATAAACAGCAGGGGTCATCGTAGTTCCTGCAATGTCCAATGGTTCCCCCGTGTAGGTGGCCAACCTGGCCTGTGTGTCGGTTAATGTAAGGGCCTGTATACCCTGTTTGATGCGGTCGAATGTCCTCTGGGCGATCACGGAGACCGCTGCACCAGTGTTCAACTCCATCTCAAGCGGGTGACTATTGACCCGTACTGTCACTTTAATGGGGGCCACACGGGGAGCAGCTACACAATGCAGCTGCAGGCAGTCATCCTCCGTCTCCACGTCCTCGGGAGTAGTAGCCGCAGGTTCATCCAAATGAAAGGTACGGCCGCTGGGCTGGCCCCAGTTTTGGTCGGAACGACGGTGCCTCTGGCGCCCCCAGGACTGGCGTTGGCGACAGGATCGGCGCCTCCAAGTCTGACACGGACATGGCTCCTCATCCATTGGTTCTGGAGAAGGCTCCCTTCGGGGAGGAATGTCTGACGGCCACTGGCGTCGATCCGGACGTCGCCTCGCCCAAGGTACCGCAGGGGTGCAGGGGGATGCTTTTGGACGGAAGGGGTTGCGCCCCAAGGCATGCACATCTATTCCCTGTAGCTCCTGCACTCCTCGTTCTGCGCTCTCTCGGGACAATACTATTTGAATGGCCTGTTGAAAAGTCAATGTTGGCTCGGCTAACAACTTTCTCTGTGTGGCTTTCATTGTTAATACCGCAAACCAAACGGTCGCGTAACATTTCTGACAAGGTCCCACCATAGTCACAGTACTCCGCAATCCTGCGTAGCCTGGATAGAAAGTCGGCAAGGGATTCTCCTGGGGTCCTTTCAGCGGTATTAAACCGGTAACGTTGGACTATCGTGGATGGGGTTGGGTTAAAATGTTGCCCCACTAAGTTCACAAGTTCATCAAACGTTTTGGTGTCCGGCGCAGCTGGGTACGTAAGGCTCCTAATCACCCCAAACGTATGCGGGCCGCAGGCGGTGAGCAATATGACCACCTGCCGCTCGTTTTCGTTGATGTTGTTTGCCCGGAAATAGTAACGCATCCTTTGTGTGTACTGGTTCAAGCTTTCCAGCGCAACATCAAAAACATCCAAACGTCCATACAGAGGCATGGTGTAATAGAAAACAACTTCCAACCTGTATCCAACAAAAATCCAGGGAGGTGGCTTCAGCAGTGTAGACAGCTATTCACTTTAACCCTCGTCGCCAGTTTTGTGAGGGCCACGAAGAATCCAGCACGAGTTTTCAGGATACAAAGAAATAATATTTATTTACAATAACATATATATATATATATATATATACAACAGCAGCAGCAACTTCCCTTGCTGCTCACTCCTCTCTCTCTGCTGGTTCCAAGCTGGCCAGCTCTATTTATGCAGGGAGTCTGTTAATGATTTCTTCACCCCCCTCATTGGGGAAGCTCATACTCCCATAGGATTGTGGGATTGTCATTAGTCCCCAGTCAATGGTAAGCAGGCAGGTTATAACAAAAACGTGATGAGTCATAGAAGCATTAGAGCACTAATTCGGCCCATTGAGTCCATGCTGGGTCTCTGGAGCAATTGATTCATACCATCCAGCTCAATCCCTGTAGTCCCACAAGTATATTTTCATCCAATGTCCATCCAATTTCCTTTAGTATTCTAGCAGAGATTTTGTTAATACGGCAAAGATTACAGAATAGGCGATACATTACATTTATCTTCATAATCGGTGAACACTTTGTGCCTATTGTATTGGGAAGCCCTCTCCTTTTAATGCAATGTGGGAGACAGTGTGGCATCGTCCTTGCGCTCGCATGAATGGGCACGTGTAAAGCAGACTTGGGCCATTTGTCCCACATATTAGATGCAATCCAACTCCTTGGCAGAGGTGACTTTAAAATGAGGTCAGGGTCGAAGTGGGGAAATTTGAGTGCACAAAACTGCAGTGACGCAGCCCGACAGTCACTTTCTGGTTTCGCCAGTTAGTTAATTGGAGACTGGGACCTGTGGAGCTGCACCCCAGGGAAGAGGCAAGATGAGAAGAATGCCAGTGAATATCAATGGCATGGCCATCACTGAATCCCCCACTATCAACATCCTGGGGGTTGACCATTGACCATAAATTGAACTGGACCAGCCATCTAAATACCCTGGCTGCAAAAACAGAGCCGAGGCTAGGAATCCTGCAGTGGGTAACTCACCCACAAGAACCTGTCCACCATCTACAATGCACAAGTCTGGAGTGTGATGGAATATTCTCCACTTGCCTGGATGAGTGTAGCTGCAAAAACACAGAAGAAACTCAGCACCATCCAGGACAAAGCAGCCCATTTGAATGGTGCTACCTTCCACACACATTCAGTCCCTCCACCTCGACACTGTCGGTAGTCACAGCTTGTGTACCATCTACAAGATGCACTGCAGGAACTCAGCAAGGCTCCTTTCGGCAGCGCCTTCCTTTTAAAAAAAATTTAGAGTACCCAATTGTTTTTTTTCCCAATTAAGGGGTAATTTAGCGTGGCCAATTCACCTACCCTGCACATCTTTTGGGTTGTGGGGATGAGACCCACGCAGACACAGGAGAATGTGCAAACTCCACACAGACAGTGACCCGGGGCCGGGTTCGAACCCGGGTCCTCGATGCCGTGAGAGGTAGCACCTTCCTAACACAAGACCACTACTATCTAGAAGGACAAGGGCAGCTGATACCTGGGAAAACCACCATCTGGAAATTCCCCTCCAAGTCACTCACCATCCTGACTTGGAAGGATGCAATAGACTTTTTTTCTGAATGGGGAAGTGCTAAGAAGCAAAAGGGATCTTGGGAGTCCTTGTTCAAGATTCTCTTATGGTTAACGTGCAGGTTCTGACGGCAGTTAGGAAAGCAAATGCGGGCAGCACGGTGGCCTAGTGGTTAGCATAACCGCCTCACGGCGCTGAGGTCCCAGGTTCGATCCCGGCTCTGGGTCACTGTCCGTGTGGAGTTTGTACATTCTCCCCGTGTCTGCGTGGGTTTCGCCCCCACAACCCAAAAATGTGCAGGATAGGTGGATTGGCCACACTAAATTGCCCCTTAATAGAAAAAATAATTGGGTAATCTAAATTTAAAAAAAAAAAAAAAAAAGGAAAGCAAATGCAATGTTAGCATTCGTGTTGTGAGGGCTAGTATACAAGACCAGAGATGTACTTCTGAGGCTGTATAAGGCTCTGATCAGACCCCATTTGGAGTATTGTGAGCAGTTTTGGGCCCCGTATCTAAGGAAGATGGGCTAGCCAGAGGAGGTCTACAAGAATGATCCTTGGAATGAAGAGCTTGTTGTATGAGGAACAGTTGAGGACTCTGGGTCTGTACTCTTTGGAGTTTAGAAGGATGAGGGGCGATCTTATTGAAACTTACAGGATACTGCGAGGCCTGGATAGAGTGGACGTGGAGAGGATGTTTCCACTTGTAGAAAAAACTAGAAGCAGAGGACACAATCTCAGACTAAAGGGACAATCCTTTAAACAGAGACGAGGAAGAATTTCTTCAGCCAGAGGGTGGTGAATCTCTGGAACTCTTTGCTGCAGAAGGCTGTGGAGGCCAAATCACTGAGTGTGTTTAAGACAAAGATAGATAGGTTCTTGATTAATAAGAAGATCAGGGGTTATGGGGAGAAGGCAGGAGAATGGGGAAGAGAAAAATATCAGCCATGATTGAATGGCAAAGCAGACCCGATGGGCTGAGTGGCCTAATTCTGCTCCTATGTCTTATGGTCTTATGGAAATATATCACCTTTCCTTCACTGTAAGCAGGTCAAAATCCTGGAGCTCCATCCCTTAACAGAACTGTGAGTGTACCTCCACATGAGGGACTTCAGCGATTCAAGAAAGCAGCTCACCACCGCCTCCTCAAAGGCAAAAAGAGATGGGTAATAAATGCTTGCCTAGCCAGCAATGTCCACCTCCCTTAAATGACTAAAAAGAAAAGAGTGAATAGAAATTTGCAGAAAATCTAGTCCAAAAGCATGGTCATATTCGTTACAGAAGGTTTCTTAAGAAAGAATGATAAATTGATCTCTGAGCTAATGTTACCACATTGTCCCTCGTCCCTTAACTTTTGATTGAAGTGATTCAGTGAAATCCAAGTGGTTTGATTTTGAATGAAGTAAGTGAAAGAGTGGAGATGTGATTAACTCCTTTGCTAACATTCTTTCAAAACTTCAGCTGAACTGACCTCAGCGCTCTGCTACTGAGGAGAGCAATAAACCTTTCTTCGATGCAAAACTTGACATATGATTTTCTTTTATACTCCATCAATAAGCGATCTTTATTTTTTAATGCTGAGGGTTACAAAACAGATTAAAACAGCCGCACAGATATTATGTTTTACGAACCTTTGAAATGTAGAGCAGTGTAAAGAAAGCATTGATGCTCAGACTTTCAAAATTCTCTTTTTTTTAGAATAACAGAGTCATTCCTCTGCTTTCTGGTTGCTGCAGGCTAGGCTGTGAATGCTGCTGTTCCTTTGATGCATCCGAAATTTGACAAATATTTTTCTTCTGTGAGTTTGTGAGAGGATCACTGTCATGACGGGGGACAGAGATGAGCTTTACGTCCATGCACCTCTAGTATATAGAAGACAAGACTCACAACCGGTGGGAGTCATTAGAGAGCAGTGCATGGAGGTTTTAAAGTGTCACTCAGCGGAGGACGGTTGAAGGGAAAACCCTTTAAGGAACCCAGAAACTGACCTCTTGTTAATGCAGCAGCCGACTGGGAACTTTTGCAGAACATATATTTGCTACTAGAGAGCTGGTATAAGCAGGTTAGTCAGATTTCAAATAAAGGCTGAACAAACTAGAGACTTACTTTTTATCTGACATCTTTTTTAAAACATAGACAGAACGGGACCTAAGGGATCACATACCGGGGGGATCTTTGACTACTGAAAGACTTTTGATACCTTCCAAATTTGACATTTGACATTGTTTCATGTTACATCATGTAACAGATCTCGACAACTTAAGAGTAAATGTTACAAAGGAGAATAAAACACATGCTTATTTGGCATGAGGCACCAAAACTGATGGGGGTTGGTTAGCTCAGTTGACTGGACGGCTGGTGCGTGACGTGGAACGACACCAACAAGCTATGGGATCAATTCCCGTACCGGCTGAGGTTATCCGTGAAGGCCCCTCGTCTTCTCAAACTTGCCTCTCACTTGAGGTGTGGTAACCCTCAGGTTAAATCACCACCAGCCAGCCCTCTGTCAAAAGGGGAGAGCAGGGTTACAGTGATTTTCACTTCATTAAAACAGACACCTGGTCCCTGAGTAAGATATTAAAGGTGCCTATAAAGCATACTTTAGGTTAGCCTTCGAAGCCGGTGGGCTTCAAAACTGTCAGTTGGGCATCCTGATCCTGCGCCGAACAGCTGGCAGATGTGCTCGCGGACATCATCAACCTCTCCCCACACGGTTCCGATGTCCCCACCTGCTTCAAGAAGACCACCATCATACTGGTGCCAAAGAAAACCAAGCAATGTGCCTCAATGACTACTGTCTGGTGGCCTTGACATAGATCATAATGAAGTGCTTTGAGAAGTTGGTCATGAGGCACATCAACTCCATACTCCCAGAATGCCTAGATCCACTGCAATTTGTATACCGCCACAACCGGTCCACAGCTGACACCATCTCCCTGGCCCTACGCTCATCCCTGGAGCATCTCGACAACAAGAACTCCTACATCAGACTCCTCTTTATTGACTACAGCTCCGCCTTCAACATCATAATCCCAACCAAGCTCATATCAAAGCTCCAAAACCTAAGACTTGGCTCCTCACTCTGCAACTGGATCAGTAAGGATAAACAAGAATACCTCTTCCACGATAGTCCTCAATACTGGGGCCCCAAAAGGCTGGGTACTTAGCCCCCTACTATTCTCCCTGTACACACACGACTGTGTGGCAAAATGTGGCTCCAACTCCATCTACAAGTTTGGATTGGATTGGATTGGATTTGTTTATTGTCACGTGTACCGAGGTACAGTGAAAAGTATTTTACTGCAAGCAGTTCAACAGATCATTCAGTACATGGAAGAAAAGGGAATTAAACAAAATTCAAGAAAATACATGAGAATACATAATAGGGCAACACAAGATATACAATGTAACTACATAAGCATTGGCATCGGTTGAAGCATACAGGATGTAGTGTTAATGAGGTCAGTCAATAAGAGGGTAATTTAGGAGTCTGGTGACAGTGGGGAAGAAGCTGTTTTTGAGTCTGTTCGTGCGTGTTCTCAGACTTCTGAATCTCCTGCCCGATGGAAGAAGTTGGAAAAGTGAGTAAGCCGGGTGGGAGGGATCCTTGATTATGCTGCCCGCTTTCCCCCAGCAGCGGGAGGTGTAAATGGAATCAATGGATGGGAGGCAGGTTCGTGTGATGGACTGGGCGGTATTCACAACTCTCTGAAGTTCCTTGCGGTCCTGGGCCGAGCAGTTGCCATACCAGGCTGTGATGCAGCCCGATAGGATGCTTTCTATAATGCATCTGTAAAAGTTGGTAAGGGTTAATGTGGACATGAATTTCCTTAGTTTCCTGAGGAAGTATAGGCGCTGTTGTGCTTTCTTGGTGATAGCGTCGACGTGAGTGGATCAGGATAGATTTTTGGTGATGTGCACCCCTAGGAATTTGAAACTGCTCACCATCTCCACCTCAGCTCTTAATGTTGTCATTTATCTCAAGAGGGTTGGAATATAAAAGCAGCGATGTACTACTGAGCCTTTATAAGGCTCTGGTTAGGCCCCATTTGGAGTACTGTGTCCAGTTTTGGGCCCCACATCTCAGGAAGGACATACTGGCACTGGAGCGTGTCCAGCGGAGATTCACACAGATGATCCCTGGAATGGCGGGTCTAACATATGATGAACGGCTGAGGATCCTGGGATTGTATTCATTGGAGTTTAGAAGGTTAAGGGGAGATCTAATAGAAACTTACAAGATAATACATGGCTTAGAAAGGGTGGACGCAAAGAAACTGTTTCCGTTAGGCGAGGAGACGAGGACCCGTGGGCACAGCCTTAGAATTAGAGGGGGTAAATTCAGAACAGAAATGCGGAGACATTTCTTCAGCCAGAGAGTGGTGGGCCCGTGGAATTCATTGCCGCGGAGTGCAGTGGAGGCCGGGACGCTAAATGGCTTCAAGGCAGAGATAGATAAATTCTTGATGTCGCGAGGAATTAAGGGCTACGGGGAGAATGCTGGTAGGTGGAGTTGAAATGCCCATCAGCCATGATTGAATGGCGGAGTGGACTCGATGGGCCGAATGGCCTTACTTCCACTCCTATGTCTTATGGTCTTATGGTCTTATGGCTCCGTTGATGCTGACAGGGGTGTGTACAGTACTTTGCTTCCTGAAGTCGATGGCCAGCTCTTTAGTTTTGCTGACATTGAGGGAGAGATTGTTGTCGTTACACCACTCCACTAGGTTCTCTATCTCCCTCCTGTATTCGGACTCGTCATTATTCGAGATCCGGCCCACTATGGTCGTATCGTCAGCAAACTTGTAGATGGAGTTGGAACCAAGTTTTGCCACGCAGTGTGTGTGTACAGGGAGTAGAGTAGGGGGCTAAGTATGCAGCCTTGCAGGGCACCAGTATTGAGGACTATTGTGGAGGAGGTGTTGGTGTTCATTCTTACTGACTGTGGTCTGTTGGTCAGAAAGTCAAGGATCCAGTTGCAGAGTGGAGAGCCAAGTCCTAGGTTTTGGAGCTTTGATATGAGCTTGGCTGGGATTATGGTGTTGAAGGCGGAGCTGTAGTCAATAAATAGGAGTCTGATGTAGGAGTCCTTGTTTTCGAGATGCTCTAGGGATGAGGGTAGGGCCAGGGAAATGGCGTCTGATGTGGACCGGTTGCAACGGTATGCGAATTGAAGTGGGTCAAGGCGTTTCGGGAGTATGGAGGTGATGAGCTTCATGATCAGCCTCTCGAAGCACTTCATTATGATGACACGACCGTAGTGAGTCGGACATCGACCAACAATGAGTCAGAATACAGGAAGGAGATAGAGAACCAAGTGGAGTGGTGTAAGGACAACAATCTCTCCCTTAATGTCAGCAAAACTGAAGAGCTGGTCATTTACTTCAGGAAGCAAAGTATTGTACACAGCCGTCTGCGCCGATGAAGCCGAGGTGGAGATGAAATGAAATGAAAATCGTTTATTGTCACGAGTAGGCTTCAATGAAGTTACCGTGAAAAGCCCCTAGTCACCACAGTCCGGCGCCTGTCTGGGGAGGCTGGTACGGGAATAGAACCGTGCTGCTGGCCTGCTTGGTCTGCTTTAAAAGCCAGCGATTTAGCCTAGTGAGCTAAACCAGATAGGTGACAGCTTCAAATTCCTAGGTGTGCACATCACCAACCAATCTATGACAAAGAGTCATCGGACTCGAAACATTAGCTCTTTTCTCTCCCTACAGATGCTGCCAGACCTGCTGAGATTTTCCAGCATTTTCACTTTCATTTCAGATTCCTTCATCCGCAGTAATTTGCTTTTAACCAACCAATCTATCCTGGTCCACCCATGTGGACGCTACGATAAAGAAAGCACAACAGAGCCAATCCTTTCTCAAGAAACTAAGGAAATTCGGCATGTCCACGTTGACCCTTACCAACTTTTACAGATGCACCATAGAAAACATCCTATCTGACTGCATCAGCCTGGTATGGCAACTGCTCGGCCCAAGACCATAAGAAACTTCAGAGAATCGTGAACACAGCCCAGTCCATCACACAAACCTGCCTCCCATCCAGTGACTCTGTCTACACCTCCCACTGCCTTGGGAAGGCAGGCAGCATAATCAAAGACCCCTCTCACCCAGCTTATTCACTCTTCCAACTTCACCTCTGATTTTACAGAATATCACTGATTTCATTAAAAAAAAACTTCCAACATCAGTCAACTTTTACACAGGATTATATAAAAATGTTTAGGGAATAAAAGGTTTTAGAGGTTTATCACTATGAACTGTTGTTTAATTTGAGTATCTATTTAAAGTTTACTCAGACTAGGGGGTTAAGGATAGCTAATATTCAAAAAGTTGAAGGTTGAGGGATGAATCTGAAGACATATGGATTTCCGTCAGGAACATTAGAAACCTTTGAAATCATTTTAATTATTATAGCAGTTTTGAAAATGTGAAAATATCAACAATTCGTACTTTGAACAGTAATTAGGCATCTGGATCTAACTCTTACAACATGTAATAGCGAATTATTTTGACCTTTATTCTCAGATATTGATTACTGGGAATTATTCAGATGCACAGGATGGGTTTGTTTTGCAATAACCACCTTCAGGCAGTCTATCTCTTTTGGAATCATGTTGTCTTGCATAAAAACCTTATTTGTATTTTTAAGTAGGCTTTTATAAGGTGAAGATGTCAGTGCAGAATATCTCTCATTTTCTTGTCAACAAAAATCATAACTGAGCATAAGACTGCTTACCTTTCATCTCAATGGACAACATTTGCCAAATGGGCAAGACAAATTGAGTGAGTAGGGTCTATTATGGGATTTATGTTATATGTATTATGTTATTAACACAATGCTGGGGAATGTGCAAACAGAAATCACTGAGAGTCTGTACAGGAGGGGTGGGGAACATTTTTCTTATCAAGGCCACTCACACAGGGGCGGCAAGGTGGTGCAGTGGTTAACACTGCTGCCGACGGCACTGAGGACCTGTGTACGAACCCGGCCCCAGGTCACTATATGGAGTTCCCATCTGTGTGAAGTTTGCACATTCTCCCCGGTCTGCATGGGTCTCACCTCCACAACCCAAAGATGTGCAGGGTAGGTGGATTGGCCACGCTAAATTGTCCCTTAATTGGAAAAAAAGAATTGGGTACTCTAAAATTATTTTTTTTAAAGGCCACTCACACATGAAACAGAACTTAACTTTATTGTAAAGACAGAATACAGAAACATTCAACTCATCCATTGCTTTAATGTGATGGCTGAGTTTGCGTTTCCTTAATGAATTGCACAGCTTCTGTGTCTCAATGCCGGCACTCCCGAAATTCAGCTCAACTTTTCTCTTGCATTCCTTTCCCATTCTGTGTGTGTGCATGCATGCCTCTCTCCCTCTCCTTTCCCAATCTGTCTCACCCCCAAACCAGCCCAGGGCAGTGACTCAACTACTGAACGCTGTGGTCAACTCCCAGTCTAAGGCTGCATCTGGGCCTGGCCCCATGGGCCTCTTCCTCAGTTTTCAGGGGCTGGGTCCCTGTCCTGGGACACCAATGAAGCTGAGAGGTGAACAGAGAATGAGCCCCAGTGGAGCCGGGTGTCCTGCTCCCTTTCCCTCTGCCAGGGGTTACTCACTCTTCACCACCCAATTGGCATCCAGCAGCTTCCTGTCCCTGCCTTGCATTCCTGAATCTTTGGCCTTGCTTGCTCCCAATGGGCCTCAAGTGACTATGGCCGAGGCCTGGACATCAGAACATGGCAGCACTTGCCCTAGAGTGCAAGGGAGGACGGGACCAGATTTTGAAATCTCCCCACAGGCCAGATAAAAAAGCACAACGGGCTGACTTTGGTCCCCAGGCCAGGGGTTATCCATTCCACTTTATCATCATCAAGCAAGCATGCATGTGCTGCACATAGTTTCCTGTCAAGTTTGGATTTGAGTCTTAACGCAAATCCTAGGCCCTGGTTGCCTAATATCTGATCTATGTGTGATCCCGACCGCATACGCCCCCTCATGGAGCTTCCCTTCCCCATATTCTCAGTGTGGTCAATGAGTACCCCAGATTCCCCTTCGCCATCCCATTCCCCGATATGATGTCTGCCACCATCATCAAAGCCCTCAACACAATCTTCGCACTGTTTGGTTTCCCCGCCTAAATCCACAGTGACAGGGGATCCTCATTCATGAGTGATGACCTGCGTCAGTTCCTGCTCAGCAGGGGTATCGCCTCCAGCAGGACGACCAGCTATAATCCCCGGGGAAACGGGCAGGTAGAGAGGGAGAACGGGACGGTATGGAGGGCCGTCCAACTGGCCCTACGGTCCAGGAACCTCCAGCCTCTCGCTGGCAGGAGGTCCTCCCTGATGCACTACACTCCATCCGGTCACTACTGTGCACCGCTACGAATAACACACCCCATGAATGTCTTTTTGCCTTCCCCAGGAAGTCCACATCCGGGGTGTCGCTCCCGACTTGGCTCGCAGCTCCAGGACCGGTCCTGCTCTGTAGGCACGTCCGACTCCACAAGGTGGACCCGATGGTGGATAGGGTACACTTGCTCCATGCCAACCCCCAGTATGCCTATGTGGTGTACCCCAACGGCCGCCAAGATACTGTCTCCCTCAGGGACCTGGCACCAGCAGGTTCCACCCATACACACTTCTCCGGCCCGGCGCCACCTCCCTTCCCCCGACGCTCCCAACATTAACCCCACCAGGACCATCCCTCCTTCCACTGCCCACGCCAGAGGATGGAGTGGATTTTGGCACACTCCCGGAGTCATCCAACATTAGGCCAGCATCGACATTGGCAGCATCGACATCGCCACCCCCGCTACGTCGCTCCCAGCGGAACATCAAGGCACCAGACCGGTTGAATTTCTAACTGGCACCGGACTTTCAAAGGACTTTTTTTTTTCCCTGATAAAACACTGTACATAAATTCACTACTGCATATAGTTCTCCACCACCCCCGCCGGACTCATTTTTAACAGGGGCTGAATGTGGTAAACCACTGTTATACCTGTAGTAGGTGATGTAAGGTAGGACCTGTATTACAGGTTCGCCGGTAGCCCCTGCCTGCTGGCTCCGCTCAGTAGGAGGAGTATAAATATGCATTTCCTCTATTCAGCAGCCATTTCGCCAGCTGCTGTGGGAGGCCACACATCGTACTGTAATAAAGCCACAGTTGTATCCAACCTTAGTCTTTGTACAATTGATGGTGCATCACCCTGACTGTGGCGTAAGCCCCAGAAATTATTTTGTGAGTGATATTTCTGTGCGTGTTGAACCGAACCTTCTCTCCTGGCCCAATGCAACAAGCGCTCGTACATCAGCTTCAAGCCGATCCAAGGATACCTTGTGCAAAATTCAGGTTGTTAGAAGGGACAATGGCCTTGACCAAGTCCATCAGTTCTGAGTAAAACTTTACAATGTACTGACAAATGCCTACAACATTGGCACACAATATGGGGGACATGGTGGTGCAGTGGTTAGCTCTGCTCCCTCACATCTCTAGAGACCAGGATTCGATTCCGACCTCGGGTGTTGTCTGTGTGGAGATTTTGCACATTCTCCATGTATCTGCGTGCTCCAGTTTCCTCCCACAGTCTAACGATGTGCAGGTTAGATTGATTGGCCATGATTAATTGCTCCTTCGCATCCCAAAAAGTCCAAAAGCTGGCACACAATATGGACGGCACAGTAGCACAGTGGTTAACACTGCTCCTTCAGAGCGCCAGGGTCCCAGGTTCGATACCCGGCATGGGTCACTGTCTGTGTGGAGTCTGCACATTCTCCCCGTGTCTGCGTGGGTTTCTTCCGGGTGCTTCGGTTTCCTCCCACAAGTCCCGAAAGACGCACGTGTTAGGTAATTTGGACATTTTGAATTCTCCCTCAGTGTACCTGAACAGGCACGGGGGTGTGGCGTCTAGGGGCTTTTCACAGTAACTTCATTGCAGTGTTAATGTAAGCCATGTGACAATAATAAAGATTACTTTATTAAAAAGTTGAGGTGTTGTTATGGGCATAGAGTGGGCGCTTGGGCCTAGGTAGGATGCTTTTTTGGTTGGTGCAGAATTGAGGGGCCGAATGGCCTCCTTCTGCACTGTAGTGACTCTATATGATTCTATGAATATTACAGCTGCCAGGAACGACAAGGAATTGCAGTTAAAGATCCAACGAATAGTGGCTTATTTAACTCGCCACAGATTTGTTTGAAAGGCACTACTGTGGTACAAAGGTACTTGGACTGCGAAATGAAGGTGGTTAAAAAGAAAGTTGTCAATGTTCGAACTCAACAACAAAAGCCAAACTCAAAACAAAGCAGCAGATACCTCAGTTTCAAAATGGTTGGAAGTGTTTTCAGGCCTGTGAAACATTCTTGGGATTTAGATAAAAACAGAAAACGCTGATAATGCCCACTATCTGCGGAGAGAGAGAGACAGACATAGCGGTAATGTTTCTCCTCGATGACCTTTCACCAGAATCTGAAAAAGTTAGCGATGTACCAGTTTTAAAGCGGGTACTGAGAAAGGTGGGGGAGGGGGGGAATCAAATGAGGTTAAGATGATTGTTTAAGCCACCCTTGGGGTTTATAACTCTTGACACTTCCAGCCAGCTGTTATTCTTCTTAAATATACATTCTAACTTTTGAAATTCAGAATGAAAGTTTGCAAGTTCCTTTGGAGTAACACATTTCAGGACTTCTGAATCTATCAGAAAGAAAAACCTGCCAGATTTAAAGCACACCTTTCAGTCGTCAGTTCATCTGTGACTGTGGCAGGAAAATCTGAAGAGCTGCAGAGCCGATATTTGAAAATAAAATTAAAAAGAATATATTTATTAACTCGACTTTATAATACTCAACATTTTGAAGAGGCAAAAATGTGAAGGAATAACTATTGACTGTTTTATTCTCATTTATATTGCAGTTCCTTTTACAGCTGAGAAATGAAAAGAAAATACAGATGGCACCATGAAGGTATCAAAAGACAGTGACTACGAAAGACAGAATCAGTAAGCAAAGCCTATGGGATGCAGCTACTTTTATTTTTTTTAAAAGGTGGTGAATAGAAAAACTAATGTCTCTGCTTTAAATTTTAAACCATGTGTCGTAGAAGCTTTCTATTTCTAAAAAGGTGTTTTTTCACAGATGTTAAAGAGATAAAGTCTAGCTTGTTTGAGAGAAGAGGGAAACTTGGACCTTGGCTTCCAAGGCTCTCCACCAGGGTCCTCTTTTTTCTGGGTCTGTCCTAAGCTGATCGACAGAGATTGATGGCCACGTTTAGATCGACGGCTCCATTATTGCAGAGCGGCGAAAGGCAGATTGGCTGGACCTTGATATTCTGCTGTCCAGCATTTTCTAAAAGCACCTCACTGCATTTTGTGATAATGGACATGTCAGGCCAAATGTCGCGACAGATCTCTGAGACTTTACAGACTGGCTTTCACCTTGATCCTCAGTAAAAAATAAGCTGACAAGTCAGGGGCGGAATTCTCCGCCGGCAGGATTCTCCGTTTTGCCGGCGCCTGGGGGTTTCACGACGGCATGGGGCTGCCCCACAAAGGGAAACCCCATTGACTGGTCGGCGTAACGAAGAATCCCGCTGGCGGGTCAGGGCAGAAATGCGGTGTGGCAGGGCAGAGAATCCAGCCCCAGATCTTTAATTCCCCCCTTTTTTCCATCCCTAATTCTCCCTTGCTGATATTTTGGTATTGTTATGCCCAGAATATTGAGGCCAATGACATCACCCCGACTGCTGCCCTGGTTAGCTCAGCCAAAGGTTCCACAATGTATCATCATGAATCTATAATACTAAAGTGTATTTAACACACACATGTATGCAAGAGGGAAGAATCTTTTTCAACACATTGTACATTGTCTCCAAGAGGATAGTGTGATAATAATTACAATAACAATAATCTTTATTGTCACAAATAGGCTTACATTAACACTGCAATGAAGTTATTGTGAAAAGCCCTAGCCGCCACATTCCGGCGCCTGTTCGAGTATACAGAGGGAGAATCCAGAATGTCCAAATGACCTAACAGCGCGTCTTTCAGGACTTGTGGGAGGAAACCAGAGCACCCGGAGGAAACCCACACAGACATTGGGAGAACGTGCAGACGCCACACAGATAGTGACCCAGCCGGGAATCGAAACTGGCACCCTGGCGGTATGACGCCACAGTGCTAACCACTGTGCTATATTTGTTACCTGTTCTGTGCCACCTTTCCCTGCAAGGAAAAGGGAAGTGTGTAATATGTCTTTGAGTGGTGTCCCTGTCTTAGCTGAACAGCTGAAAGTGTGTGGAAACTTAAATGCGAGTGTGAGGCTTGGAGCAGTGATAAGTGTGAGAGTGAGTTGGAGCATTTGAGCATCAGACACGTGGGACCCCGGCGCTGTGAAGCAACAGTGCTAACCACTGTGCTACCGTGTAGCCCTTGATAATCTATAGTTCGAAGGCACATTAATTAGTTGAAGAGTTTGCCAAAAGAAATATTTTGAAGCAAAACCTTTATAAGAAAGCCAATACTGACGACATTGTTTGCAAGCCCCATCTGTAATAATTCCCCTCCTTAATGTTCAGTCTCAAAATAAAGATGAATTACAGATGTATCATAAAGAAAACCGCATGTCAGATCGAGGAGTTATTCAAAGGTTCACTGCATCACTAAACACAATTGTTCTACTGTGTCTACAAAGATGATTCTGCCATTTATTTCCTTTGATTTTGAAATATTAATTAGTGGAATTCTTTTCCTGTTCATATTGTATCGCTGCCGTCGCAAGGTTAGTTCAGGTGCTTCTGGAAGAATTGAGGACATGTTCAAGGATCCAAAATCTCAGTTTGTTTGTACAGCCCAGTATTGCAATTTGCCAACAGCTTTGCCACAACATCCATGGTCCCGGGTAAGTTACTTCTGAGTTTCCCAGCGTATATCGATCTCACACACCTGCAGTCAGAATAATACTGCGACAGCTGCTTTTTACATGACCCACAAAATGGAAAGAGCAAAATCAGACACTTGCAGCCTTTCACCTATTTGAGCAACTATAACCACAGGAAACTTCACTAAAATGTAGATGGGTATTTGACATTTCTTTGCTAAGCTATTGCAGTTAAATTTCCCATTGATGGGCAGCATGGTGGCGCAGTAGTTAGCACTGCTGCCTCACGGCGAGACCCACACAGACACGGGGAGAACGTGCAAACTCCACACGGACAGTGACCCGGGGCAGAGATCGAATCCGGGTCCTTGACACTGAGGCAGTAGTGCTAACTTCTATCCAGAATAATTAGCTCAGATTTCACTTATTTGTGGACTTCTTATTAAATGCCCTTATTCTCTTCTCTTTGCCTGAATGCATTCCAGTCTTCACTGAGACTTGAGCCTCTGGACCTTGGTCACTCACTGATGTTGTAAATATGAGATTTATAACATAGTTATATTTTGGAACTGTAGTTTTAAATTTTGGGTAAATAAAGGAGATCATTGACCTGTTCTGCAGTCTGTCTGACAGTGAGCCTGGGTGGTTTGATTGTTGGCAATCAGAGGAAGGTTTAGATTGGTTTGTTTGGAAGAAAGTGTCTGGAGATAGTGGCAGCAGTTTCTGAGTTTACCATGAACAAACCCTGAGTCTCTCAAAGTCCTCGAAAGGCATTGTAGGTAGTGGGTTCTAAAGCATTATTCTGTAAATTATCCACTTGCTCTTGATCCCATATTTCTTTCCTTCTCTACATTTTTCTTTATATGTATGATTTTGCTTTCAATTAAATATTTGGAGACGTCTTTGTTTGGACTCCGTGCCCACAGATTTTGATACCATTTTGCTATTGGTTTTAGAGCTATATGGGAGCCAGTTGATGAACAAATGGTGGGAGTCTCTGCCACCAATGGCTTCTGGCCATGTTTCGAAGGGCAATAATGCTGGTGACACGTGTTTGCCCCAGACACATGCAGAATGCACAGATTGTTATATCAGTCAGTGTCTAACGCTGATATGGCACAGGACCTGCCAATTGGACCCCAATGGTTGTGGTACTGCCGTTTTTTTAAACACACAGATCTAAACATGTCTCCAGCAGAATATGAGATGCCACCACCACCAGCCCAATAACAATGTTCAAAGGCATTCAACTTTCAGGTAAGCTGCTACCTGCTGAAGTGTTTGTTGTGGTGATATGCATCACTGTAAATATGCAAGGGGTTAATGTAAATACACTACAACTAAGTAAACACTAGAGGGAGCACCAAAGACATGCAGACATGCACCGAATGAACACATAGAATGGGACACGCCCAATGGGCAGTCAAGACACCCAGAGGTGACACTACCACAAGGGGGCATTACACAACCCACATATAAAAGGACAGGGCACACATGCTCTTTCTTTTTCCACAGGCGACACTTAGAGAGAAGGACAGGGGCAGATCAGAAGCATCACACCCACACGTGGCTTAGAGCAGACTGGTTAGTTAGATTGAGTTTCATTAGCAAGATTAGCAGGAGAGTCGAACTCAAGTGGGAGAATTGTTAACTGTTCAATAAATGTGTTAAACCTATCTCCAAGTCTGAACCTTCCTTTGTCAGAGCATACATCAAGGAAGCAGCTTATGCCACATGAAGAAGCATAACACAACATGCTACCAGTGAGTGCCTGTTGAATCTGTACAGCTCAACTCAGCAAGGTCCGTGACTACCAGCAACAGCACCCAGGCAAGATGTTCAAGATTCCAGATCCTCAGCAGATCAGGTACCAGGGCAATCTCAGTGCCAATTCACGTGCTGCATGAAGAAGCATAAGACAACATTTGTGACTATCTTTTTCCTGTTGTGGAGTGAGCAGGAAATATTGTGTTGTAGGAGAAGTTGACAGATGTTCTGTAAGTTAGGAGGGAATTTCAGCGGAGAAAACTGCAAAATTGTTAATTGCATGTTAATTGGGTGTTTAATTCAGGTGCTTTGCTTTAAATGGGGACTCACCTCTGCTCATTTATATATATGAACATAGCCGGCATCAGAGACCATGCATGTCCAATGAGTGTCACATGGATTGAGGTGTTTTATCAATCCCGTTAATCACATTTTGGTTCAATGTTTCAAGTTTCCGTTGCAACTTATTCTGGTTTGATGCAATATCCCTTTAAGGGGCTGCTCTTTTGATTTATCCATTAGTTTGTTTAGTTTAGTTCAATTGGTTCAGCCTAAAATAATATACAGGTGCACGTCAAAACTGTGGATAGTGGATTGGAGGTGCATGATAGGTAATGTTTGACTCTGTAAATAAATGTTTGTCAGTATATAAGGTCAAGACACCAGTTCTACCCTTCACAAATTGGTCTGACAGGCCATCCTCGGACATCCAGATCATTGATCCCCAAACGGGATGGATAGCTGCAGTCTGGTCTGGTCAGCAGAAGGAATGCCAGTTTCCTGGGACAAGACAGCATGTTCATGTTCCATGGAGCAACTGCCCCCTCCCAAAGGTGGCAGCTCAGAAGTTAGGATAATCTGTGAGGTCACAGTTTGTTGGACTGGTGTGAGAGCCTGAAAGACCTGAGCACTAGTCTCTGCAGCAATGATGGCAGCAGTGTGAGCCTGCATGGCAACAAGCTAGACTTGCATGGCAACTGGCACAGATCTCACAACTTCTGCCTGAGCTTCCATTCAGACAATGGGCAAGATTCTCCTGCATCTTCACAGTGAGGGAAGGAGGTGGTGTGGCAGAAAACAAGAAGTTCAAGGTTACACTATCAGCAGCTTGTACATCATGAAGAAACATATCATCATCTGGAGGGTTTCAGCAATGCCAGTTGCCAAAGCCTCAGTGTTGGCCACGCCAGTAATGCTGAATACTGTCTTTTCAAGAGGCTGAAGACATTGGGCCTGTTCCCCCACTTGTCTGTTGCCTGGTCTGAGCCACCTTGCGCTGCAAGAAAAAGGGAAGTGTGTAATATGTGTTTGAGTGATGTCCCTGTCTTAGCTGAACAGCTGAACATTATGTGGAAGTTGTGAGATGCAGGTGTGAGGCTTGTAGCAGAGATAAGTGTGAGAATGAGGTGGAGCATTTGAGCATCAGGCACGAGTCCTGGTTGCTGGAGATTGCTAATGGGTGAGTGATGGGGCCATGGTGAATTGAGCAGTCTATAAAGTTGGTGGTAAGATGGGTAGGATAAGACTTTTGAAGATGCACTTACTGACTTTGACTGCTCATGGAAGGTCATTGAACTTTTTCATGCAGGTGTGCAGGTCCTCAGTTCCAGATGCCTGACATCAACGTACATGGCATTCTATTCCCACTGCCTTTGCAAAATGTCTGGAGGGTCTCCTGGACCCGGGCAAAACAAGTACCCTCTCTCCTCCTCTCATAGTCCTACATTAAGGCCTCCAGTGTTGCAATTGAGAACCTGGGATCTCTCTCTCCGGCCAGCTGCAGACTGGTTTGAAGAAATGCAGGCTCATGTTGATTGAAGCTAATCTCACACAAACCTACACCCCCAGCTAAATGAGCAGCCACTTGATCAGCTGCGCACTTAGCGCTGGGCAACGTGCTACAATCATGGAGCAGGCAGCTCACAATTTGCAGCTATTCCAGCGGGCATGGGTTTATCGTGCACCTGCTAACGGAACTCAGCAAATCTTACCTCCCTCCCCCCCCACCCCCCCCCCCCCCCCCCCACTCCCACCCCCACCTACCTTGCATGTCCCAATATTAATTCTTTACTCTGATTGGTTAAGAAGGCACACTGTTGTCCACACGGGTTCTGTATTCATGATGGAGGTTGTCACCTCATTTTGTATTTCTAAGTATTGCAAGTCGCAATGCAAAAGCGCACAGAAATTCTGTGGGTAAGAGTGAGTGTAAGGAACAATTTGTCACATTTGCTCAACTCTTTTCTTTTAAGAATGTTTTTATTAGAGTTTTTCATTTTATACAATACAAAATAAACAAATCTGTACAAACCAAATGCAATTTACAAAAATCAAACATTAAAATTAACCCCTAAAACCCAAAGCCCCTTAACCCCCCGCAACCTCTCCCCTTTTATTATATAGAATGTTTTTTTATTGCTTTTTCATTATCATACATAGCAAGGTTGTTTTGTGATACATATATTACATAGTGATAAATCAACCCTAATCGGCTGCACATGTTTGCAAACTTTCAAACTGAGTGGGAGATAGGGTGGGGGGTGCCCCACCTACAAGGTGTGTTCGGCGTATGTGCCTCTCTATTTTCTCCCTCATCCCCAACCTCCTTTCCCCCTACAGTTGGTGTTTGCGGTCTCTCTGTGGGCCCCCCTCCCCTCTGCTCTATTGGCTGTTGGCCACAAACAGGTGCTGGAGCGGGTTGGTGAAAGGCCTCCACATCTTGTGGAAACCCTCTTCCGATCCTCGGATGGCCAATTTGATTTTCTCCAGTTCAAGATATTCCGACAGGTCGGGCAGCCAGTCTGCAGCTTTGGGTGGTGCTGTTAATTGTCAACCGAGCAGGATTAGGGAGGTAAAGCCTCGGGCATTGGCATCCCCCTTCCCAATGAAGAGTCCTAGCTGGTCTGATACCCCAAAGACTGTCACTTTTGGGTACGGCTCCACCCGCATTTGCTCAACTGTGACTGCAAAATTCAGGCCTTAGCCTTTGTCCCTACCATTAATTTCGGACCCTTGTCATGTTAGATGTATTAGATGCTGTGGTATGAAGAGGCAAGAGTTCAGCTCCTTTTTCACCAACACACCTTTAATGGTTCAAACTCACTCTGCACAGAACTCTACAGATCACCAGATCCAGAGGCCACTTGAAGCCCCTTTACATAAATGTGTCAATCATTGAACACTTAACAATAAATGAGACAACTAATTGCAATGTTTCTTAACCCATTACTTAACATGTCATTGACTCTAATCACATTCTCCCCGTGTTTGCGTGGGCTTCGCTCCCACAACACAACGATGTGCAGGCCAGGTGGATTGACCACGCTAAATTGCCTCTAAATAGGGCAGCACGGTGGCGCAGTGGGTTAGCCCTGTTGCCTCACAGCACCGAGGTCCTAGGTTCGATCCCAGCTCTGGGTCACTGTCCATGTGGGGTTTGCACATTCTCCCCGTGTTTGCGTGGGTTTCGTGCCCACAACCCAAAGTTGTACAGGTTAGGTGGATTGGCGCACTAAATTGCCCCTTAATTGTAAAAAATGAATTGTGCACTCTAAATTTAAAAAAATAAATAAATTGGCCCTTAATTGGAAAAGTGAATTGGGTACTCTACATTTATTAAAAAAAATAACTTGCCCTTGCATCCATGCAGGCCTTCAGCAGCAGAAGAATTGTATTTCACCAAAATATGTAACCTCATGCCCAGCATATCCCCCATTCTATGATTACCGTTAAACCAAGGGATTAATCTTGGTTCAACAAGGAGGGAATGCCAGGATCAGTGCCAGGCAGACAGAAAAATTGAGGTGCCAACCAATGTTTCATCATTCCGCCTACCATCCAGCGGTGTTCATTCCTGAGTCACCCTTTGCAAGTATAGTGACAGAGTTAACTGAACGGAATTGCCCTGAGGCAGTCATCAAATAAAATTTCATTCATTCTCATACAGAATCTATATCAGTGGCAGTCTTTTAGAATTACACAGGAATTCCCTCAGGCAATCAGTGATTGCACTTAACTGGAACAAATTTACAGCATACGGCCACATGTGCTCTATACATTAGCAGAGGTCTTCATATTTATTTTATCAGTTCTCGCTCCATATCTGCACAGACGCTCCGCACTGTTTTATCTTTCTGTTGTCTATGTCAGCCAGTTGGTGCCATGAAAAGAATCCTCCGGATACGAACACACAAATATATGAATTAGGAGCAAGAGTAGGCCGCTCGGCCCATTGAACATGCCCCGCCATTCAGTAAGACCCTGGCTGATTTGATTGTAACTTCGCCTCCACGTTCTCACTTATCCCTGGCAACCTTTCACTCCCTTGTTAAACAATCTAGCAGGGCAGCATGGCGGTGCAGTGGTTGGCATTGCTGCCTCATGGCGCCAAGGTCCCTGGTTTGATCACGGCCGGGGTCACTGTCAGTGTGGAGTTTGCACATTCTCCCCGTGATTGCGTGGGTTTCGCCCCCACAACCCAAAGATGTGCAGGCCAGGTGGATTGGCCATCCTAAATTGCCCCTTAATTGGAAAAATTGAATTGGGTACTCAAAATTTATTTTACAAAATTTAATCCATCTAGCGCTTCTTTAAATACATTTAAAGATTTGCTTCCACTGCCCTTTCTGGAAGAGAGTTCCTGAGACTCAGGATTGTCTGAGAGGAATAATTTCTTCTCACCTTCGTCTTAAATGAGAGACCTGGGGCGGATTTCTGCGACCCCCCCGGGAATCGGCGGGGGCGGGAATCGCGCTGCGCCGGTCGGCGGGCCCCGGGGGGTCGGAGAATCGCCCGGGGCCGGCGTAAATCCCGCCCCCGCCGTGGCCGGAATTCTCCGCCACCCGGGAATCAGCGGTGGCGGGAATTGCACCGCGCCGGTCGGCGGGCCCCCCCGCAGCGATTCTCCGGCCCGCGATGTGCTGAAGTCCCGCTGCTGTCAGGCCTCTCCCGCCGATGTGGTTTAGACCACCTCTGGTGCCGGCGGGAGCAGGCGGCGCGAGAGGGCCCCGGGGTTCTGGGGGGGGCGCGGAGCGATCTGACCCCGGGGGGTGCCCCCACGGTGGCCTGGCCCGCGGTCAGGGCCCACCGATCAGCGGGCGGGCCTGTGCTGTTGGGGCACTCTTTTTCTTCTGCCGCCGCCACGGCCTCCATTGTGCATGCGCCGGGGTGACGTCAGCAGTCGCTGATGCTCCAGCGCATGCGTGGAATCACGCCGACAGGCGAAGGTCTTTCGGCCAGCCCTGGCACCGGTCGGAGGAGCGCCAAAGACGGTCGTAATCGGCGGTCGGGTGGAGAATCGATTCTGACGCCGAAATCTGGGCCGGCGGCAGTTTGGCGCCAGTCAGCTATGCGCTGCCCACTCCAAAATGGCATCATCGTGTCGCAGGCTGGGTGCCATTGCAACACTGTTGGCGTGTCATCGGCTGGCCCTCCCACAATGCTCCGCCTCGGATGGGCCGAGTTTCCGACAGCACGGGACACGTGTGGTTTCGGCTATGTGGGAACTCGGCGTGGCGGCTGCGTTCTGTGTCCAGCACCGCTACACTCGGCTGGGGTCCGTGCCGCTGGCTGGAGGGGAGGCTTCCGCGAGGGCTGGGAGGAATGGTTATGGCAGCCAGCGGGTGGGCTGTGTGGTCGTGGTTTGCGGGTCAGGTCCGCGCACAGCCGTCACCATGTTGTACGGTGCAACTGCTGCAGTCCGTCAGCCGTGTGCATGTGTGGCCAGGGACCCGGCTATTCTCCGGCTGTTTTTGGTGCGGGAGCCGGGTGTTTCACCTGCCGCCAGTGCTCGCCCCTCACCCGTCCCGCAATCGTGAGAGTTTCACACAGATTTTCTTTGGTCGTAAAAGACCACACTTGCTCCGCTGGCATCAGCACTTAGCCGCTGAAATGGAGAAACCAGCGCCTTCATTTTTAAACAGTGATCCTCTAGCTCTAGATTCTCTGACACGACAAAACATCCTCTCCACATTCACCCTGTTAATACCCCTCAAGATCTTAAAGGTTTTGATCAAGCTAGCTTTTACTCTCCTGAGCTCTAGTGGATACAAACCTAACCTCTCCAACCTTTCCTCATAAGACAGCCCACTCATTTGTGGAATTAGAGTAGCAAACCTTCTCTGAATTATTTCGAACACATTTACATCTTTCCTACGATGAAGAGACCATCACTGCACACAATACAAAGATGTGGGTCGCGATTCAACAGACTGAGGGTAAAGTCCACTGAACAGCTCGTTTAGCAGGTGTCTCTCAGTGGCTGCAGTGCCGAGAAACATTCTGCTATTCAACGGCACTTTGACATTTTCTGTGGCCTCCGGGAGTTTCTCCTCGCAGAGGTCGTGAGTTTCAACTCGTCAGCAGGAAAGGCTCTTCGCATATTGGGATACCATTTTATATAGCAGCCCTAGTCTACCCCCACATTTCAACTTCCCCCATTCTTTTGACCCTCCCTCCTCAACCATAGGGAGGCCCCCTGGGAATCCCTCCTCATCAGCCCTCTACCTGACAAGGCTCCCCTGGGCCTGAACCCTGGCAGTGCCAACCTGGCATCTGGGCACCTTGTTACTGCCAGCCTGGCACCATGGCAGTGCCCCAGCCAGCCTGGAAGTGCCACCTGAGCACCCTGATACTGTCAGGTGCCAGGCTGGCAGTACCAAGGTGCCCAGGTGAAGGGGTGTCCAGGATGCCACCCTTTTCTATTCCTGACCACCCAGAGGTCTCCAATGACCTGGAAAACTCCCCCATGTGCTGTTATGACTGGCCCGCGTTTGTATGGACCAGTACTAAACGGTGCGCTCGTCGAGTCTTCTGGGCGTGACCGGTGAGTCCCGGGCACCAGGTAAAACTGCCGTCCAGGTTTTTAAATGAGCATCTTGGAGGCTTTTCCTTCCCCCATCAAATTCAACGACTGTAGACTTGCAATTGATTCAGTTTATACTCGTCGCCAATGTGGTGGATCGAGGCAATACCAGGTAAACAGTAGTAAGGATGAATGAAGGCTGAAATTCTCTGATCTGAGTTCACACCCGCCACCGATGCCAGTGGGAATGGTGAATTTGGCGCTCAGCCAAAACTCCATTCACTCCAGCGGGACCAGGGAATCCCGCTGACATGAATGGACAGAGAATTCTGCCCAAAATGTTTATTGTCAGCTAACAAGGGTAATTTGTGTACAGGCACAGAGTCTCCATACAGGTGGTAGCGCTCTGGCTCCTGTGTTCACTCTGACCAGAACCAGGGGCTGGTTTAGCACACTGGGCTTTTAAAGCAGGCCAAGGCAGACCAGCAGCACAGTTCAATTCCCGTCCTAGCCTTCCCAAACAGGTGCCGGAATAAGAACATAAGAACATAAGAACTAGGAGCAGGAGTAGGCCATCTGGCCCCTCGAGGCTGCTCCGCCATTCAATTAGATCATGGCTGATCTTTTGTGGACTCAGCTCCACTTTCTGGCCCGAACACCATAACCCTTAATCCCTTTATTCTTCAAAAAACTATGTGGCGACTAGGGGCTTTTCACACTAACTTAATTTGAAGCCTACAATAAGCGATTTTCATTTAATTTCTTTTTCATTTTCAACCCCACTTCCCTACCCAGCCTTTTTTCCTCATTGGTCAGGGTTGCATGCTCCTGCACAATAGGTCCAGAGACAGTAAAGTGGACCGCGAGGGCATGCCCCTTAAAGGGCCTACCATAGGCTCCAAAATATATGTGGGCCAGTTCAACTCTTCAAGGCAGACTACGAAGTGAGTTAATCCCACCAGCCATTTAACCACGGAAATGCATTTCATTGGGGACCTTAATTGACCGACAGTATTGCAGAGGAAAGAATTACTGATTCTCAGCTTCTTGAGAAGCATACACTTTTTTAAAAAAAGAGTATCCAATTAATCTTTTCCAATTAAGGGGCAATTTAGTGTGGGCAATCCACCTAACCTGCACATCTTTGGGTTCTGGGGGTGAAACCCACACAAACACGGGGAGAATGCACAAATTCCACACAGACAGTGACCCAGGGCCAGGATTGAACCTGGGACCTAGGCGCTATGAGGCAGCAGCACTAGCCGCTGTGCCACCATGCTGTCCTCTGAGAAGCATACACAACCCTATGAAGACTTTTAATCAAATTGAAGTGAGTCAGTATATTCAAATAGTTTTAGTTTTCCCCTCATTGTCACCTTTTCTCGACCAAAGTTGCCTTGAACTCAATGGAGTTTCTTGGTATTGCCTGTTTAGTGACTAACATTACCGCAGTTGTTTTCAGAGATATTTGGTGTAAACCTTGGTGCTAATAGGAAATTACAACTTTAATGTTTCCGGTTTGTCAATGAACTACCTGATACATTTGGTACATGCAGGACACATGTAACAGAAAGCAGCTGTACCTGTTACTCCTATGGGAGGGGAGCGGAGGCCTTGTGATAGGCATTTTCTATGTTATAGGTGTCGTACATTCAAAAACTGCTATTCTACATGTTGAGTATATTCTCCTGAAATGGAGTAATTTGGCCACTAGTTTTCCATAATCACCCAAAAATGCGTTTCGATTTTCATTCAGTCACCCTTTTTCTCTCAGCAAATGGAATTTGGAAAAAAAATAAAATCAGGGTTTTTATTTAAAACATAATCTTTCAGATGAGCGTGCAGAGATTGATTTGTTGCATATCTTTTGTCTCTTCTATTGTCTTTGTCACAGCTTTTGATCAAAACACTTTGGGCCGTTCAACGATGATAAAATGGCGATAAAAGTGGGAATTGCCGTTGTTGAAAGGCCAGTATTGTTCAGGAAGCTTGGGTTGCAGCCGAACATTTGCAGCTCACAACAATTAGGAAAGAGTTTTCAATCACCGCTGTACGGTTTGCAAAGTCTGAAATCTACGCAGGGGTCGGAGAGTAATGGGGTAAGTCCCCTAACTGGTGACGATTGGAGAGTCTCTTTGCACATCCCCAGAGGTTTCGAGAGGAACTGGAGGCTGCACACGTGGGAACTTTCACTTCAGGCAAGTGCTGAATTTTATATAAATATATGACACTTGTGCTTTTCTATCAGGGACTTCACTCAGAAAAATAAAAACAGCAAGGTTGAAGACAAATAATTGTTATCATGTCAGAGACAGCAATAAGAATAACAACAGCTGTTCATGGCTCGGTTTTGTTGATGGTTGGAAAGGGAAACAGGGGGCCCGGGCCGGAGAATCCCCACGACCGGCACGAATCGCGCCACGCCGCTGGCACGCGATTCTCCGCAGAGCAGAAAATCGGCGCGTTTGGCGCCGGCATTGCCGCGGTGCCAGTCGAGGGCTGATCTACGTGGCCGGCCTGCCAGTTCTCAGCACGGGATGGGCTGGCGGCCATCGTAAAAAAAGCCAAGTCCCACCGGCACCGTCCACACCTGCTCTGAGCCGGCGGGAACTCAGCGTGGAAGGGTGGGGGTGTTGCCTGTGGGGGGAGGGGGGGTGGGCAAACCCCAGGAGGGCGGCCTCCGATGTGGCCTGGCCCGCGATCGGGGCCCACCAATTGGTGGGCCGGCATCTCTGGCTGGGGGCCTCCTTGCTTCCGCCAAGGCTCCTGTAGCCCTGCGCCATGTTGCGTTGGGGCTGGCGCGTTGAAGGAAGCCACTGCGCGTGCACGCGTTGCCGCCAGTGCCACTGCGCATGCGCGGACCCCGTGGCGCAAAGTGACGCCGGGGATCGGCAGCTGGAGCAGCGTGAACCTCTCCAGTGCCGTGCTGGCCCACTGTCGGGGCCAAAATTGCTGATCCTGAAGCCGTGTTGATGCCGTCGAGAAACACGACGGCATTTCCAACGGCGTAAACAATTAGCCTCAGGACCACAGAATCCTGCCCAGGGTTTGGAGGGGATAGGTGATTTCACTCATTCAGTATTTTGGTTGTATATTTCCAATTAAAACATTTTGTTCTTGAATTATTTTGGAAGCTTGACGAATTCGATGTAAAATTTTGAAAACTGCACAAATGATGAACCTTTTGGTGTTTTGTGAGGCAATGTTTGCTTGTTTGTGGGTATTTCTGTTTGATAATGATTGTCCAATCAAAAAATTCAGTATCAGTATGATCCTGGCACATGCTGGGAATGCACATCAGAGAATCTTCTGACCATTAATTTTAACAAGCGGAAAATTTACATTCAGAAGCTGAAAGACAAGGCCATAGGAACTTGCTGTCAATAGGGGAAAGCAGGGATATCTAACTTTCATGGCTGCAATAAGAGACGAGACAATGGCAATGTAGTTCCATCATTCTAACCACCACAACCTCCCCCATCCCCACTCTGTTGGACCTGATTGACACAATCTCAATAACCATAGTCCTTCAACCCACTCCATCCCTTCTGAGTCATTCATGGGCCTCTGCCTCAGAGTTGTCCCTCCCCAATCTGGATCCTTTCCTCTGAGTGTTCACAAGCCTTTATACCCCATTCTCCATGTTCCCTAGTTACTATTCGCAAGTCTCCCAGACTTGGAGAATTCCTTCATCAATGCTCCTAGGTCAAAGGATCCATCATCACATTTCCCATAATTTGCCCCAGACGTTGAAGAACACTGGAGCTTCAGTCTTAAAATATTGCTAGATTCTACCTAATCCCAGAGCCAGCTCCAATGCTGTGTTAACATGGCTGCTTACAGTACTTGATCTAAAACTCCTGTCGTACAATACCACTGACTCCCCAAAAGTACAGTACCACTGACTACCCAAACACAATACCACAGAAGATCTGGGTAAAAGACTTTGATAAAGGGTTACATGGACTTGAAACGTTAATTATTTTTTCTCCCTACAGATGCTGCCAGACCTGCTGGGATTTTCCAGCATTTTCTCTTTGATCACAGAACATCTACTCCTAGAGTAGAGGTGACAGAATATTGCAAAATGTTGGAAGATGGAGGAGGAGGAGAATGGCTCCCAGCAGAGCCATATCCGCCAAGGGGATCCGGGAATAATTTCCCTACCTGAACTACAGTGAGGAACAGTGGCTGGGATTTGCACGGGTTGCCGCCGGTGATGGCGCGCCCCATGCCACGCATTTCCCAACGGCGAGGGGTGCATTAAACAGGAAACCTGTTGACAACAGCGGGACCAGAAGATCCCACTGCCGGCCAAGGCGAGTCGTGCCCACCTTCACAGCAGTTTGCACGAAAATCCGGCCCATGGTATGCCAGCTGTTTCAGCTTTCCGAAGAAAAAAGCTCCCAGCTGCCACAGTCACAATCGTAGCATCAGAGCAGAGCCAGGACTGTGAAGGTGACAGTAGCAATGAACATTTACATAAATAGCCGACGCTATTTGCAACATCTCCCAGTTTGTTGTCCACTGTTGCATGCGGCAGGTCACTGAGGCTCTGTATTGAAACACCTGAATACATTTACTACACCCTTGCCACAGAGAATTGTGTCATGGTCCAAAATTCCATTGACTGTCCACACGTCACTTTGCCAGTTCTCAGATGCACCTCAACCAAAAGAGATCCTCTTCCAAATGCGATGCAGCTTTATGCAATATAAAATGCAGCTCAATGCCTTATATCTGATGCTCCTGCTTGGTGCCGCCCAGTAGCAGCAGTATCTGTTGACTTCCACTAGAGAAGGCTGCAGATGGTTCTGCAGGACGTACTCGAGTAGCTCTGGCTCCAGAAGACCCAGATTTGGGTTGCACCACCGCAGCATGGATGAGAGGCAACAGCAAGGGCACTGGCAGGATGGCAATGATGGGTGGACGAATGCCTTCATCCTGGCATAGGTCAACAATGTGTGCTGTATGGAGACACTGCACCTTCAGTGGGGTGGTGAGTCAACAATCCGGGTCATCTGCACGCAGAGGAACTTGCATGAGTGAAGTCTGAACTTGCGTAGCAACAATGTGGGCTCCCATATGCAGTGCTCAGACGTTGGGTGATTTCTGCTTTTTTTTAAAATTTAGAGTACCCAATTATTTTTTCCAATTAAGGGGCAATTTAGCGTGGCCAATCCACCTAACCTTCACATCTTTGGGTTGTGGGGGTGAAACCCACGCAGACACAGGGAGAATGTGCAAACTCCACACGGACAGTGACCCAGGGCCGGGAATCGAACCCGGGTCCTCAGCGGCGTAGGCAGCAATGCTAACCACTGTGCCACTGTGCTGCCCCGGGTGATTTCTGCTTGTGCTGCAATGGAAACGGAGACTTTGGCCATCAGATGCGGCACCATGCTTGGGTCTGCAGGTGTTCACATGGAGTTCGTCGTCATGTCCATGGTTGAAAGGGTGGGTCTCCAAGCTCTGTGCAGAACCATGTGGGTTGGTGCTGGGCTCTTCCATCCTCCTCAGCATTGACTGCCGGCTTTCTGGCAGATTTCCCAACGCACAAACATTTCACTGTGTATATCCATCAGCATTCTCTGGTAGACCACTCCACTGATTTCTTTTTAAATTAAATTAGAGTACCCAATTATTATTTTCCAATTAAGGGGCAATTTAGCGTGGCCAATCCACCTAACCTGCACATCTTTGGGTTGTGGGGGCGAAACCCACGCAGACATGGGGAGAACGTGCAAACTCCACACGGAGAGTGACCCAGGGCCAGGATTTGATCCTGGGTCCTCAGCGCTGCAGTCCCAGTACTATCCACAGTGCCAAATGCCACCCCTCACCACCCAATTGATGACCTGAGTTCCCCACAGCAGAACCCATGTGCTGCAGGCTGCGCATTCGGGGCGGCACGGTTGCACAGTGGTTAGCACAGTTGCTTCACAGCTCCAGGTTCGATTCCCAGCTTGGGTGAGTGTGCAGAGTCTGCACATTCTCCCCGTGCCTACATGGGCTTCCTCCAGGTGCTCCGGTTTCCTCCCACAGATGTGCAGATTATGTGGATTGGCCGTGCGAAATTGCCTTTAGTGTCCAAAAAAGTTAGGTGGTGTCACTGGGTTATGGGAATAGGGTGGTGGTGTGGGCTTAGGTAGAGTGCCCTTTCCAAGGGCCAGTGCAAACTCAAAGGGCTGAATGGCCTCCTTCTGCACTGTAAATTCTATGATTCTCCTCCATCTCCCTCGAAGTCAGTCTCCACAAAAACTGAGCTGCTGGCTGTGAGTATCAGCAACAGTGGCAATATTTCTTCTTCATCACAGTTGTTATGACAGTCCCCGGGTGAGGTCCACCAATTTGTTTCGATTCTGGATGAGATACTCCCACTTTGCTATGCCCCCCTGCTGAATAGAAATGAACTGGTTCCCCTCCTTTCTTCAACCCACTCAGTTGGTCACAACAAGGTTAATTTAAAAAGGACTCTTTCCCTTGTGGATAGCTTTTCCAAATCCAAGTGTATTTATATTTTAAAAGGGACCTTTTTAACCAGACATTCTTGACTTAAAGAATTAGTTTATTAGTTTCTAAAACATGAAAAAAATGATTTAAAAATGCAGATGCATTGACACAAATAAGAAATGTGAGTGAGTCAAAAAATAAAATTAAAAAAGAATCGGGCAGCTTGGTGGCGCACTGGTTAGCACTGCTGCCTCATGGCGCCAAGAACCTTGGTGCGATCCTCACTCCAGGTCACTGTCCCTGTGGAGTTTGCACATTCTCCCCATCTCCCCATCACTGCGTGGATCTAGGCAGCACGGTGGCGCAAGTGGTTAGCACGGTTGCCTCGCAGCGCCAAGGTCCCAGGTTCGATCCCAGCTCTGGATCACTCTCTGTGTGGAGTTTGCACATTCTCCCCATGTTTGCGTGGGTTTCACCCCCACAACACAAAAGATGTGCAGGGTAGGTGGATTGACCACGCTAAATTGCCCCTTAATTGGAAAAAATGAATTGGCTACTCTAAATTTATATTTTTACAAAATCTCTGCGTGGATCTCACCCCACAACCAAAGATGTGCAGGGTAGGTGGATTGGCCATGCTAAATTGCCCATTAATTGATTTAAAAAAGATATATGAATCAGTCTTCGTCTTGCCTGTGAGGAGTAGATAGTGAAATGTTGCGGTCATTAAGTTGGGTGTTTCGGTTAGCATGACTTTGGCAATTGAGCAATTGATTTGGAGATTTTTGGTTCTGCATGTTAGCTGTGACGAGTTGTCCTGTTTCCTTTGTAACAGTGGCTTTACTGACTTGTGACTTGCTTCCAGCAATCAGAGAGATAGCCTTTTTTATCTGCAAGCTCCGGGATGCCCAGTGGATGTTCTTCAACTTTGACCTTCATCGCACACACTAGAACATAGAACATAGAACAGTACAGCACAGAACAGGCCCTTCGGCCCTCAATGTTGTGCCGAGCCATGATCACCCTACTCAAACCCACGTATCCACCCTATACCCGTAACCCAACAACCCCCCCCCTTAACCTTACTTTTATTAGGATACTATGGGCAATTTAGCATGGCCAATCCACCTAACCCGCACATCTTTGGACTGTGGGAGGAAACCGGAGCACCCGGAGGAAACCCACGCACACAGGGGGAGGACGTGCAGACTCCACACAGACAGTGACCCAGCCGGGAATCGAACCTGGGACCTGGAGCTGTGAAGCATTTATGCTAACCACCATGCTACCCTGCTGCCACTAGTTTAGTAGAACAAGAAAACCAGATGTGAATGCAGAGTTCAGGGTTGTAGTTGTTTGCAACCCAGTTTCTTGTGTATTCTGGGAAGGGCAAATAACGCAAACATGTCTGTTGCCCAGAACTACTTTCTTTCCAACTGACATCATGTCCACAGTCTTGGATATAGCTTGTGTTTGAAACAAACCTGCTGGACTTTAACCTGGTGTTGTAAGACTTCTTACTTGGATATAACTCACAGGGCATGGTTTTTGTTGAGAGGGCGGCACGGTGGCGCAGTGGTTAACACTGCTGCCTCATGGCGCTGAGGACCCGGGTTCAATCCTGGCCCCAAGTTACTGTCTGTGTGGAGTTTGCACATTCTCTCCGTGTCTGCATGGGTTTCACAAACCCCCCCCCCCCACCCCCCCCACAACCAAAAGATGTGCAGGGTAGGTAGATTGGCCACACTAAACTGCCCCGTAATGGGGAAAAAATAATTGGGTACTCTAAATTTATTTTTAAAAATGGTTTCTGTTGAGATGGTAAGCAGCCTCCATTACTTCTGTACGAGTTCAATTTTGGCATCGCAACTCTTCCTTTGAAGTGTCTCTGTCTGGAAGAAGGTGTGACATTCCGTTCTCTGGACATGTTGGTCAAGTGTCATCCATATGGGAACTCCAGCCTCAGCCAGTTTTAAAGGATGGTCCCTTTAGTCTGAAATTGTGTCCTGGCACAGTGTTCCTGCTGTTAAACCCGTTAAATCTCCAACGGGGCCGGTTTAGCACAGGGCTAAATAGCTGGCTTTTAAAGCAGACCAAGGCAGGCCAGCAGCGTGGGTTCAATTCCCGTACCAGCCTCCCCGAACAGGCGTCGGAATGTGGAGACGAGAGGCTTTTCACAGTTACTTCATTTGAAGCCTACTTGTGACAATAAGCAATTTTCATTTCATTTTTCAACTGCCTGGCTAGGTTGCAGTTGTTTGGTATCGGAAAGGATAACGTTTCAAAGTAGAGTTTTGGTGCAGACAGTGGGATGTGCATGCTTACTCCACTTGCAGCTTCTAAATTAGATTAGATTCAAGGATGAGTGGGAAGGGGACATCAGTAGAATAATTAGATATGAGCATATTCTCATCTTCATTGTTTTCAGACCTGATGCTGACCATGGCCTTATTGATAGTCACCCCAGTGGTGGAAAATCTTTTAACCCCAAGGGTTTTACCCCCAACTGAAAAATACTTTTCACTGTACCTTGGTACATGTGACAATACACAAAATCCAATCCAAATCCAATCCAAGTACCGTTATCTTCATTGGGGTTAGGATGTGAGGTTGTGCCTGTTCCCAGCTGACTGGCTCTTGTTACCTCGAGTTATGTGCCAACTTGGGTTTCAAGACCCATGTTAGTGTGTCAGCGGCTGAGGTGCATTGTATTTGGTGTCGCGGCTGTCATAGTTGAATAGTTGGCAGCGTGTGCAAGCTGAGACGTGAATTTGGCCATTTGTGTGAGGGCATTGAACCTTTGCACTGCATTCAGGTCCTTGGGGTTAAAAGGCTGGCATTGACTTCCACAGCTACTTGGCATCTCTACCTTCTGTGAATTTATTTCTCTGGTGGGTGAGGGGTGGGGGGGGGGGGTTCTCCTAGTCATCTGTGAGCAGATGAAACCTCTCTTTCACTGCACCTCTTTGACCACACATACAGTGTAATGTGGACAAGTCTTGGAATCCACCCTCTCCTGTGTTGCACCCTATATCAATCATGCTTATCTGCTACCAGTTGCAAGATCTGCTGCAGCTAGAATACACCTTCCCTTTAAATGGTGCAAGCTGGCTTTAAGTACAGTGCAGACTAGTTTTAAGTGATGCTGGCTTCTCACAACTTTGAACCCCTGCTCAGGTATGCAGGCACTCCACATTGTTGGTTGTCTACCATACTAACTTAAATGACCAGACAGCACAAAGACCTCTTGCGTCAGAAGAGATGGGCATAAGTGAATCGTGCATCTCAATCCTTGCATCTGTTTTTATGTCCTATTTAATTTCGCCACCTCTATATTTAACTCACATATTGTGCAAAGGTGTGGTATTAATGAAGCACAAATGCAAGGCCGAGAGATATACGCATTTGAGTATTTCTATGTTATTTAGTCTGAGATGTATGTATTATACAATACAACGTATGGGATTTATTGCATGCATATTGCCTCCCAACAAAGCTTCTGTTCATAATGACAGAACCAGTGGGAAGTTGCGAAGTAATTTATTTTATGACCTGCATTATGCTGCCTAAAAGGGTGATGGAAACAGATTCCATAGTATCTTTCAAAAGGAAGTTTGACAAATACTTTGAAAGTAATAATTTGTAGGTCGGTGGGAAAAGGGGGTGGAGAGGAAAAGAGGGATAATTTAGATTGACAATCAAGGCTGACATTCCAGTGCAGTACTGAGGGAGTGCAACAGTGTCACAGACAATAATCCAAGGCACCGCTTGCCATCTCAAGTGGGCCTCAAAGATAGAATGGGACTATTTTGGAGAAGAGCAGTTGAGGTTGGGGTTGTGGGCGGGGTGGGGGGGGAGGGGCAAGGTGTGGGATGGAGGAGGAGGATGTTATCCCTAGCGACCTCGCCAATATTTACCCGGCAATCAACATCACAAGGAACGGATAATTGGATGCGTGTAAATTAACTTTTCTTACATTGCAACAAGTAACTTCAAAAAGTACTTCATTGTAAATTGCTATAAAACATCTTTTATTGAAATAAATTTAGAGGACCCAATTCATTTTTTTTTCCAATTAAGGGGCAATTTAGCGTGACACATCTTTGGGTTGTGGGGGTGAGTATCACGCAGACACAGGGTGAATGTGCAAACTCCACGCGGACAGTGACTCGGGGCCGGGATCGAACCCGGGTCTTCGGTGCCGTGAAAATTGCTTTAGGACATCTAAGGGTCATGAAAAGTACTATACAGTATAATGGGTAATCTTTCTTCCTTTCTCTGTCAAAGAGCCATAGCCAGCATGATAGACCAAACGGTTGTGGGTTTCTATGGATCTATTTTAAACACGCCTATTCTGCACTGCATTTATTCAGCTGAGATTCCAGGGTCATCATCTGCTGACATGTTGACCCCCAGCTATTCACAAGATATATTAATGATTTGGATGAGGGAACAAAATGTAACTTCTCAATGTATGCTGATGATACCAAGTTGGGTGGGAGAGTGAACTGTGAGGAGAATGGAGGGATCCTACAGCATGATCTGGACAGGTTGGGCGAGTGGGCAAACCAATGGCAGATGCAGTATAATTTGGATAAGTGTGAGGTCATTCGCTTTAGAAGCAAAAACAGGAAGGCATATTACGACCTGAACAGTTGTAAATTGGGAGAGGGGAGTGTGCAGTGGGACCTGGGTGTCCTTGTGCAACAATCGCTAATCATGGGCATGCAGATGCAGCAGGCGGTAAAGAAGGCTAATGGTATGTTGGACTTCATTGCGAGAGGTTTCGAGCACAGGAGGAGGGATGTGTTGTTGCAATTATACAGGGCCTTGGTGAGGCCACACTTGGAGTATTGTGTGCAGTTTTGGTCTCCCTCTCTGAGGAAGGATGTTCCTGCTCTCGAGGGAGTGCAGCAAAGGTTTACCAGACTGATTCTAGGGATGGCGGGACTGTCATATGTGGAGAGATTGACTAGGTTAGAATTGTTCTTGCTGGAGTTCAGAAGAATGAGGGGGCATCTCATAGAGACTTATAAAATTCTAACAGGACTAGACAAGGTAGATGCAGGGAAAGTGTTCCCGATGGTGGGCGTGTCCAGAACCAGGGGTCATAGTCTGAGGACTCAGGGTAAACCATTTCGGACAGAAATGAGGATACATTTCTTTACCCAAAGAGTGATGAGCCTGTGGAATTCATTACCACAGGAAGTAGTCGATGCTAAAACATTGAATATATTCAAGAGGCCACTAGATTTAGCACTTGGGGCGAATGGGATCAAAGGTTATGGGGAGAAAGCAGGATTAGGCTATTGAGTTGGATGATCAGCCATAATCGTGATAAATGGCGGAGCAGGCTTGAAGGGCCAAAAGGCCTCCTCCTGTGCCTATATTCTGTGTATCGATGCATCTATGTGTAAGCAGTGGTGACAACCTGAAGTAACCCGAGGTACATTCAGGTTGGGTGTGACACAGACTGATCATTCAGGTAACACGGGTGTCACGGTGGCACAGTGGTTAGCACTGCTGCCTCACAGAGCCTGGGACCCGGATTCGATTCTGACCCTGGGTGAGATGTGAGGAATTTGCACATGCTCTCCGTGTCTGCCTGGGTGCTCCGGTTTCCTCCCTCAGTCCTAAGATGTGCAGGTTAAATGCTAAATTGCTCCTTAGTGTCTAAAGGTTAGGTGGAGTTACAGGATTACGGGGATAGGGCAAGGGAGTGGTCCTCAGGTGGTCTTTCAGAGGTTCGGTGCAGACTAGGTGGGCTGAATGACCTCCTTCCGCACTGTAGGGATTCAATGATTCTATGAACAATGAACAGCAGAGATGAGAATGGCGATGTGCAGTGGAACGCTCATTGTTTATTGTGTTTAGAAAATCCCTCGGGGGTCGGTTAGCTCAGGTGGCTGGACAGCTGCTTTGTGATGTGGAGCAATGGCAAAAAATTCCCGTACCAGCTGTGGTTATCCACGAAGGCCCCGCCTTCTCAACCTTGCCCCCACCTGAGGTGTGTGGACTATCAGGTTAAATCACCACCAGTCCGCTCCCACTCGGCCTATGGTCCTCAGAGACTGTGGCAACTTCCATTTAATTTTAATTTACAAAATCCCATCATCTTGATTCCACACTTATGAACTGATAGGAGTGCTGGAATCTAGAATGACAATAATAACTATTCAGTGGGCATACATATTACACAATGCTGCTGGAATGTGGATGTGCTGTAACAGTGCTCAGAGAGTTAAAATATTATTACTCCTCCTCCACTAGTAGCAAAAAAAAATCCTGTAATCAAAAGCATCTGCCATGGGCTTTTGGTCAGAAATTTAATTGGCTGTGGACAGGCTTTACTGCCTTTATTACTTTTAATCACTTTACTGCTGCTGATTGCTGGAGCCAATGGGAAATTTAATATGTGTCAATACAATATTGGGATTGTCTGCATATTCAGCCAGTGATTAACTGCACCAGGGTCCATCACAGTGGCAACATTATTGTGTTAGCTACCTCTTGGGAAATGTGAAATTAAATTACATTAAAAAATGTTGTTGATTATCATTAGAGACTTATTTGTAGTGTACAATTACTGATATGTTGTAAAATAAATCAATCTTTTTTTATCCTCCGTGTACAAATTAGTTGTAATGTTGGAGAGCTGAGCTTGAGCAAAGAGGCTCATTGAAGGTACCAGTCAGCATTACATAAACAAGGGCAATTTGCAGCGCTACAACTTTCCGAGGCGTTTTATGCATTTTTGTACAGTTATTATCCCCTCTACCTGACTGCAGTAAAGAGGGATTTAGTAGATCATTCCTCCCTGTGTACGCTGTGGTGTTATACATGCCACTCGACTTTAAAGAGCAACCTTAATCTGTGATAAAAAACGCTGAACTTGAACAGCAAAGAAGAAAAGAAATACACGCGCGCGCGTATCACGGTGTTCATGACCTCAAGACGTCACAAACTGCTTTACAGCCATGTAGCGACTTTCCAAGTACAGTCATTGAGGTCATGCGGGGAAATGCAGATTCCAGCTGGCGCACAGCAAGCTCCCAAAAACAGCAATGAAATAAAATGGCCATATCGTCTGTTTCAGGAGTTAATAATGATAATCTCTATTAGTGTCACAAGCAGGCTTCCATTAACACTGCAAAGAAGTTACTGAGTTAAATCCCCTAGTCGCCACACTCCGCCAACTGTTTGGGTACACAGAGGGAGAATTCAGAATGTCCGATTCACCGAACAAGCTTGTCTTTCAGGAGTTGTGGAAGGAAACCGGAGCACCCGGAGGAAACGCACACAGACGCGGGGAGGGATAAATGTTGATCATGACCTCCGGAGAAGGTCTCTGACTTTGCCAGTATGCATGAGATAGATTCTGTCCACCTGTGGCCACAGAAGGGACCTAGGTTTCAATTATCATATGAAAGGTCGCACATCTGACAAAGCAGGATCTCTTAATTCCTCTGCACTGGAATGTCAGCCTAGAATATGATTTTCCATTGAGAATAACGGTAAGGATAACAGCACTCACCATTATCATCAGAGAATCCCTACAGGGCAGAAGGAGGCCATTTGGCTCATTGAGTCTGCACCGGCCTATGGAACGAGCACCCTACCCAAGCCATGCCTCCACCCTATCACCGTAACCCAGTAACCCCACCTATCCTTTTGGACACTAAGGGGCAATTTAGCATGGCCAATCCACCTAACCTGCACATCTTTGGACCGTGGGAGGAAACCGGAGCACCCGGAGGAAACCCACGCAGCCACAGGGAGAAAGTGCAAACTCCAAGCAGACAGTCATCCGAGGTCAGATTAGAACCTGGCTCCCGGGAGCTGTGAGGCGAAAGTGCTAACCACTGTGCCACCGTGCCGTCCAAGTATGGAGTGAATCAGGCAGCAACTTCCAGAGTCCGAAGATGCGCAATTAAATCAGTAAGTTGCAGTCCAAGTTAGGCTTCTACTCCACAGATTCTACGACACCATTGATAGAAAGTACATAATTCTTTTTTTTCAATTAAGGGCAATTTAGTGTGGCAAATCCATCTATCCTGCAGATCTTTGGGTTGTGGGAGTGAGACCCACACTGGCACAGGAAGAATGTGTAAACTACCATTGATAGATTTGGCATTGAAATTCATGTAGGGCCATGAAGTTGTTGTATTTACCAACTATATACCTAGAAGCACACCAGTAAATGTTACGGTTGCTGCATCTGGTTTAAATGAGTTTTTAACAGCATTTGATTGTAATTATTGCTAAACAACCTCACTGTAACTGAAAAGTAAAGTTTACAAATGTGGAGGCTCACTCCTTCAAAACTCAATTATGTTGGTGATTTTTTAAAAGTTTTTTGGACTACATTTTGTTCCTGTTCTTGTATCTGTCTCTCTTAATTACATCTTTCTATTCAAGTCGTTTTTTTGCTTTCTATCCATGATTTCCCAATTAACTAACACTATTTATACATCCTGGCTTTGACTTTCCATGTCTTAGTGAGGATTATTTTTAAAAAATAAATTTGAAGTACCTAATTATTTTTTTTCCAATTAAGGGGCAATTTAGCATGGCCAATCCACCCAGCCTGCACATCTTTGGGTTGTGCGTGAGACCCATGCAGATGCAGGGAGGATGTGCTTTGTCCACACGGACAGTGACTCGGGGCCAGGATTGAACCAGGGTCCTCAGCGCCCTGAGACAGCAGTGCTAACCAATACACCACCCTACTGCCCTATGATCACTTTTGTAAAGAGTTAAATAGAAAATACAGGAAGCAGTCAGTCTAGCACTGTAGGAGCGCCCCTCTGCAGGGCAGCCTTTGACTGTACCCCAACCCACGTAGCCAGGGAGAATATGTAGGCCAGCCTGAAGTGCTGGCCCTATGGCCTGACTGAGTGCCATCCTCTAGTTAATCAGGCAGTTAACCCACCCACTGTCACACTGGGAAATTGGAATCGACCGGAAAATCGGTCTGCCACCTTGATCCCTGGTTAATAAAGCTGTTAACAAACCTAATTGCCTGCTCATCTTGTGGGACAGACAGCTTTGCAGGGCAAAGGCCCTTATTGGCCAAGATAGTCAATGTCGGGAACTGTGTCAGGAAGCCAGCACACCGGCGGGTTTTGTAAATTTTAGGCCCTGCTTGCTTTCAATCACGAATTTGGCAGTGCCCGAAGATTCTGTTCAAATCTTTGGACAATGAACACTACGAACCTTCTGATTCGAAGCTGAGCCACAGCTGACACCCTGTGACCTGATCAACTTTGGAAGTCAGAAAAACAGACATTTTCTCAAATTATTGCTGTTGTCGATGGATCTGGTCACGTGGCTGGCGAGTGCTCGGGATGTACCTGTAGCAATAGGGGTATCCCCTGACCACAATAAGGATGAGGTGTTCTCACACTGACTATACGTACATATTCTGGCTGGATCAATGTTAGAAGGTGTTGGCAGGTGTGATCTCATTGTAATGATTATGATCACTGCTGATGGATTTTCAGACCCTGTATCTCTCGCATCTACAGAGGTGAGTCAGTGATTTCCAGGTTATCAACTACACAATATGGGTTTTTGCACATTAATACAGCTGCCACTTACAGTAAACTTCAAAGGCAGCCTGTCTATCTATATCTGAATGAAGTGCACAACTGAGAGAATTGAACAGAAGCAAATCTAAGTTTCTTAACTATAACACATATGAAACTATCCCGATGCATTACAGATTGTAATATTTATTAATGAGCCAAAAATGTACAGCTCTTCTAACCACTCCAAGTATTGAGCAGAAATGTTGCGTTTGAAACCAGACTTGGATGCTCCTCACGTACACAAAGACATCGCAATGCACTTTCCATGTGGAAATCAGGAATTTTTAAGAGAAAGAGGGGAAAAGAAGGCAATTTGCATAATTACTTCATGTGCCTTGAAACAAATTTTTTGTCACATTCTAATTTCCAGAGGAACATCGCTCCTTTCAGTGACTGTAAATTATGGCATTTGGCCGACCCACTTTTCTGGCGCCAAAAGTCATGTTTTTCCCGACACTTGGCGTGTAACTCAAACCCCACCCCTGCTGTTCAGCCGCAACATATTATACTTGCATTTGTCGACAGCCTCATTGTTACACCCCACAAAGGCATATTTTAGTTACCGGTGCTTTATAATCAGGCACAAGAGATCTAACGGACGATATGGGATGCGTTCTGAAAATACGCAGGAGTTTAAGACACGCTCAGCCTTCGTGCTGTTGACTTTTCAAAATGGCGGGCGCCCACATTCATTGACTTTCACCATTGGCATATAAGTTTTTTTGTCTTAAAATTTAGAGTAGGCAATTATTTTTCTTTTGCCAATTCAGGGGCAATTTCAGCGCGGCCAATCCACCTAACCAGCACATTTTTGGGTTGTGGGGGTGAAATCCACCCAGACACGGGCAGAGCCAGGATCGAACCTGGGACCTCGGTGCCGTGAGGCAGCAGTGCTAACCACTATGCCACTGTGCTGCCCTCTTGGCATATAAGTTAACCCTCTTTTTGAAATGATTTTTTGAGGCTTCAATGGTCGACTTATATGTTCAGTAAGAAGTCTTACAACACCAGGTTAAAGTCCAACAGGTTTGTTTCAAACACGAGCTTTCGGAGCACGGCTCCTTCTTCATCTCCACATCATGACTTATATGTTGGCATCCACAGTGCCTCATCTAAGAATAGCTTGCCCTCCCAATCGGCATTAGTTGGTGTCGTAAAAAAAACTGTTGTCTTGATATTTGTAATTTATTGAATTTAGTGATGTCTTTAATGCCACACGTTCAAACATTGAAAATTTATGAGCTGAGCATATACAAGCAAGATCTGGGCAAGCAATGCATTACACAGAGTCTCTGTACATTCAGCAGACTGAACAATAGGCCTCTTCCCAGGAAGAACCAAATGAACCTCTAGGGTTTAAACATCCAAAAGCCATTTCTTGTTCAGCCCTATACAACATCTGCCGACTATTGTCATGTTAAAGAATATGTTAATGTCTTTTTATCTTACACATTCTTAACTGACAGTAATACCCGAAAGCCATCTCTTCATGGTGATATCTTGTCATAAAAGCGGAAAGAATAATATTTCAGTTACTTATTAATTTCTGTAGTTACCATTCACCATTTTCTTTCTAATGCAAATGATTGAAAGCTACATTTTCTGGATGGTTAACCCTTCAGACCCAATTAATTATTTATGATAATTAAAATATTTTCTTCATATACTAATCGCTAAAATATTTTCTTTATAAAGTGTTTAAGGTTGGCAAATAACCTGGTATTGGTCACATAATTGATTAACAAGCACTCGGTTATGTCACTGAGCTTGTAATACATAACCCGCTGATAACCTTTTGACAACATAAGGATTTGTGAATGGTCTGTTAGTTACTCATAATTTGCAAACTTAATAAAATGAATTGTGCGCAGCACAAAACTTGAGGTTAGCAGTAAAGATAAAAAAGCCAGACATTATTTATTTTTTAAAAAGGCAGACATTCATGTTCATCATTTTGCCTCTTTGATATGTTTCAAACTTCTCTGCCTCTGTCCCTTTCTCTCCTCTTTTAAGAATCTGCTTAAATCGGGCAGCATGTGACACAGCGGTTAGCACTGCTGCCTCACAGCTCCAGGGTCTCGGGTTCAATTCCGGCCTCGGGTCACTGTCTGTGTGAAGTCGGCACGTTCTCCCCGTGTCTGCGTGGGTTTCCTCCGGGTGCTCCAGTTTCCTCCCACAGTCCAAAAATGTGCAGGTGAGGTAGATTGGCCGTGCTAAATTGCCCCTTAGTGACCAAAAGGTTAGGTGGGGTTACTGGGTGATGAGGATAGGGTAAAGGCGTGGGCTTAAGCAGGGTGCTTCTTCTTTTTTTAAATAAATTTACAGTACCCAATTCATTTCTTCCAATTGAGGGGCAATTTAACATGACCAGTCCACCTAGCTTGCACATCTTTGGGTTGTGGGGTGAAACCCATGCAAACATGGAGAAAATATGCAAACTCCACACGGACAGTGACCCAAAGTCGGGATCGAACCTGGGACCTCGGCGCCATGAGGCAGCAGTGCTAACCACTGCGCCGCCGTGCGGCCAGCAGGGTGCTCTTTCCAAGGGTCGGTGCAGAAGCGATGGGCCGGATGGCCTCCTTCTGCAATGTAAATTCTATGATCTACAATATGACCTCTTTGAACAAACTGTTGGTCCCCTGTCCTAATGTCTCCAGCTCGGTGTCAAATCCTGTTTGATCATGCCCCTGAGAAGTTCTTTGAAACATTTTACTACGCTGTAGGGACTATAAAAATGCAAGTTATGAGGGGGCCTGATCATGGGGGGAGACTGTAACACGGTGCTGGATCCCCCACCAGACTGGTCCAATTCAAGAACGGGTAGTAGGCCGGCGGCGGCCAAGGTTCTGAGGGGGTTTATGGACCAGATGGGAGGGGTGGATCCCTGGAGGTTTGGGAGGCCGAGGGCGTGGGAGTACTCCTTAGCCTCATCCAATTCAAGGTACTGCACCGGGCCCACATGTCCGGGTCTAGGATGAGTAGGTTCTTTGGGGGCGAAGACAGGTGTGTCAGGTGTTCGGGGAGTCCAGCGAACCATGCCCATATGTTCTGGGCATGCCCGGCACTGGAGGCGTTCTGGAAGGGGGTGGCGAGGACGGTGTCGAGGGTGGTAGGATCCAGGGTGAAGCCAGGCTGGGGACTCGCGATTTTTTGGTGTTTTGGCCTTTGCGTCCCTAGTAGCCCGGCGGAGGATCTTGCAACAGTGGACGGATGCAAGACCCCCAAGCGTGGAGACCTGGATCAATGACATGGCGGGTTTTATTAAGCTGGAGAAGGTTAAATTCGCCCTGAGAGGATCAGTACAAGGGTTCTTTAGACGGTGGCAACCTTTCCTCGACTTTCTGGCTCAGCGATAGGGAACTGGGTCAATAGCAGCAGCAACCCGGGGGGGGGGGGGGGGGGGGAAGAGGGGGGGGGGCGTTGACTATGTTTATTTAATTTTAATTTATTTTTATGTTCTCTTGTTGTTTACTGGGTTTGGGGGGGTGGGGTGCAATATATGCGTTGCTACGGTCTTGGGGGTGTTATACTTATTATGTTGCTTTATTGTAGCTTGTTATTGTTTGTTGTTATATTTTTTGTCAAAAATTTCAATAAAAATAATTTTTAAAAATAAAAATAAATGCAAGTTATAGTTCACATGTTGTAGCTTACCCACCTTTTGGTGAACGTGTCTAACTTTTATCTCATTGATCATTAAAGTGTAAAATGGGAATTGGGCTGTCTGGGTTGGCGGGGGGGTGGGGGGTGTACTCTTCTGACTCTTCAGATGGGGGTCGTCAAGTCCTCGTCATTCTAAAAATGCAGGTCTAGCCACGTTTGACTCTGCGTAATCATACAATGATTTCCTAAGTGTCATGTTATCACATCTCTAATAGATCGTAGCACTTTGATTGCTACTGATGTTAGACAAACTAGTTTATAGTTCTGTTTTCTCTCATGTTCTTTTTTAAATGACAGGGTTATATTTTCCAACTTCAAAAGCCTTAGGAAGTTGTTCCAGCATATAAGCAACCTACACAGACCGGTTACAGCCAAGGGGATGAAGGTAAACTTTGGGACAAATTTTAGCTCATGCGTTAAGAGCTCAGAAAGAGCGGAAGAGCTGAAAATTCTTGACATTGCAAACCCGATTGGTGGGAAAGTGCCCGAGATAACTTGATTCTTTTTTTTGAGGGTGGGGAGGAGGTAGAGGGTGATGTTATGGCCCGGGGTTTAGAAACTCCAAACTGCATTATGAAGTTCACCTGACCCACAACCTTTACGTTGAATGTGGCTAGGATGTGCACAAAAGCCTTCACTGCAGGTGTAATTCATCAGACTTCCTGAACTTCCTTTAATCCAAATACAGTTTATTCTAAGAATGTAGTTGACATATATAAACACCGCAATAATTCTATTAAGTACAAACATAAAGACACCACACAGCTACAGTAATTTATAACGCTTAATGAATTCCCCCTCAGCTGTTCCAATTCAAGAACAAAATCCAATTAAACCAAAACCCTTTTTAAACGCGTGGCCAGCACACAAAATTCTCACTTGACCGGGACTGAAAATTTTTCCTGAAATTCTGAATCAGTTCCAAACAGCAGATTCAAACTCCTTCCGGAAAACAACTATATTTTTAAAGTTAACCAGGCAGTTAACCACACCCAATGTGCTTCTTACTGGAACAACTTTAAAAATGAAGGTCAGCACGGTGGCACAATGGTTAGCCTGCTGCCTCAAGGCGACAAGGTCCCAGGTTCGATCCTGGCCCTGGGTCACTGTCCGTGTGGAGTTTGCACGTTGTCCCCGTGTCTGCGTGGGTTTCGCCATCACAACCCAAGGATGTGCAGCTTAGGTGGATTGGCCACACTAAATTGCCCCTTAATTGGAAAAAATAAATTAGGTATTCTAAATTTATTATAAAATCTTTTAAAATGAAAACAGAGAGAAACAGGCAAAACACTTTCTGTCGTCCAAGCAGTCAAATTGAAACTGAAACCCTCTCTCACTCACTGCCACAGCCCAGTCTGCTACGGATCACATGATAAGAAACTAAACCTTTCTTAAAGGGCCATAATGTGGAGATGCTGGCGTTGAACTAGGGTGGGCACAGTAAGAAGCCTTACACACCAGGTTAAAGTCCAACAGGTTTGTTTTGAATCACTAGCTTTCAGAGCACTGCTCCTTCCTCAGGTGAGTGAAGAGGTGGGTTCCAGAACCACATATATAGACAAAGTCAATGATGCAAGACGATACTTTGAATGCGAGCCTTTGCAGGTAATTAAGTCTTTACAAGTCCAGACGGAATGACTGGAGGGGGGGATAATCAAAGGTTAAAGAGGTGTGAATTATCTCAACCCAAGACAGTTGGTTTCAGAAGCCCAGGCCAGATGGTGTGGGGTGAATGTAGTGTGACATGAATCCAGGTCCTGGTTGAGGCCGTACTCATGTGTGTGGAACTTTGCGATCAGTTTCTGCACGGTGATTCTGCGTTGTCGCGTGTCCTGAAGGCCACCTTGGAAAACACTTACCCGAAGATCAGAGGATGAATGCCCTTGACTGCTGAAGCGTTCCCCGACTGGAAGAGAACATTCCTGCCTGGCGATTGTCGTGCAATATCCGTTCATCCATTGTCGCAGTGTCTGCATGGTCTCGCCAATGTACCATGCCTCGAGACATCCTTTCCTGCAGGAAAGGATGTCCCGAGGTAGACAACATTGACTGAGTCGCATGAGTATGCACTGCTTAACTGGTGGATGGTGTTCTCATGTGTAATGATGGTACCCATGTTGATGATCTGGTACACCTTGCAAAGGTTGCCATGGCAGGACTGTGCCTTAAAGGGACTCTCACATGACAGTGGTGTATGTGGTGATGGGCAGGGAGCTAGTGGGAGTCATGCCCCCCTTGGCTCTGGGAGTGGTATAAAGCGAGAGGCAGGCCCAGCTTGGGTTGGGAGACTCTGTTGGGCTAACTGAATGGAGCTGCTGCTTTTAATTGGAGAAGATTAAATTGAGCAGTCATTGAACTACCTGTAATGCATGTCTCAACTGATTGCTGATGGAACAGATGGCCCATCGTGGGCTTTGCACAGAAAAATATGGTCATTTCTGTCACCTATTCACTTTATAATGAGGGAGGTCATTTGACCGGGCTATGGAAAAGTGTGACGGGACACAGCTGTGGAGATGGGAGCATTTTGGCAGCATCAGCTCCTTATGATACACTGTATTGACTCAGTTTACTATGGTGCCTCAGGGGATGACTTATACACATCACATTTGCCACGATCTTTTGCCCTTCCACCTACCCTCATTCCTCCTAGCTCTTGGGCTGCACCCTTTCAATTAACCCTTGACCACGACCTTCACAGCTGCACAATCTCATGGCACACCAGTGTGACTCTGAGGGAGCAGGCCCACAGGGTAGTTCGTGCCCAGGAGATCAGCATGTCATCTGAGAGTGACAGGAGCAAATGCGAGGCAACCCTGAATTTGTCGAGATTAAATTTTACCCCCCAACCCCAAGCCCCCCAACAATGGCCATTGATGGATTCGAGATCATGGAGTTGGATTCTCCGGCCCCAATGCCAAAATCGGAATCGGAGACAGGGCAGAGAATCCAGTTTCCTGCATGAAATCAGGACCGGCACCTGTTCGGCGATTCTGTGCCCCCCCCCCCCCCCCTCCGAAAAGCGGCGTACTCCCCGCACTGTATCCACCACTGGAGGCCATTGTCAAAGGCCCACCCCGCTATTCTCCACCCCCGACTGGCCAAATTTCCCACGGCGTTTGGGCTGCTCACAAGGCGGCTGCGGACTCAGTCCCCGGCCGCCACAGTCGATCGGAGGCCGGGGGCGGCGGGGGGGGGGGGGGGGGGGGGGGTCTCATTCAGGACTGGGGTATTTTTGAGTGGACGATCCAGGTCAGGTGTGCAGTCGATCAGGGGCACCATTTCCAAGGTGCAGGTCCGCTGTCTGAGGCTACCATGGAACATGGTGCATGCGCGGCCTCTGACCCAGACGTGCAGGGAGGCCGTATCGGCAGCTGCAAGCTCCTTGACTGCTGCCTGCTAGCCCCCTGCAAGACTGTGAATCTGTGGCCTAATAACGCCAGTTTTTCTGGAGTAACATTCCACAGTTTTCACGACGGTGTGGGGACATAATCCCTGAAACGGAGACTCCAGCCCAAGGTTCCTGTATGTAAGCAGATAAATGTGTGTGAAACTTGTCTTTTCTTCCTACATTTCTCATGCAGCATGTCTCACCAAAGAGAGTGGGGAAGGAGTGGGATGGCATACTACTACCCTCAATGAGAATCTTAACAGAATGAAAGTGGTCCATACCAGTACACTAAAGACAACATTCTGCAGTCCATGCCACATTCATGCCAAGAGGAGCAAAGGTATGTCCATGTAGGAACAGCAGTGGAAGTTTGTTACCTTCTCCCTGCCCCAGGTCGCTGTCCATGTGGAGTTTGCACATTCTCCCCATGTCTGCATGGGTCTCACCCGTACAACCCAAAGATATTCAGGGTAGGTGGATTGGCCACCCTAAATTGCCCCTTATTTGGAAAAAAACTAATCGGACACACTAAATTTAGAATTTAAAAAAAGCTTTCTAAGGGAAACATGGGCAAACCCTAAAGAAACCCCATCAAGACCCCTAACTCAAGATAAAAGTATATGGATAATTAGCAGAAATCATTCTTGGTGCTTTTTGATGGCTCCAATTTCAGGATAAACAGATACATGCTCTAAACAACTTTCAGTAACTTTTCAACAAACATCTTGAAATCTTTGAAAACTTATCAGCCCGATATACCTGAACTCAATTTAAAAAAAGATTTTTTCCAATTAAGGCAATTTAGCATGGCCAATACACCTAGCCTGCACATCTTTGTGTTGTGGGCGTGCGACCCAAGCAGACATTAGGGAGAACGTGCAAACTCCAGACAGTGAGCCGGGGCCGGGATCGAACCCGGGTTCTCGATGTTGTGAGGCAGAAGTGCTAACCACTGCGCCACCGTGCCACCCTGATGTGCTCAGTTTTTAAATGCGTCAGTTTGCTACCTTAATTCATGACTACATAGCGGTTGGCATCTATCTCTTTCAAAGTATTTTGTAATGCAAATACAGGACAATATTTTTGGAGGCAAATCTGCTGTAGTACTGCACGCTTATTTTCTGTTATTCTTCTGAAGGATACATCATGCGCGATTTTTTTTTGTGTAATATCACCTCCCAAGCAATTATCTGCATTCCCGTTTGTCATTTGCTGAAATTCTAATTACCTGCGTTGAAATTTTTATTGTACTCTTAAGAGAGTTGTGATTTTTCACTAGAGTGCCCTCTCGGAGAATTACGGATGCTGAGGACTCTTTGGGATTTCATAAGTGTCGACCACTGATGGGTTCCCTTGGATCTAAAAGAGTTCACTTGATGTAAGGGCTTAGGAAATGAATTCTTTGTTTAACCACTGTGCTAGCACCATGCCACTGCATCAATCTTTTGGGCATTTCCATTGCGACAGATCCTTGAAGTAGCCCATTTTCCTCTTGGTATTTAATTAATAGATGTCATTACACTGGAAGGAAACTACGTCTTGTATTACTTACTTGAATAAAAATGTACTTGATGCATTTTGGGCTTTGTGTTCACTCGGGAATTGGGAGCAACCATCATTGACTTTTGCAACTTACAGAAACGTGAGCTGTCAGGAACACAACATTTTGAAACAGGACATGCGGGGCTGGACTCTCCGATTTTGAGGCTATGTCCGGAGGAAGTGTCTAGTTTTATGACGAAAAGGTCGGTGCCTTCCCCGCACCGATGCTCCGACAGGTGAGGGGCTAGAAGCTGTGCCACACATAACGCATGGCCATCCCGATGTAAAGGCCTGGAGAATTGCCGGGTCCTTGGCCACGCATACACATGGAATGACCTGCAGCGGGCGCACCGCACAACATGGCGCCGGCCTCGCGCAGACCCGACCTGCCAGATAGTGCCCTCCTGGACATCCTCTCGCCACCCTCCGGGCTACCAATGACAAAGTACCGGTAAGAATGATCCTTTCACACTTCCCATGCAGTGAGCAAGCAACTTAAACTGTGTAGGAACATAGAAATGTACATGATCAGGAAAGACTACTATAGTCTACTTGGCTGGATGAAAATGCACAAACACATCACATAACACTCCGGGGTAGAGTTTTACTTTGTGTTATAGTGCAAAATGGGTGTTGGCGAATCATCAGCCTGTTTTGCATCTCTTGACTTCAAAGCAAATAAAAATTGGATGAGATGTAAAATAAGCTGCCAATTTGCCATTGCCAGTTGACAGAGTTGCACAGTCAAAATCCACCCCTCTGCCTGTTTTTGTTTAAAAAAAAGCTTTTCTCGTTGGAAAAAATTGCTCGTATCCCTTTTCAATTCACGGACTCAATTAACCTCCATTCTTTTCTTCTAGCAGTCTATGCAAAGTAGTTTAATCCTATTAACTGTTATGTCAAATAGCTTATTAGGGTTCAACTTCGCCATACCATTACCATCTTGAAACCTTTGTCAAGATCTCCCACGGACCATTTTTTGTCCAGTGTTAACATTCTTAGTTTCTCCTCGTAGTTCAGGTACCTCGCCACTGATGTCAGTTTGACTATTCTCTCTTCGGTACTCCACACAAACTCACTGTTCCCTGTGAATTTATATCCCATTTCCTATCCATACACCCTGAGATCTTGCTTGATTTATTCACTGTTGTCCCGTTCATTCCAACAGTACTTCCAGATTCCTCCCTTTCATAGCTGTGAAAGAAAACTATAATTTTGAAGGTGTAATGCCTAATATTGCTGTTAAATTACTCTGTTTTTAAAATTTACAGTACTCAATTAATTTGGTTTTCTCAATTAAGGGGCAATTTAGCGTGGCAAATCCACCTAACCTGCGCATCTTTGAGTTGTGGGGGTTAAGACCCATGAAAGTGAAAGTGAAAATCGCTTATTGTCACGAGTAGGCTTCAAATGAAGTTACTGTGAAAAGCCCCCAGTCGCCACATTCCGGCGCCTGTTCGGGGAGGCTGTTACGGGAATCGAACCGTGCTGCTGGCCCGCTTGGTCTGCTTTCAAAGTCAGCGATTTAGCCCTGTGCTAAACAGCCCCTCACACAAGGAGAATGTACAAACTCCACACGGACAGTGACCCGGGGGCGGGACCAAACCCGGGTCCTCAGCGCCATAGGCAGCAGAGTTAACCAATGCGCCACTGTGCCGCCCTGCTGTTACATTACTCAATGAGAGTGATAAACCTTCAAACAGTATTTAGCATATCAAGCAAAAACAGAAATGCTGGATACATTCAGAACTTCAGGCATCATCTGTGGAGGACGGCTGAGTTAATTGGCGGGATATTACATCCCCCCACCCCCGTGGCATGCTTTCCTGCGGCATTGGTTGCCGGCATGATCGATCCTGCCGATGTCTATGCCATTTTGCTTGGCTTGCCCTTCCCACCATGGTGGGAGACAGTCTTCGGTGGGAACAGAAGATTCCGCCGACAAGGAGGCCGGAAAACTCCGCTCAATGTTTATAAAACTAAGGAATGAGGGTGGCACGATGTCTCAGTGGTTAACACTGCTGTCTCACGGAGCCAAGGATCTGCGTACGATCCCGGCCACGGTCAATGTCCCCGTGTCTGCGTGGGTCGTACCCCCACAACCCAAAGATAATAATAATGATCTTTATTATTGTCACAAGTAGGCTTACATTAACACTGCAATGAAGTTACTGTGAAAGACTCCAGTCGCCAAATTCCGGCGCCTGTTTGGGTACACAGAGGGAGAATTCAGAATGTCCAATTCACGTCTTTCGGGATTTGTGGGAGGAAGCCAGAGCACCCGAAGGAAACCCACGCAGACATGGGGGAACGTGCAGACTCCGTACAGTGAGCCAAGCTGGAATTGAATGTTGGACCCTGGCGCTGTGAAGCATCAGTGCTAACCACTGTGCTAATGTGTGCAGATCAGGTTGATTGGCCATGCTGAATTACCCCTTAATTGGAAGAAAAATAATTGGATACTCTAAATTTATTTTAAAAAAGAACTAAAGGCAGCATGGTGGTGCAGTGGTTAGCACTGCTGACTCACAGCGCCGAGGTCCCAGGTTCGATCCCGGCTCTGGGTCACTGTCTGTGTGGAGTTTGCACATTCTCCCCGTGTTTGCGTGGGTTTCGCCCCAACAGCCCAAATTGCCCCTGAATTGGTAAAAAATGAATTGGGCACACTAAATTTTTTTTTTTTTAAAAGAACTAAGGAATAGTCATTGACCTGAAGCAATAACCCTCCTCCTCTCTCCACAGATTATGTTTGGCCTGCTGAATATTTCCTGAATGTTTTTTCTTCGTATTTCAGGGTCCAGAGTATCTAATTTCTTTCACCATGTGGGGGTTAGGCAGCTGCTGCGATACTTCAAAGTCATTCACATTTTCAAATTGGTTCCAAGTCTGACCCGAGTACAAGTCCTCACTTTTCAAATAAATTCTGGGACTGTTGTACAAGTTCATCATTCATTACCTCACTGAGGCCTTAACGAGGAAAGATACTCGAAATAATAATGCATTTTGCATTAACGTTCATTCTTCCAATCTGCCATGTTAAACGTTTTTCCAGATCACCATGAATACAAATAAGTCAATTCCATTGTTTACCAATATTGCATCATTTTTACTAAGCTCTGCGTTGATCCTGACACAGGTTTGAATCCAACTTTAATAAAAAAATTTTTTTTAGAGTACCCAATTATTTTTTTCCCAATTAAGGGGTAATTTAGCATTGCCAATCAATCCACCTAGCTTGCACATCTTTGGGTTGTGGGGTTAAACCCACGCAGACATGGGGAGAATGTGCAAACTCCACACAGACAGTGACTCAGGGCCGGGATTTGAACCCTGGTCCTCAGCGCAACAGTCCCAGTGCTAACCACTGCGCCCCATGCCGCCCGGTTTGAATCCAACCGGAGCTGAAATGGTGAAAGTGCCCTCCCTCAGTGCATGAGGCCTCAACCCATTTGCTAATGGGCATGAGTTCACAATACCAGCCTTCCATAATTCATGTCCAAATTGATACTAAATTTACTACTGGCTCAAAATGACTAATACGGCAAATGAAGTGAAAGAGGGAGCAGCTCTGTCCATCTGCTTCCCTCTCAGTCTATTTGAGGTAATCATCTGACTAACAAGCTTGGATGGGAGCCCTAATCCCCAGCGTTTAGAGCTGCTTTGAAAGAAGCTTCATTCATTTGATTCCTTGGTCTCCAGTGCCATTATTAGGCTGCATTGGTCCAGAGGAAGCCTGCCATGATTTAACCATTAGATTCAGAAGATCAGAATTTTGCATCCATTGGATTTGAATGGCACCCCTTGGGCATTTTTAGTTGTTCTTATTTATTACCACTGATTAAACCACCAATTATAAGAGGAAAACTGTGACAAAAAATGTAAATGCTCTCTAGAAGCAAGCCTCAAAGAAACCCTCTCCAATTCAAAGTGCCAAAATGGCTCTAATCGGCATCAGAAAATAACAGGAATTGCTGAAACTCCAATTTAGGAAGGGGCAGAATGAAAGGTTTTGCTGCAGATACGTTGAAAAACGCAGGTTACTGCCAGTGATCAGCATAATGCTGGTTAGCAAAAAAGCCAATGGACGGTTGTTAGATCTCCTGTATCTGGAGGAACATGCATGCTGCCAGTTAGGTAGTGTGCATTTTTGGGGCGGCACAGTGGGGCAGTGGCTAGCACTGCTGCCTCAATGTGCCGAGTACCCGGGCTCGACCCCGGTCCCGGGTCACTGTCCGTGTGGCGTTAGCACATTCTCCCTGTGTCTGTGTGGGTCTCACTCCCACAACCCAAACGATGTGCAGGGTAGGTGGATTGGCCACGCTAAATTGCCTCTTAATTGGAGAAAAGGAGGGCGTAACCCTATTTAGAGTCACTAGGAGGCACTGTGCGGGAACCCCTATCCTTATCAAAAAATGCTGACTTTTCCAGTATATGTGATGTCGCTTTCTGCGCTGATAGCGTGCCATGATCTCAGTAACACAAAATCAACACTCAGAGTACGGATGATCATTTCATTGGGACCGAATTAACATATTTTTTCTGTCAGTGTAAGCTGAAAAAATCCTCAGAACAACCCATTATGTCCTGAATGAGATGTCATCTTCAATTTACGATGTTGAGCTAAATTAATTTACCACTCTTACTCAAAAATCCATTCAGAATGTGCCCTGCAAAATAATAGCTTAATAGTCCAACTTATTACAAGTAATGGTGTATTTTTCAAATCGTAATTAGCAGCCTTAAGTAAATACAGACCATTTAATCACACACTCAACGATGGGGAACACATAGAGATAAATATAGGAAGCTCCTCTGTACGTAAGCCATAATCGTGCTTTTTCACAGAAAAACTAGGCATGCCTAAAACAAAGCTCGTGAAGTGGAAGGAAATCGAATCAAACGATAATTTGACTCTGTCCAAGTCAATATTTATTGTTCAACAAGCTGTGGTCATTAGCCCATTGCTGTTTGTGAGACCTCGTTGTTCACGGACTGACTGCCACGCTTTCCTACATTACAACGATGATTGCACTTCAGAACATTTTTCGTTGGCGCAGTGGTTAGCACTGCTGCCTCACGACGCCGAGGGCTCGGGTTTGATTCCGCCCTGGGTCACTGTCCGTGTGGAGTTTGCATGTTCTCCCCCTTGTCTGCGTGGGTCTCACCCCCACAACCCAAAGAGGTGCAGGCTAGGCGGATTGCCCAAGCTGAATTGCCCCTTCATCGGGATGAAACGTTTTTAAAAAAGAAAATATTTTCTTGTTGAAAAGTGTTCTGGGACATCCCGAGGCTGTGAAAAGTGCAACTGCAAGTCATCCTTTTCAGCACCGTTTCGCCCATTCCTGCTGATCCAAAAATGGATTAACATATCAGCAAAGAGTAAGAGAAAAAGACCATTTTTGCATCTAAGTAATGAGGAACTCGTACGCCTTATGCAACAACGCAGTCAAATGAGAAATGAAATGGGCTGGGGTTTTCAGTGAGTGACAACTCACTGTTGACCTCCAGGAAAGCCAATTTCACCCCCTTCCTGAACGTGTTTAAATTTGGGGTCAGATGCGGTGGGGGGGGGGGATGTTGATGACTAGCGCACCCTCTGGAGTAGTGTAGAGTTACTCTAAAACAACTGTTGGACTTCAGCCGTACTCTGCACATTTGCCGATTCCAAGGGTGGAATCCCCCACCCCCCCCAGCCCCACCCCACCTAGCATATTTGACGCCCAGCTAGCAGATTTGCGCCCCACCTGGTGTTTTTGCAGCTGGGAAGGCGTACCTAAAATTGGATGGGTGGCTAGCCCACTGCATTATTCCTCACCCCAAGCTGTTCCCCATCATTCGGTGGGCAGGTAAGCCAGCCCACCCACCCTTTGGCTTTTTGAGGCCCTTAGCTGGCCATTAATTAGTGGCCAGTTAAGGGCTTATTTCTGTTTCCACCACAATGATGTGGAAAGCTGGTGAAGGGCAGAATGAATAAAGCAAGTCCACTACTTCACCCTCAGGTGGAAAAGGCAGGAAGGGTGGGGGCACCTCCTTCATGTTGTGCTCTTTTCCCCCACAAGAAGGGATCCTACTTTGTGCCCCCTCCCGAATTTCCAGAACCCTCCCGCTAACTCCCTAGGAGCCTTGATCCCACCCCAAACAAAAGCCTCAGACTTACCGGAGTCCAGTATCCATATCATCTTCCTTCTCGAGACAACTTGCACTAAATCCTCACGCTGATGGGGCAAGTCAGCTATCAGTCAATTAGGTTGTTCAGCCATTCTTAAGGGTGGGCGTTCCCATTCCTGAGAGGCAGATGTCTCGCAATTACCTCATTAAGACCACCGGCAGTATGTTGCCACTGAGGGGAAGTATTTTCTGAAGTCAATTAGCTCATGACCGATGTTCTACTTGAGGCGGGCGGGTGGGTGGGGGGAGGTGGGGGGAGGGGGGGGAGCAATGTTCCCTCCCCACCCATAAAATTCAGTTCAAGAAGTTGTTACCGGTTTTATTGGAGTCATGAGGGTGAAGGCTAATAGTTCATTCATCAAACTGTGGGTCAAATTTTGATGTTAGCTGAATAAACAAGTAAATTTCAGAATCAATGTCAGAACTGAATAATGCATAGGAGCTTTTTATTATTAGAGTTGGATCTGCTGTGGACAACCTTGCAGATAGTGCTACCAATAGGCAACTAGTCTACTGGACATGGTGGAGTGAAACTGAGGTGTGTCACTTAGCCCATGAAGCCATAAACCACATAAAGTGCATGACCAATAGCAGTGAGTATCATGATTGCCCTGAAATGAATGCTCCAGGGTTCCACCCAACATCCATTTCAGAGTGCAACCACTTTGTTTTTTGGATGCTTTGTGTTTTGATGAATAAAAGAACAAAACGACACCAGTTAGTGAAAGTGAATGCATTTTTAAAATAAATTTAGAGTACCAAATTATTTTTTTTCCAATTAAGGGGCAATTTAGCGGGTACAGAGGAGAGGGTATCTGGTCTCTCCAGCGCAAAGTTTAATGTGTGTACTGTTTCTTTTTTAGTACAACTGTGTTGGGAACTGTTTTAATAATCAGAGTATCCTACACCCCCTCCCCGTACGTTGGTACTGACGGGAGGGTACCCTGTTTCTCCAACACAAAATTAGTGTTTGTGCCGTTTGGCCTTGTATATATTTTTTACTGTTTTAATAAAAAGGTATGGCCAATCCACCTACCCTGCATGTCTTTGGGTTGTGGGGGTGAAACTCACACGGACACAGGGAGAATGTGCATGAATGCGTTCAATTAAATTATGCATTTTTTTCAATTCACGTGCCTTGTCGATCAAATATGTCTTGTGCATAACTTCTCTCCTCATGTGCATACATACGAAAATACAAATTAGGAGCTGGAGCAGGTCACTCAGGCCCTCAAGCCTACTTCGCTATTCAACAAGATCATGGGTAATCGGATTGTAACCTCAACTCCAACTTCCTGCCTACCCTGATAACCTTTCACCCCCTTGTTAATCAAGAATCTCTCCAGCTCTTCCTTCAAAGTATTCGAAAAATCTGCTTCCACTGCCGTGCAAGGAAGCGAGTTCCAAAGACTCAGAAAATCGATTTCCCCTCACCTCTCTCTGGAAACCCCTTATTTTTAGACAGTGACCCCCCCCCCCTCGTTCTACACTCTCCCACAAGAGGAAAAACATCCACCCTGTAAATATCCCTCAGGATTTTATATGTCTCAATCATGTTGCCTCTTACTTTTCTAAACTCCAGTGGATAAAAGCTAAACCCGTCCAACCTTTCCTCATAAGACAACCCACACATTCCAGATATTAGTCTGGTAAACCTTCTCTGAACTGTTTCTAACGCATTTACATCCTTAAGTAGGCCAATACTGTACACAGTACTCCAGGTATGTGGTCTAGCTGTGCCCTGCACAACTGATATATAACCTCCCTATGTTTGTAATCAACTCCCCTCACAATAAACAATGACATCCTATTAGTTTTCCTAACGTTGCCCTTATACCCTTCCAGTAAACTCTTCTAGTAAAGGAGGAGCATGGAGTAGCGGCAAATCTTAATGGTCCTGCAGTAGTGCCAGGAATATAATTTGTTAGAATCATGGTTTTTGAGATAGCATCTACAATTACTTGCAGAAGTCTAGTTGGGAGCATAGAGCTGCCACTGACATGAGCATCAGTTGCTGTTCCTGTGCTACACAATATGTGCCATTGCTGAAGGTCAGCTTCCGACGATGTTTGTTGATCTAGAATCTGCGATTGAGCATACAAAACGTGATATGAAGACTGCAAGTTGGCCATAGGCACAGAGAATGTATGCACTCACTGTTAATATGGAGACTAGGCCATACCCCACCCATTGGAAATGCATCAGTCACTATTAGCAACGCCTCTGAGCAGATATTACAATCGATTTTGGCACCACTGCAAAAAAACATTGTCAGATTTTAATCCTGCCATTGAAGGAAGGGGCAGGAAGATCAGCTCCGAAGCTATTACTGATGATGTGCCATCATGTTAATTGCCACAATTTCTCTGATTTCCCAGCCTCTAAAGGTTTCACAACAGTCAGATATTGGTGCCAAATGGTATTTGTGGAACCAGGAATTTTCTGGAGAGATCGGAACTGAAGCAATCCTTTTCAGTACCAGAAGGTTTATGTTTATGCACAGATACTGGAATGGATTCGATTCCGTTTCACTGCAATTATTTTTCTGTCACATAGCTACATTTTCCCTTGTGTTCACTGAACAGTTCTTTGATAAATTTAACTGCAAAGTAAGAACACATCAGGAAAATTTGGAATACACCAGACTACGACAGGAAATGTTCATACTTTCCATCAAACACATGAAAGATCCTGAGACAATCTCATTCCTTCGAACCATCGAGCTCCTACGATGCAGAAGGAGGCAATTTGGCCTATCGTGACTGCACCAACCTCCTGAAAGAGCACCCTACCTAGGCCCACTCCCGCACCCTATCCCTGTAAACCTGTAACCCCATCTAACCTGCATATCTTTGGATCACTGAGGGGAAATTTGGCATGGCAATCTACCTCGCCTGCACATCGTTTTTACTGTGGGTGGAAACGGGAGCCAGTTAAGCCTGAAAGGAGACTGGACTCTTGCCCTCCAGCCAGTGATCGAGAAACCCCCCTTTGTTTGCATAAAATTCTGTCCATTGACAATGTTGATTTTTTTAAAAATTTCAAATTAAGAGGCAATTTAGTGTGACCAATCCACCTACTCTGCACATCTTTGGGTTGTCGGGTGGGACCCACGCAGACACGTGGAGAATGTGCAAACTCCACATGGATAGTGACCCCAGGGTCAGGATCATACCCAGATCCATGGCGCATGCACAGCAATGCTAACCACTGGGCCACTCTACTACCAAGACGCTGTTGATGCTAATGGTGTTTTGGTTGATTTTCCTTGTGAGCTGCTCCTGACTTTGAGCTGCGTGGCTCGGTTGGTAGCTCTCTTGTGTCAAAGTCAAAAATTGATTCTGGGTTGTAGCACAGTGGTTAGCACCGTTGCTTCATAAGGCCAGGGTCCCGGGTTCGATTCCTGCTTGGGTTACTGTCTGTGTGGAGTCTGCACGTTCTCCCCATGTCTGTGTGGGTTTCCTTCCAGTGCTCCGGAGGACATTCTGAATTCTCCCTCTGTGTATCCGAACAGGTGCCGGAGTGTGGTGACTGTGATTTTCACAGTAACTTCATTGCAGTGTTAATGTATACCCACTTGTGACAATATTTTTTTTTTAAATTTAGAGTACCCAATTCATTTTTTACAATTAGAACATAGAACAGTACAGCACAGAACAGGCCCTTCGGCCCTCGATGTTGTGCCGAGCATTGTCCGAAACCAAGATCAAGCTATCCCACTCCCTATCATTCTGGTGTGCTCCATGTGCCTATCCAATAACCTCTTGAAAGTTCCTAAAGTATCCGACTCCACTATCACAGCAGGCAGTCCATTCCACACCCTAACCACTCTCTGAGTAAAGAACCTACCTCGGACATCCCTCCTATATCTCCCACCCTGAACCAATTAAGGGGCAATTTAGCGTTTTCAATCCACCTACCCTGCACATCTTTGGGTTGTGGGGGCAAAACCCCGCAAACACGGGGAGAATGTGCAAACTCCACACGGACAGTGGCCAGAGCTGGGATCGAACTTGGGACCTCGGTGCCATGAGACTGCAGAGCTATCACTGCGGCACCGTGCTGCCCTCATTTGTGACAATAATAAAGATTATTATTGTGGTCCATCCAGAACTTAAGCAGATGGTTGTAACATGTCCTGTGACAATATTTCAGAAAATAGCAGCAGAGTTATCCCTGAAGTCCTGGTCAATGGATATCCCTCAATCAGCAACGCAAGCACAAAATATCTGGTCATTATCACAGTGAGAGCTTGCTGTGCACAATTTGGCTGCCACATTTTCTGCATTGACTACATTCTAAAAGGGCGACATTGGCTGCAGGTCACTGAAGTATGTCCGGTGGTTGTGAAAGACGTGCGCTAAATACAAGACCTGTCTTTCATAGAATTTCATAGAATTTACAGTGCAGAAGGAGGCCATTCGGCCCATCGAGTGTGCACCGGCTCTTGGAAAGAGCAAAATACCCCAAGTCCATACCTCCACCCTATCTCCATAACCCAGTAACCCTACCTAACACTAAGGGCAATTTGGACCCTGAGGGCAATTTAGCCTGGCCAATTCACCTAACCTGCACATCTTTGGATGGTGGGAGGAAACCGGAGCACCCGGAGGAAACCCATGCACACACGGGGAGAACGTGCAGACTCCACACAGACAGTGACCCAAGCCGGGATTCGAACCTGGGACCCTGGAGCTGTGAAGCATTTGTGCTAACCACTATGCTACAGTGCTGCCCACTTTTGTGGCAGGTTATGTAATATTTGTGTGCCAACAATAGCTGAGGATCAACCTGATGTGAATCAGCTTTGATGGTACATTTAACAACAGTGTAGATGGACCCTCCCTAAAATATTCCCTCGCTTCCCAGTGAAATGGAATGGGCCCCTGCTCGACAATCCCTCCTTGACAACAATGTATTGAAATGGAGGAACTCAACATCAAAAGGCATTGAGCCTACTCCCTCCTATCAGGTGACACTTTGTGCTGGTGCTTCAACAGCATCGCTGCGGCCGTTGCTCGCAGAGCTAATGACTCTACCCATGACATTATAAATATTTACAATGTCACTTTTTTTGTAATTGGTTCGTCATTATTCCTATAGCAAATTGCGACAGACTTTGATGATCATCATAAAATCATTGCTAGCCAATGAGAAAAACCTGACAATACTCTTGGCAAATCTGCCAGACCGCATTCGAAGTTCCCCGGCTGTGCAGAATTGCAATAAACCATCAGAGAGCGATAGACTCCCTGGAGTGATGGTTGGTTTATAATACAGTATTTACATAAAATTGTTGCGATAGATTATATTTCCCCAAGTTTATAACTAGAAACAATTTTCAATTAAACAGTTCTCAATTACTGTCTGTAACAAAGAAAATTGGACTCCAAATAGAGCTAAGACTATTTAAAAATGAAAACTTCTCTGTAAACATAGCAATGCAGGTCGTTTTGAGTAGATATTCAAACAGTGATAATGATGAAGTAAAGGCCCCAGGCTACAGCCTGTGCATTGCTCCCCATTCAACACTGCATACCAAAGAGATAGGACAATTTACAATAAACATGAGGCCATTACTATTCAATCGAAAGATGTTTTGAGCAAAATAATGTGAAATTAAATCTTATAGGACTCTGTATATTAAAACTTAGGCAGTCAATAAAATCTGGCCTACGATTTCCATTTGTCATGGGGTAGATTATTTCTGTCTGACTAAAGTCTCTTCTTTATATGCATTGTCAGTTTGAATGTTTAAAATGCAACAATAAAATCATTGGAGTAAAGTTAGCCTTGACAGATTGGGGCTCATGGAACATTGTAAAAGGAGCAAATGTCGAGAAAATTAACTCCTTTATACTGAACAGCATTTGTTTAAATTAGCCTGCGTATGTTTTCTAAATTGGAAAATTTATATTGGTTTGGTGCTATGAAATTTGGGAACTACCCTTAGATTGGAGAATATGCAAGACATAATGAAAGTTGTCTATCATCATAGCATTTTAGATCATAATCCAATCATCACAGAGCTCTAAAACCCACAAAGAACTTCTTCTTACAAAATTAGTTCAGTTTTATATCTTTTGGAAAGTTAGGTTAATGGTGAGCCGCGTATGGCTGTTGTATATATTATTGTATTTACTCACTGTTACTGTTGTTGTGTTGATGTTATTGTTAACATCAATGTTATCAACAGGCAGGACTGTTCCCTTCCAGTTGGGGAACACTTCAGCAGTCAAGGACATTCAGCCTCTGATCTCCGGGTCAGCATTCTACAAGGAGGCCTTCAGGAGACGCGACAACGCAAAATTGCTGAGCAAAAACTTATAGCTAAGTTCCGCACGCATGAATGCGGACTCAACCGGGATCTGGGATTCATGTCGCATTACATTCGGCCCCCACCAACAAGCCTGGACTTGCAGAGGCCTACCAACTGAACTGGCTTGGGACAATTCACACCTCTTTAACCTGGAGTTACCTCTCTCTCTGCATCTTTGATGATTTGATTGCCTGCAGGTGCTCGCATTCCGGGGCATCTCTGACTGTGTCTATATAAACATTTCTGGAACAAGCCTTTCCATTCACCTGAAGAAGGAGCCGTGCTCCGAAAGCTCGTGTTTGAAACAAACCTGTTGGACTTTAACCTGGTGTTGTAAGACTTCTTACTGTGCTCACCCCAGTCCAACGCCGGCATCTCCACATCGATGTTATTGTTGGCTCTGCCTGTGGCTCCGCCCCTCTGAGAAGGTATATAACCCATCGATCCGGGACAGCCTCTCAGTGTGGAAGGAGCTAGCTGATTAAAACCACAGTTCTTGTTAACTACCGTTTCGACTGGATTGATTGATGTCAATATAATCAGCTCGAACGTTTTTTAACATGGCAGCAGTTTTAAAACCAGAACGCCTCGATCTTGACCGCAGGCGCCGGAGGCTACGGCAATATTTGAGCATTGGCTCAATTGCTTTGAGGCCTACCTCAGCTCCTTCGCCGCCGAGGTCTCCCCGGAAATTAAACAGCGTCTCCTCAATGCCCGGGTGAGCCACAGGATTTTCCAGCTGATCAGAGACACGGCCTCATACACAGAGGCAGTGGAGCTGCTCAAACGACAGTTCATGAGGCCGGTGAACGAGGTACTCGCTCGACACCTCCTGACCACGCGGCGTCAGTACCAGGGTGAGTCACTGACTGAATACCTACGTGAAGTGAGAGTACTCGTCTGCAGTTGTAACTGCAGGACTGTCACAGCGGTCGAGCAAGCGGAGCTGATGGTCTGGGACACCTATGTGGCAGGTGTCCGGTCCAGCGACATCCGGCAGTGGCTTCTAGAAAAGGAGGCCCTCGACCTCTTCTTTCCACCTCCCCATCTACCCCATCAACTCATCCGGGGTCTATTAGCACCGCCCCTGCGCCATCACCCTGTCTGGGACCCTGTTGTGAGAATAACGTGCTCCCGGAGTCGAAGGTCTTGACGCCAGCGCCTACACTGTGACGTTCACAACCTCCTGTGAGACTGAACCTGTGCGTCCACTTCATCCCCGCCGGACATTTTTTTAACAGGGGGTGAATATGGTGAGCCACATATGGCTGTTGTATATATTATTGTATTTACTCACTGTTACTGTTGTTGTGTTGATGTTGTTGTTGGCTCCGCCTGTGGCTCCGCCCCCCTGAGAAGGTATATAACCCATCGATCTGGGACAGCCTCTCAGTGCGGGAGGGGCTACTGATGGGCACATTCTAGCTGATTAATACCACAGTTCTTGTTAACTATCGTTTTGACTGGATTGATTGGTATTAGGGAATTACTCTTGAATTGGAGAATATGCAAGACATAAGTTGTCATCAGACCATTTTAGATCATAATCCAATCATCACAGAGCTCTAAAACCCACAAAGAACTTCTTCTTACAAAATTAATTCAGTTTTATATCTTTTGGAAAGTTAGGTTAATGTCATGCAACTTGAAACATGCAGAATGATATAATCTGTCCTGCACAATGTTGGAGGAGAGGGTGTTACCTTTGGAGGAACAGGACATCAAGATTGGATAGTGAAGACGTGGGATCAAATATTCATTAGGGAGTATTTGTGCATTTGGGTCAACTTATCAATGCTGGAGCTAACATAAGACTCTCCCACTCTAATGCCTACCTTGCCTCCATATGTTTTCCCTCATTAATGGATCCAAACTCCCTTCAAATACATTAACGCTATCTGCTTCAATCACTCCATGTCGTAGCAAGTTTCACATTCATACACACTGTGCTTAAACCAATCCTAATTTCTTTCATGTATCTGGGACTGGATTCTCTGCAGCCCCGCGCCAGAATAGCTTTTGGCGCCAGAATAGCTTTTGGCGCCAGGGCGGAGAATCAACTTTCACGCCGAAATCGGGCCCGGCGCCGGTTCGCCGATTCTCCGGGACCCGGGAATCGCCGTGTTCGCAGAGTACTCCGCGTGGCTGGGAGCCCATTGTCAGAGGCCCTCCCAGTGATCTTCCACTCCCAACCGTCCCAGTTCCCAACAGCGTGGTTCTAACCACCTATCGCCGTTCGGGAAACTCACGTGGCAACTGCGGACTGAGTCCGCAGCCGCCCTGATGGGGTAGCGGGGGGATCGGACACCGGGGAGGGGGGGGGGGGGGGGGGGGGGAGCTTATGGGCGGCCCGGGGACAGATCGGGCAGTCGGATCTTCGGGTGTGGCCGATCGGGGGGCCTACATTTTGAAGCTGCCTCCACGGTCGGAGTACGACATGGCACTCGGCGTGGCCGCTGGAGGCCGTCGCTGTGCGCATGCATGGACTCCAGACTGGAAGTGCGGGGGCCCATATCCGCAGCTAAAGCTGCGTGAATCACTCTGGGTCCTTGCTAGCCCCCTGCAGGTGAGTGAATTGACTGGTCTTTTTTATTGGAAACTTGGGAGTGAAACACCAGCGTGTTTACTCCGATGTGGGGACATAGTCCCATTTTGGGAGAATACAGCCCCAGATCTTTGAGTGGCTAGCTAATATTTATGCTGCCTTGTTCTGAATTCATCCACAGGTATAAACTATTTTTCTCCACATCCACCCAAGCAAACTCCTCTCTATTTTTTACACCTTGATCATGTGCCCTCTTAGCGGCTTTTGCAGAGGAAAGGCCCCACTTGCCTGTTCAATCTTCAATTAGATTTTAAAAGATTTCAGTGGAGAGTCAGTTGTATATTTGGCTGTAGGGGGGAAATGCTCCCAGTACCACTTGATGTGTTGGATATGCTGGGTCTGTGAGGACTGCGTTTACCAGATCAGTAAGATAGACAGGCTACCAACACTTGTAGAAGTACAACTCTATTTTATTTAGCTATGAGCTGTTAAACATACTTGCACTGTGGGTCGACACTATGTTAGGTTGACTGAAGACCTATGGTTAACCTGACCAGCCTATACTGCTAGCACATGGTAGATGTTCGTGCTACTGACTGCGAGCTCTGTCCGTCTCAGAGGCTGCATCCCGAATGAGGGGGAAACTAGTGCCCTCTGGCTTTATGGTGACCGTGCCCTGTCTGGTCATTGGCTGCTGTGTTGTGTGTGTTGATTGGTCTTTCAGTGTGTCAGTCAGTGTGTGTCTATGCACCATCATATACTTGTGTGTATATTATAACACCACTGATCCATTTTATGCCTATGATCGTATTTGGACCTAGAAAGGTAAAAGACATAAAAAGTGTACCTGATCCATTGCGTCTATTCCATGTCATATGATCTTATGCACCTATCTGTTCCCACTGCCTCACATCCACCCTCCCCACCACTCCCCCACTCTCCCCTAAAAACCTCACCCCCATCGGCTAGGCAAGTTCCTGGGAAATGTAATGGAAACCTTTGATCAATCCAGGGGAAACCTGAGACAATCCTGAGACACCTCAGACGTGAGCAGCTAATTCCAGATTGTCATGGTGACCGACAGACACATTTCTTCATACCTGCCTACCTTCTATGCGTCGTTAGAGAATTTTTTAATTTGGTCATTAGTCTGGGCATCACTGGCAAAGTCTATGACCATGCCTAATGAAGGCAGTTCTGAACCTCCTTCTTGAACCGACTCAGTTGGTGTGTTTCAATGTCGAGCAACATCAATTTTCCTCAACATCAGTCAGATAAAGAGGGCCTTAAAAACAAAGCTGTGTCATGTTTGGTGCTCTCCTTGGGCCACAGTTGCTTCTGCACATTTATGCTTACATTAGTTTTTAACATTCTGGGTGATAAGCTAGAAAGCTTCTCAGCAAATTCCAGCAACAAGATCGACACAAAAGCAAGTATAAATTTCGGAGTAAGTGTGATCCAGGATTTTCTAGTCCATGGCATACAGGAGACTTCAATAATCTTGTCAGTTCAACTGTGCATGTTGATCCAGCACTTTCGCACTACAGGGCTGAATGCTTCCTACTCATCATCATCAGTCATTGTTTGAACAAAATATTTAAATTAATTCAAGCGAAATGGAGAAGAAATCAAAAGGGTGTCAATTACAATTCTTTGCAACTGATTGATTTTTAAAGAGGTACTAATAGCAAGGCTCGCTCTCTAACAGGTGAACAACCAAACTGTTTGTGAATGGGCTTCTGATTGGGTTTATGATTTTTTCCCTGCAAACATTAACATTTGAAGGACCCTCTCATCTGGGGCTGAGCAAAAATAAATCAATTAACCTTCAGAGTGCCTTTTGGTAAGATGGCTTGTTTCAGCAGAACTGCCGACTGCACTGAGACAGTGAGCGCCATGTTGCTCCCTTTCTCACTTTTGTCAAAGACGAAAAAGGTTGAAGAGCGTGATTTGCTGATCCAACGCCTGTCATCCGGTCAACACCCAATAATCATGACGAGAAGAGTAAGAACATTAATAGAGGGCAGCACGGTGGCGCAGTGGTTAGCACAGCTGCCTCACAGCGCCGAGGTCCCAGGGTTCGATCCCGGCCCTGGGTCACTGTCCGTGTGGAGTTTGCACATTCTCCCCATGTTTGCGTGGGTTTCGCCCCCACAACCCAAAGATGTGCAGCGTAGGTGGGATGGCCACACCAAATTGCCCCTTAATTGGTAAAAATGAATTGGGTACTCTAAATATATTTAAAAAAAAGAACATTAATAGAAATAAACATTCAACATGGTTTCAGGAAAAGAATGGAAAGGAAAATGAAAAGGGGAAAGTAACTGGCTTTCTTTGCAATTTCCAAAATCACAAAATGATGAGAGACATAGATGGGAAGACCCCTCAGTAGAGGGGTCAATAACCAGAGCACATAGAGTTAAAGGAAGGGGCAGGAGATTTAGAGGTGATTTGAGAAAAGTTATTTGCACCCTGAGGCCGGTTCGGATTTGGAACTCGTTGCACTGGAAGGGTGATAGAGGTGGGAACCCTCACAACATTTCAGAAGCATTTAAATGAGCACTTGAAATGCCATAGCATACTTGGCTACGGATTCAAGTGCTGACAAATGGGATTGGAATAGATAGGTGCTTGGTGGCCGACACGGATATGATGGGCCAAAGGGCTTCTTCCTGTGCTGTAAAAATCTATAGCAATGACTCAATGACAATTATTTTACATTAACTGGGATGTTGTGTAATCTGTGTGTTATAGAAAGTCTAGCAACTGCCCACATTTCTCCACATCATCCTTAGTTCCTTTGTCACAATTTTAGGCCAACCTGGAGAGTTACATTGAAATTACAAAACAGAAATAGGTCATTCAGCGCATTTAGTCTCTGTTGGAATTTGCCTCGACATTGTTAAATTGTTCTTGATGCATTTAGAAAAAGAAATTCCCCGTTAACAATCGCAACGCTTTGGAATGGATTCTGCTGCAGCCTTCGGAACCATGATATGGGGCCCAGTTCGGCCTCCCCAGTCTGTATATGCCAGGAGCAAGACCAGGAAGCAACCTCTGAATTGGCTGCCTCCAAGCAATTGAGAAGAGTGGGTCGGCTCCTGATACTCAGGCCCAATCAGAGGGCTGGTTGCTCGAGAGCCTCGGCTGACTCACTGTGAGAGGTTGGCATTGCTGAGGCAGGTCAAAGACCACGGGGTTTCTTCAAAATGGTGCCCTTGCTGTTATGCATATCAGGGAAACATAAAAAACAAGATGTTGACCAGTATGTCAGGCAAATTGGAAGGAAAACCCCTTTGCTGGATTTGTCCCAGCCTTTTAAAAGACAGACCTCTCTTTGCCGGAACCTCCTGCTCCAATGGGCCACCCCCACCAGAGCTGCCACAGGGAGGCAGCCTCCAATGAGATGGTTGCATCCACACATAGCAAGGAGGTCCACCCCTTTATTGGTAGAATGTTGGCGATGCTGCAGAATCTTCCCATATGGGGGCAACAACAATACAAATTGGCTATTGCCTCCATGGAATGGTCAGCCACTCTGCTTTCAGGATCCTGGGAAAGTTCTCTGATTTGGCTCCCTCTTATTTTCCCCAACCACCTTTCCCACCACACCCTCCAACTGCCTCCAAGCCCTCCATACTCAGGGAAACTCAGCCTTTTGATTCAGCAAGTGGACTCCCGGCATAGTGATGCTGATAATTACAACATTGCAAGTTGAGGAAGGCATTTTGGATCACTTAATGTAATCGTTTCAGCATTACAACTCATCTTCCTTCCTCAAACAGGGAGTACAGGGGTGGTCATTTTAAGTAAAAAAAAATCCAATTAAGGGGCAATTTAGCGTGGCCAATCTACTTACCCTAAACGTTATTGGGCTGTGAGGATGAGACCCCGCAGACATGGGGAGAATGTGCAAACTTCACACGGTCATTGACCGGGGGCCGGGATGAAACCCGGTTCCTCAGCGCCGTGAGGCAGCTGTGCTAACCACTGCGTCATCGTGCCGCTTTGCGGTCATTTTAATTATTTGGAGATATTGTAAAAGTGACTATACTGAATCAGTCCCATCAAATACCCCTCCCACATGTGCTTCAAACTTCCTGCACGAATCTAGCACTCTGAAAATAATAAGCTGGGCATTCTGTAACCTCCCTCCAGTTTTGTGCCTTTTAATAAGTAAAGTAGCCTCTGGCAGCGTATGACCACAATGCTGAAAAGGACAAAGGTTTGATACGCTGGTCATAGTGAGGGACAGATGTCACTCTGCAGCATGATTCATGTATGAGTTGAACAATGGAACTGGTAACCAGCTGCTTCTTGACAAATAGCACTTATATCATAGCAATGTAGTCCTGTCATCATCTGCATTCACCCTAATTAACAAACATCTGTTTCCCATTTTCATTTACACAAAGAACAAGCTTGTCTAATCTATTACTTCTAATTCCCGACTCTCCCCGGGAAGAAATTCCCCATCTCAAAGCTTCATTTCTGACATGAGTAAGCCTTTAAATAAATGACCATGTGGCATTGACACAAAACTATACTCTTATACACGTTTTATCTCTGATAATCGCACAGGCCATCTCCCACCCACTGAGAACTACAATGGCTTTGTAGACCTTAGAATATTCAGTGAGTTCACAGGGTCGCTGCTTAAAATTAAGCATATTTTAAATTGTTTAACATTTAGCAAGCGATCTGTCATTAATAACGATCAAATTAAATTGACGCAAAATCCTCCAGAATCTCCCACTTCTTTCAGTGCGACACCTTATATCATTCCTGTCCTGTCACATCCTGAGCAGCAAAATAGAAAGTGTTGCAGACACGTTAAACTTCAAATTAACAAATGCATTAAAATAAAACTATGTGGGCCTTCCATCCTCGAATGGTAATCACCATCGCCATGGTGTTTGTTTCCATGTAGCAGGGCCTTGTCTCACCATGTGTTACATCCCATAGCTTCTCATTTATTACCCCTGACATAGCACACAGGGCGGATGAAATCTTATTTTTGCAAGTGTCACGAGTAGCCCTCCAGTTGCACAGACCAGTTTTCTCTCCAGGTTTTGAGCCTCTCCGAGTGAAAGCAAAATGTGGGCGTGGTTTACGCTGGCACACTGGTCAGGCGGAACCTTACAGAGCCGACACCCGACTCCACAGAGATCGGGGCACTTTTTAAAAAGGAGGTATTGGGAGGCTCTCGCCCCCCCGGCACAATCATTGGGGACATGCACCCCCACCCCCCCCCCACCTATCGCGGAACTATCGGCTGCATTCCCCCCACAGTGCCCACTCCCCCACAGCCTGCTCATTTCCCTTCATAGCCTGCTCTCCCCCAGCTCCCATCACACATAAATGGCACAGATTGGACCTGGCAGTGCCAACCTATGCCATGGCAAAGTGCCAGGGAATTGCCTGAGCATGTCCCTCTTCGCCGGGGGCCTATGGAGGGATCCCCTCAACTGAATCCCATTTTTAAAAAGGTGTTGTGAACCTTTTTCGTGGGGATCATGTAGCGGGGGGCCTGGTTCATTATATTAAAATTCATTTAAATCCATTAAAATGAGCGGTGGCGCAGTGGTTAGCACTGGCACCTCGCAATGCTGAGGACCTGGGTTTGATTCCGGCCCCAGGCACTGTCCGTGTGGAGTTTGCGCATTCTCCCCGTGTCTGAGTGGGTCGCACCCCCACAACCCAAAGATGTGCAGGGTAGGCGGACTGACCACGGCAATTTGCCCCTTAATTGAAAAAAAAGAACGAGATACTCAAAATTTATAGAAAAAAAATCCATTAAAATGAAGTTCTCGCACTTCAAGGGTGTGAACCTCATGATGTCAATGACAAAGACAGGAAAAATCCCATTTCCTGATTCTCTCAAATATATAGGCAGGGAACAGAAGCCCTGAGAAAAACCAAATGGGGGATTATGATGACTTCCTAAAACTATGAAAATGATGAACAGACAAGGATAAGGTTTTGAACTCTTTGGGCGGGATTTTCAACCCAACCCGCCACCCCCTCCCGCCCGTGTTTTGCGGCAGCAGAGGCGGCCCATCATTGGCCGGCGGCGGAATCTTCCGGTCCCCCTGCTGTCAACTTTAAAGTGGTGGAACATAAATTAATGATAAAGCAGAGGTTGATGCTAGGGTATTGCATGTTTTGGAATTATCCCTTATCATGTACCGCTGTATATTAGAAACAAATAACTGGTCTACCTGGTGGAAAGTCTGAAATCGGGGGTTTGTCATAGTGTCGTAGCTTGCTTCTTTAAAGGGCCATGCATCGGAAGGGCCATGTGACCGATCGACCAAAGGGGAACAAGCAGGCACTTTGCAGCCAGTGGTGACCCTCGTGCTAAGAATGAAGGACATCGTTGATTGTGCTCTGTATATAGTTTGTTCATAAACTCTTTGTTGTTCATTAGCCAGCTGGTGCTCGCCATTTACTGCACTTTGATTTATCACAGAACCATGGAATCACTACAGTGTAGAAGGAGGCCATTCGGCCCATTGTGTCTGCACTGACCCTCTGAAAGAGCACCCTACCTAGACCCACTCTCCCGCCCTATCTCTGTCACCCCACCTAACCTTCACATCTTTAGACACAAAGGGGCAATTTAGTATGGCCAAGACACCTAACCCGCACATCTTTGGATTGTAGGAGAAAACCGGAGCACCCGGAAGAAACCAACGCCGACAGGGGGAGAACGTGCAAACTGCACACAGTCGCCCGTGGCCAGAATCAAACTCGAGTCCCTGGCAAAGTGAGGCAGCAGTGCTGACCACTTGCCACCGTGCCGCTCGATTCCTTGGTTTCTTTCTCCAGAAGAGATCTTGCTGGAGGCAATGATCTTTCTTTCAAAATACCTTTATTTACAACACTAACTATTTACAAGGTTGACATCAGGACATAGGTACAGCTCCTCTCTCAGGTGCATCTCACTCACCTTCTCTGCACAAAGTGGGTAAGGAATTGGATGCTCAGTATATTACTTTGACATCCCTGAAAAGCTAAATGTGGCTGTGTGGTGTGAATAAAAGGAGATACAAAGTGGCCCAGTGCTAAAATGAAGATCTCCTTCTTCCTGAGCTCAGCAAGCAGCAGGATTAGTTGGCATTCTTCCTTCTCTGAGAGATGATGTGTTCACAGCAGCCAATCCATTTAGGTGGGGTGTCTTCATTTGGTGCACCTTTGCTGACAGCTGTGAAGGTAATCTTTGAGAAGCAGATTCTGCTACAAGCAGGGCACATGAAGCTTCAAAGTGACGTTATGGATTGTTATTTTCTGCATTGACACCAGTCACCAAGCTGCTGTAGCCACTGGTCATCTCGGGACTGTGCTCCAGCCCACAGCCAGTGTTGCCATTTTCCTGTTTCACCAGCTAGTCATTCCCAGTTGTGATAGATAATGTTTAGGGCCTTCATGTCATGCTGGCAAACATCCTTGGAGTGGAGCCTTGGAGTCGAGTTCCAGCTGCCCTATCTTACAGAAGACCCTTGGGAATAAGGATAATGTTCCATCTTGTTGATATGCCCAATCCACCAGAGCTGCTGCCTCTATTTGATTACGGCCAACACACATGGGAGCTCTGCCTTTGAGAGGATTACTGCACTTGTGGTTTTGTTGTAGCAGGATGTACCATAATGCACCATGGACAGTGAAGAAGTATATTGTTGAGCTTCTTTGTGTGGTAGCTGTAAGTTGTCCTTATTTCGTACACATACCACACGGTGCTGAGAACACAAGCTTTAGAAACCAATGTCTTGGTCCGAACGATTGGCTTGATGTTATTCCATACACATTTTGCAAATCAGACAAAGGTGATAGCTGCTTACCCAATGTATGAATCGAGCCCTGCATCAAGGGAACGCTTGTACTGTGGACCCAATGCAGCAGAATTTACCAACAATTTCCAAAGGGAATATAGGAATTAGGAGCAATTCAGCCCCTCGAGCCTGCTCCGCCATTCAATCAGATAATGGCTGATCTCTTCCTGGTCTCAAATCCACCTCCCCACCTGTTCCCCATATCCCTTTAACCTGTTTTTTTCATCATTACTTAATGTGATCAAGAGCACACCTTGTCCCATGACCATGTTTTTTTTTTGACACTAGGGAGAACAAATTGCAGAGACAGCCCTTGAGTTTCTTTTAGCGTAGTGGTTGAGTGTGAGACGAGCACAGCGTTATCAGCGTAGAGGAGTCATTAAATAGATGTAAGATTAAAGGAGTAAATTAACTGGGGGATGGGGGCATGTGGCACAATGGTTAGCACTGGGCCTGCGGCGCTGAGGATCCGGGTTTGAATCCCGGCCCTGGGTCATTGCCCGTGTGGAGTTTACACATTCACCCCCACAACCCAAAAATGTGCCGGTTAGGTGGATTGGCCATGTTAATTTGCCCCTTAATTGGAGAAAATAATAATTGGGTATTCTAAATTTAATTTTAAAAAGGAGTAAATTTACTGAACGCAGCAAAGTAAGTGGAAAATAGGCATGACATAATTACATGACAGAGCAGACATGAGGGGCTGAATGGCCTCCAGCTGTCCCGAATAACTGCAGAAACATCACTGCGAAATAATCCAAACCATAAACATTTTGAAACATGCAAGAAAGGGAATACAGGGAATAGGCAGCATCAATACCTGGAAAAAAGATGCTTTAGAGAGAGAGATACATTGTAAGTGGTTTGATCATAGGGTCTATACATTCAGAATTCATCAACTTACTTTTCCTATTCAAGTATTATAGACCTGCTGTGTATTTCCAGCAGTATCTATTTTCCTTTCTGACCCACATTGTTGGCATCTTTCCTTTGATTTTACATTATCCGCCCCCCCCCCCCCCCCTCCCGATTTTAACCGGGTCTCAGTTTTGAGTGGGCGAGATGTGTTGTGGTTTTTTAAAGGCCGCTGGCCAACAATCCATCTGATCCAGGTAAAGGTTCAGTGGGACGAGGGAGCGGAGAATCTGTGCGGCCTGTAGGCTGCGCACTTATGGGAGGGTGGTGGGGGGGGGGGTCTGCATCAGGAGGCAGGGAGTTCAATTTTCAGCGAGCAAGTCCAAAGCTCTCTCTCGTGGGGTTTGGGGAGGCATTCCTAATTTTCCTGACCCAACAAGGGAAGTTGGGGGTGAGGTGGCAAAAACAGCAATGTTGACCGTTTGGAGGCTCTGTAGGCTTTCTCGCAGGGCTAGTCTGGCTGGAAGCGTACTTTGATTTCCTGCTCAGACCACCTGGTAAAAATTGTAGTTGAGTCCTGATTACATCATCAAAACCCAGCATGCACATCTAAAATAGCTCCCAGCCCATCTGTATATCCCTCTGTGAAACTCAGTAAGTGGTATGGTGAGATATTTGTCAACATTTACTGTAACATCGTAAATCCTGCATGTACTGCACAGATTAATGGTATTACTGATTGTGAAGTTCTTGGGACAAAAAAAGTTATATATTCAGCCAGAGTCATTTAGAATTAGAACTGCAAAAGCTGCTAAGTGGACCCTTTATTATCTCTTCCCAGCAGACTCCCTCTGCTGGTACATGTGTGCATGGTAGCCTCAAGTGGGCAAAACACACAATGCAATTTTCAATACACCACACTGATATTCATGTATAATTCCTATATTGGGTGGACATATATCCTGATGTCACCTAATATGCTGATGTTCCAGTTCATAAATATGTAATTCTAGGATTTGGGCACTTTCACGATTCAGCTAATAGACTGATTTACCTCATGGCTCAACGATGCTGCTCAGCAGCAGTACTCTTGCCTCTGAGTGAGAAAGTTCAAGGTTCAAGTCCCAATCCAAAGACAGAATCGAGGCTGACACTCCAGTGTATTACTGAGGCTTTGCTGCACTACCTGAGGTGCTGTCTTCCAGGTGAGCTGTTAAGCCAAGCCTTCTGAGCATGTGGTTTAATAGATTCCCATGGAGTCTGGCAAGGGAGAGCAGGGAAGGACTTTCAAGTGTCCTGACTAATATTTATCCATCAACAAACAGCACTAAAAAATGGTTCTTTATTTCATGCTGTTTCTGGGCCTTATGAGCAATTGACCAACAGTGACTACACTTGTGAAGTTCCATAAAGTTAGTTGGATTTTTAAAAAAACACAAGTCTTTCATTTTTGTTTATAAACCATTCCTTGAGGCTACCATGCACACATGTACCAGCAGAGGGAGTCTGCTGGGAAGAGATAATAAAGGATTCACTTAGCAGCTTTTGCAGTTCTAATTCTAACCATATATAACCATTCCTTAGTGCTGCTTCCTTTTGCGGTATTCTTCAGCTGTGAGCATTCCAAGCGCCCAGTTTGTCTGACTATCTCAACATGGGTTCTCTTGTGTAGCACCTAGATATTTATTTGTGGTGTACAGTTTACGTGGAGGTCTTGTGGTGCAGTTGTCGTGTCCCACGGTTGTATGTGTCAACCTGCAAATCCTTCCAACACGCCAATTACTGGCGATAAGAGCGGGAGAGGCTTCTGGTCAGCCACGCCTGATGTGGAGTGGTGCCCCTCAAGCTATAAGCCTATGGCGACAGACTAGCGCCCTGTTCCGGGAATTACTAGCTATGGAAATGAAAGAAAGTCTGCCTTAGCCCACCACTAGTTGCAGCAAGAGAATTGGAATTGAACAATTCATATTCTGCCACGTGCGACCAGGATAAACTGTTCGTGATGTTGTGTTCCAGTGCTGCTCTAATGTTTATTATGGAAGCTGGCTGTATTAAACTCCTCTATCCTTCCGAATACCACTACATTTTAAAAAATAAATTTAAAGTACCCAATTATTTTTTTCCAATTAAGGGATAATTTAGCGTGGCCAAGCCACCTAACCTGCACATCTTTGGATTGTGGGGGTGAAAACCACCCAGACATGGGGAGAATGTGCAAACTCCACACGGACAGTGATCCAGATTCGGGATCGAACCTGAGCCCTCAGTGCTGTGAGGCAGCAGTGCTAACCACTGCACCACCGTATCACCCTCAAGCATACAAAAATTCTAATTCATATATAAAGCATGTAGTAAAACACAAGGCCAACAGTAGGTTTAGGTTGCTAATTTAATCTTAGGTTTCTACAGATGTTCATAAACCATCTGAACTTTGTACTTGTGATTTATGATGTCAACAAAACAGCATCTCCTTGTAGCTCACTGACAGCCATCTATTACCTTGGGAGCCATAATATATTTGCAATCCTTAGCACATCCAGTATGCATAAGATGTTAGGCAAGAAAGCATTCTGTTTATGATGGGGATTAGCATAACAGGGGGCTATCTTTGGTGAGAGCCGAGTGTAGCGATAGGAGTATTGCTGCTAAGTTTGGGAACTCGATAATCAGCACATCCAGTTGTGTTCATTATTATTGCTTGTGCGGGCTCTGACCCAATGTTCTTTTCTTTCTGAAATGCTTACTTTCACACAGTTTTTCTGCCACTGACTGCGATTATGTGGCTTTACGTGAACGCTGACACTGAGCAATGATAGGACTGTGAAAATAACTGAAACTGAGCACACCCACCATGTACAAAGATTTGTATTCAGTCACTTTCATCAGATCTGGACACCTTGCTTCTTATTAAGGGTGACTCAATCTCATACTGAAAAATTTGGAACTTCTGCGCCAATCAGTTCAGATCCTATCAATTTTGAAAGAAAATGAGATACGTAATATGGAATTATTTTGGAATACATTTTTATTGATTCTGCACCGCAGTTTCGTTTTGGGGCTTTTCTTTATAGTTGCCAAAGTTAAGTGCCTAATGGCATCAGTGGGGTGTCCCACTGCTTGCCTGAAGATTGCAGCGAGCAAACAAGGTGTGGGGTGAATGCAATATTCTTTGGCCTTAAAATGTACACATAAAAGAAGCTTTATAAAAATTATAAGTCCACTAATTGTTCCCCACTTTGTAAAACAAGATAAAATGTTTGCGTTTAACTACAATTAACAAAGGAATACATGTCCTATATTTCAATTGAGAAATACATTATTTCACATAAATGATTATGCTGAGTTGGTGGTGGCGAAAAATGTTAATTTGGAAATGCTTTTAACTAATTTGTTTAATTCATTTCAAAGCTCAAATAAAAAGAGTTGGGGAAAAACATGATTCATTAAGACTTCATTAATATGCATCATTATGCAAATTAGGCTGCAATTAATGAGTTCCTGAGAGGAGCTTCTATAATTAATACAAGTTTAATGACATCATTACTTACCAATAGTTCTGCAAAAATTAAAAAAAAGATACTTTGAATAACCCGTGGAACAAGCCATTTCGAAAAGAAATCAGCCAGTCGATAATCAGATTTAATTTATTTCATTAAAATGCATTTAGTCCAATAAAAAATGAATAGTGTGTTATTGTGCTTTAGCAGACAACTCTACTGATTTTGTATTCAGCTTAAAGTATTCAGAAGAATGTTACGCTCACAAAAATCAGGATAAACATCAAAAGAGTTTTTTAAAAACCCAATGAATTTGACTTGACCATTTCAGGGCTGATTTATAGAATCCCTACAATGCAGAAGGAGGCCATTCAGCCCATCAAGTTTGCACCGACCGTCTGAAGGAGCACTCTCCTAGGCCCACTCCCCTTCCCTGTCCCTGAGACCCCGCTCATTGATCTTGGCCAATCCGCCTAACCTGCACATCTTTGGACTGTGGGAGGAAACCGGAGCACTCGGAGGAAACCACTGTGCCACCGTGCCCCTCTTCAATAGTAATCAGCGGGAAAGGAGCAGGTGGTTGGAGCAGGTAAAATGGGGTTCCTTTTTTTTCATGGCCTTTATTTAGCATCTTTGGGTTTGGAAATCAATGAGTCTTCCACAAAGAATGGTATGGTGGCACATTGAAAATAATGGCGCACAATTTACTCCCCAGTTCCTGCCAACATCAAGGCCACCACCATTTTAGTGAAATAGGTGATCCTGATGGAAACATGCAGAATATAGTCCTATCATGTCAATAGGACCCCAGTGCATGCTTCAGTGCATTTCTACCATAACAGCTTAACCATCACTTATTAAATGGATAACTGCACTACTAAACCTCTCCTGGAGTTGCCTCCTCTTTCTCAAACCACCCGTACCCATTAGGTTTGCCTGTGCCCCAGCTGGATTTTCTCACACTCCAAATGGCAAGCTGTCCTAAAGGCATGGTCCACTTCCAGTCCAATGGAAGTGGCCATCAAAAAATCAATTCCATCATCTTTTTATTACACCGAACAACCTTCCACGAAGCCGATCATCCCTTACGTTCTTACTGATTGGCGTATAGGCGAATTTACTTCATGCCGCCAATTTTTACTCTTTATTTCCCCAACCATACTAAGATGCTTGATGACCTTTCAGTTTTCCATTCTGAAGAAAGGTCTATGTCTCCAATTTCACATCCTGAGGGGGGTTGATGTTGGTCTACACCAACGGCGCAAAATGTGTTTGTCACAAATCGACAGCCGAATTTTCTTTTGACATGGAAAATGTAGTCCCGGTTTTGAGTTTCGCATCCAGTGAAATCGAAAATTAGATGAGAAAATTAGGACTAGGACCTTCCCCGCCAGGTTTGGAACGCCACTGTAAGGTTTAAATGGGAGTTAGTATCCTGTAATATTGTTAAACAGTCACCTGGCTGTGACTTTTTCTTGAATTGGTCAATTAATAGATAAAATGCGGGCCAAGTGTCCAATTAAGGACAGTGGACAGGCACTCATGGAGGCCCTCCAGCAGCACTGTAGAAGCAGCAGCTGTGAGAATAAAGTGGAGAACAAAAATGACAGATGACGGCAGATGCTGGAATCTGAAACAAAAACAGAATTTTTTTGACTTTTAAGTTAGAAAATGGCCTCAGCGCTGGGGTGGAAGTGAAGTGGCGCCTCAAAACAGGGGCCTGCAGCTGCAGCTGAAAGCCATGTTTGTAGAGAGGGCCTCTGAGCCTGCCTGGAATGCTGGTTTCCCCCTATTCTGCCATTGAAATATCACCTCCAGGCGGTTACATTATTCCCAGTCGACTCGGGAGGAGCAGGGCCCCACTGGAAAATTCCAGGTAGTCTCTGAAGGGTGAACGTGATAGACCTTTCGCGAGGTCCGTTCACGCCCTGCCGTTGCATGCGAGCACAGGCAGCTTGAATTTACGTGCCCGCCACCCCTGCGCCTGTAGAAAATAGACCAGGCATGGTGAAAAATCGACTGCCAATCCGTTGCTTTGGCAGAGGCCAGTTTCACACTCCGCCGTCTCTTCTCCTTACAGAAAATGTGAAGATTCAACATTTTCTGTATTTATTCCAGATTTACAATATGTTGCAATTCTTTTGCGCATACTGCCACGAACCAGCTTTTCTTAACGAGAGTTCAATTACGTATTCACTGATGTTGGTTAACCATGTTATTTAAACAGTGCCCATATAAGGTCGCTGTTAGCGACGCTGTGGGCCTGTAACGTCGTAATGTTTCCCCCCTCCCCCTCCCGCCCCTTGCCAATCGCCTCACCTCCCCACTCCCCTCCACTCCTCAAATTCATGGTGCTTTTGAAAAAAAAAATCATACCATCTCATTATTCTGTGAGTGTTACTGTGATGATCAAAGTTCATGTTCAAGTACAGATATTCATTATTTTTCTGAAGACAAATACATTTCAAGTGGCAGGTTTATTAATATTTGTGTATGCAAATGGAAGGAGACTAATTTTAGAAGCTGCCTTCGGTGGATGTACTTGTTATGCAGGTGGCATTCAGTAAATTTTATTAAAAAAAAGCATGCAAATGCATTTATTGCTTAACAATAAAATAACTTTATTTCTTTATTATGAATTGACATCTTCTGAGATTACATGCTGCTGAATTTAATCTTGCCTGTTTCCACCACCACAGAAACTGAAGCAAAGGAAATATGATCATTAAAAACAATACAAACTATGTATGCTCCACATAATCTCACCAGATATCATCCCCACTCATCATTTCCTTTGACAAGTCTGTAGCCTGCTCTGAACCAAGTAAAGTATACCCTTCCTACCCCCCCAAACAATTTTTATGATTTAAAATTCATGTTGTGAACACGTTATCGTTTTTCAATGTATTTGTCAATTGCCCCGATCCAAACGATCTGGTATGAAGCATAGACCTACAACAACAACTTGCAATTATATAGAACTTTTAACGTAGGAACATCACCGAACAGATCTGATGCCGAGCCACATCAGGCGATCTTAGGGCGGATGGGCAAAAGCTGGATCGAGGAAGGAGCAACTTAACGAACGGAAAAGGAGATGTGCTCATTGAGAACGAGCGACACTTGTTCGGGAATGGCGGCAAACCTTTGAAAAGAGGAGGCACTGTCTCACAAACCTAAATTTAGAGTACCCGATTAGATACATTAATGGCGTTTAACAGGCATCTTGACAAATACATGGATAGGATGGGCACAGAGGGATATAGCACAAGGAAGTGCTGAGAGTTTTGGCCAAGGTTAGTATCATGACAGGTACAGGCTTGGAGGGCCGAAGGGTCTGTTCCTGTGCTGTATTGTTCTTTGTTCTATTATTTATTTTCCAATTAAGGGTCAATTTTGTGTGGCCGATCCACCTAACCTGCACATCTTTGGGTTTTGGGGGTGAAAGCCACACAGACGCAGGGAAAATGTGCAAACTGCACACAGCCAGTAACCCGGGGCTGAGATCGAACCCAGGTCCTCAGTGCCGTGAGGCAGCAGTGCTAACCATTGCGCCACCGCGCCGCCCCCCTGATCAGGTTTTTAACGATCAAGCTGGCGGATGTTGTAAATTTGATCGATGTTGTGTGCTTTTAAAGTCCAAAAGTGCCACACAATTCTCAGGTAAGGCTACCTCTTGTGGGAATGCAGAGCTGAAGTTTCGGTTGGCTTGCGAATTGGCTTTTTTTTTGTGCACAGTGAATAATAATGCATAGTTAATAATGCAGCTCCATGTGGGTGACTGGTTATCTGTCCTGCAGAGATTCAAGTTAGATTCGATGCTGAACATCAATGGAACAGTCCAGAAGTCTACTGATTGCACTAAGGTATGGAAGACAGTTAGACCTAAACTGGGTATCAAGGTGCACTGGGAAACCGTTGACCACTGGGCCTAGGTTTTCAGGATGGCGAGCACTGACTCTGACAGGCCTTACTGCCATTTTACGCTAAATAGAGCATTGATGGCGGCAGAGTGGTGCAGTGCTTAGCACTGCTGCCTATGGCGCTGGGACCTGGTTTCAATTCCGGCCCTGGGTCATTGTCCATGTGGAGTTTGCACATTCTCTTATGTTGAGGGGCTAAATTGCCCCTTAATTGGAAAAAATAATTGGGTACTTTAAAATGTAAAAAAAATAGAGCGTCGATTGGCAGTAGCCGGGACTTCTATCCGCCCTTGGAAAGAGGTCCCGCCTAGGAGAGCTGCCGGCCAATGCGTCAGGGGTAGACTGGGAGAGGGCGTGGGGGGGGGGGGGGGGGGGGGGGGGGGGAGGGGGGGAGGGGGGGGGGGGGGGGGGTTGTGAGGCGGGCAGGGAGAGCTGAGCTCCCAGGTCCTGGAGGGGTCTTTGGATTGAGGCACCACCTGATACGGAGATTCATGCATTTTACAATTTCCCGTCAATCTCTGACTTGTGCCCATCAGTTAAAAAATTGAAACAAGATGGGAAAAGGCCCTTAAGTGACCGTAAAGTATCTTAATAGGGGACAGTCAGGGGTTCCTGCTCGAGGATCTGCCCCACCCACATGTTAAATTGCGTCTGGGTTGGGACAGGTAGGATCCTGGAGGGAATCGCATCTATGCAATCTTACGCTCCCGCCCCCCCCTCCCCGGCCACCTCAGAACCCATCTGGACTGGGGTGGGGGGGTTGGGGCGGGGGCAGTGCCGGGGAGGGTAGAATACTGGCCCTGGAAAAAATTGCAAGTATGTACAGTAAGCGTGAATTAAAATACCAACATGGGTTCTTGAAGGACATCTCAATTTATTACAGGTAGCTGAGTCAATTGGCCCTGATTGTACCAGTCACCTGTGATTTCCTGAAGCTCGTTTCATTGAGGGATTTCTCATTTCTTCCAAAATCGATTTGAAGATTTGTTCTCTGTTACCAGCCGCCAACTTGTGTGATCTCAAGGCAGAGGATGGGATTGGTTGGGATTGACAGTGTATGTAAATTGAACCATGCTATCGTGAGAAAGTCTGATGTTGCTGTCCTTTCCCCACATGCTTGTATACCAGTATTATCATTGGATGTAAGTGATGAGACCATCAATTCACGCGACACGTGGTTAGAAGCGAACAGTGGTTTTAATCGTCTTACAACAGCGCCTGCCTGTGACAAGATGAACGCTTGATGAACTGGCAGGCAGGCTCACAACAGGAACCTTTATACTTCTGGTTGGGGGGAGTAGCCATGGGCGGAGCCAAGGGTGGAGCCCAGTACAAGCTCCTCATCTCCCCCTATGGGTAGAGCCGCGCAACTACACATTATCTGATACAAAGTACAGGCTCAACACATGTTGTACAATACAGTGTGGATTATTAGTGTTTATAATTCACCACAGTAAGATTCACAAAATATAAAGGAATCTATTCCAGAGCTTCCAACTAAATTTAAGGAGTTCAGTATCTAATTCGAGAAACACATTGGTGAAGAAGGATGCTTTGCTGTGTAAATATGAGATATCTCTTGTAAATATGATGTGATACTTTGTAAATATCTTCAACGTTTATTTTTATGCTAACGTGTCCAATTTGATCACTGCTGATATAGTCAATTGTATTTAATTAGAGATTCAATCAATCATCAATTGGATGCATGGCTGAATTGAACACTTCCTAACCCACTGCTATCTGATGGTTTAAACTAAAGAGATTGGAAGAGAAATGTTCGCCAATAGCTCAATTGATTAGCGCATTGAGAGATTGAGTCACGTGCGTGAGGAAACTCCCTCAGCTGCCCCGCTGATCTGATTTTCACTGGTATTAGAGGTGCTGCAATTAGCCTCAGCACCCCTGGATTATGAATAGGGTTCCTGCACTTGAGTGCCATCCCATTGTCACAGCTAGCAAGCACATGTGGATGCAGGTAAACAGGGCCAGACTTACCTATGGTAACCCCATGTTCAGAAATAACAGAGTCCTGCTGGCGTTGTTCTAACTGGGCTGTTCTAATGAGCCGGTGGGACCTCGGCGTTGAAGGACCGGGTGCGGCCTGTGGGGGGGAATGGGGGGTCCGACCCCGGGGGGGGGGACATCTGATGTGGCCTGGCCCTCCTTTACTACATGCCTGTAGCCCTGCGCAATGTTGCGTCGGGGCCGTCGCGTTGAAGGAGACCACTGCACATGTGCGTGTTGGTGCCAGCGCCACTGCACATGTCCGCGTTGGCGCCAGCACAACTGCGCATGCGCGGAACCCACGGCGCACATTTCACGCCGGGATCAGCAGCTGGAGTTGCGCGATTTGCTCCAGCGCCGTGCTGGCCCCCTGTAGGGGCCAGAATTACTCCTGGCAGCAGCCCATTCACGCCGTCATAAAACGCGACGGCGTTTACGACGGCGTTTACGACGGCGTGGACACTCTGCCGCAGGATGGGAGAATCCCGCCCATGACCTCCTCAAAGAAAGTCAACTAGATCAGCCAGACGAGATGCAACCTCCCCAAAGTTACGCTGGCTCTTTGTTCAGCTGGCATTTCTCCCTGTCCTCAGTCACTCTGTCCCCACGACTTCTTTGCTAATGAAATTAAACTGTTAGGTCTGTCACATTATGATCTGCCCCTCAACTCGTGCCCCTTCACAATTAATGGAGTGACATTTTGAAAGCTTCCCACTCAAGACATTTTCCACTATAATGCATGGACTTGGATACTTTCGGACGGAGGATGTCTTTCTCATCGCACTTTCACTTGGGAAGCATAGGGAAGACTGCACCCCAGTTCTGGATGCACCTCTTTTCTTGCCATAAATTTAGAGTACCCAGGGCAGCACGGTGGTGCAGTGGTTAGCACTGCTGTCTCATGGCACCGAGGTCCCAGGTTCGATCCCGGCTCTGGGTCACTGTCCGCGTTGAGTCTGCAGTCTCTCCCTGTTTGCGTGGGTTTCGTCCCCACAACCCAAAGATGTGCAGGCTAGGTGGATTGGCCACGATGAAATTGCCCCTTAATTGGAAAAAATTAATTGGGTACTTTAAAAATTAAAACAAAATTTAGATTCTCCATAGACAGTGACCCAGAGCCGGGATCGAACCTGGGACCACGGCGCCGTGAGGCAACAATGCTAACCACTGCGCCACCGTTCTGCCCCCCGCTGCTTCATATTGCCAGTGCTTCAAAAACGAGAGGACACGTTATTAATTTTACTTACCCCATTGCAAATCTCCCGTTGTATATAATTAAAATTAAGTCTAACTACCATCACTAACCCTCCTACTCTAATTAATGGAATGACTGCTGCACAAATTAGATACAGGTGGGACAGGGAGATTGCTTTTTTAAGTATTGTGTAAAATTTGGTATATGTAAGTAAAAAATATGTGCTGACAAAGTCTAAACAGGCAGCTCCCGAATTCACAGGCTGCAATATTTAATGAGAAAGTAATTCTTGTGCCCCTTTACTAAATGTTTCACCTGAAGGATCATCTTTCTTGTAATTATGCTTTGTTCAGCGAAACCTTTCTTTTAAAATCCTTATCAGTCTTAAACTGCAGACGTCAAATAATCGAAGCTCAGATGGCGTTGATAAAACACAATTTTACCTTTGTTGTGTCTGATCTACTTATGTAATTTTCATAGTGAAACTTTCCTATAAAGTTAAGTCCCAAGATATCATCAAAAATTGTTACAGATAAACAACAGTGACTTCAGAGAGATTTATCAGAACCAAGTGATTTCAAAAGTATTGGAAGCGATTAGACACCCAAAATAGCATAGCCTCATTAAATAGAAAACTGTCAAAATGACTGGCGCTACTATTTTTGTATTCTCCTTTCTCTGGGAAATGTTATCTTAATCGTAAACGTTCCAAGTTGGGAATGTATTCTCACCATGAAACAAATAAACAATGTCCTGTTGACCGGTGCTAAATGAAAATGAGAACAGTCATTAAAGTGGAGGAGGCCGTTAGCCATTGACCTCAAATTTGAATTAGCTTCTTGTATTCCTGGGTGCAGTATGGAACCCGCTCAATCATACTCAGCTTTCTCCATTCCAAACATCAGGACAGGAAGTGACAATTGCCCCCGCAGGTCAAAGGTAAAGGAATGTAGCAGGTGTCGGGAATTGAGTTGATCCACTCATGATATCCCCTCACCTTTTGACCTGCAGAGACCCAAACGGTTTGCCAGTGTGAAACTGTGACCGGGGTGAATCGCTGGGTTGGGAATGAGCCCCACTTTCTTCCATTCCGTGGAAAAGCAGTCGGGTGTGATCACCACTTAGTGCGATTGTTCAGTTACTGTAATCATTTGCAGAATTACTGACTTTTTTCACCCTGCTTAAAACAGCTGGATTGCATGATCAATCTCCCATGACAAATCAGTTAGTGTAATCAATTTTAGACCAATTAAATGGCAAGAGTGCAGAACCAAAATTTATCTTCATGATACTTGTCTATAATAAAAAATGTTTAATGCTAGATTTCAGTAATGTTAAACTGTGCATTTGATTTACGGAAACTGCCTATTTGACCACATCATATTAGTAATTGGTAATATTATTTGCTGTCTGGAACTACATTTAATAGCTGGAAAATTTAACATGATAGAAAATGAAGTAAGGGAAGCCGTTGAAATGCAATTATTAAAGCTATCCCTCACAAGATACAGTAACGGTGGAAAATACAGGTTACTCTTGTCAAAATACCATGCTGCCACACTGTCCTGCTCCAATTGTGCCTGGTGGCAACTCCAAAATCGAACGGTTGGTTTCCAAAGCCCAACTTCTGACTCCTTTATCCAGCCTTTGGATGAGAAGTGGAGATAGAAAAATTAGCATGACTGTGAAAGGGGAGCCAATTTGAAATAATGTATCAATAAAAGTGAAATGCTGCGGGAGGAACAAACAATTTGACATGGTAAATTAAAAATAAACAGGAAGGGTTTTGATCTCAACCCTCCAGTGTAGAAGTTAAGAGAGACATGTTGTCAGTGATTTTTGGCATATAAAGCTAGCAACTCCTGTTTGTAACAACTTGTTATGTGGCAATGAAGTTGCTGCTGCCAGTGCAGCTGGATCAGTAATATTAAACATGACAGGTTGACTCTGCTGCAATTTTATAGATTTTGGATAGTCCCAGAAGCAGATTCCTAATATAAACAGGTTTGTATAAAGAACCGGCTCTTGATACTGCCAAAATACTAAACAAAAAGAATCAAGACACTCTTGATCTATCCTCTGTGGCCTTCGCTGTTACTGAACTGGCTGCATTATCAGTAGCAATGTGAGGAATTATCACTCTCCAGTCCTGGAACCATCTACGGCAGCAATTTGGCCTGACCAAAATGTCGGACAAAGCTCCCATCTGCAACAACCATAGGTTCACACCAGCGCTGACTGACGCCACCTTCAAAAAGTGGGGACAGGACGGAGGGGCACTGACAGTCAGGGGCCTATACACGGACGGCAGGATCGCAACACGGGACGAACTGACAGAGAAATTCCAGCTAGCCAGGGGGAACGAGCTAAGGCACCTGCAACTCAAAACCTTCCTACGAAAGGATACAAGGACGTACCCACAACTGCCACGACAGACATTACTAGAAGAGTTATTAGATGCAAGCATCCTAGAAAAAGGGAACTGTAGCGACATGTATGACCAACTGGTAGAAAAGGCCGACACTGTATTAGACGCAACAAGAAAGAAATGGGAGGAAGACCGGGAGATTGAAATAGGGTGGGGACTCTGGAGCGAAGCACTGCATAGGGTCAACTCCACCTTTACGTGCAAAAAGCTCAGCCTGACGCAACTAAAAATGGTACATAGAGCCCACTTAACAAGAACCTATATGAGTAGGTTCTTCCCGGAGGTGGAGGATAGATGTGAATGGTGCCAAGGAGGCCCGGCTAACCCCGCCCACATGTTCTGGTCTTGCCCCAGACTTGCGGGGTCCTGGACAACCCTCTTTGAGGCAATGTCCAAAGTGGTGGGGGTGAGGGTGGAGCCATGCCCGAAAGTGGCAGTCTTCGGGTTATCAGACCAGCCAGATCTATTCCTGGGGAGGAGGGCGCACGCCCTTGCCTTTGCCTCCCTGATCGCCCGCCATAGAATCCTGTTCGGCTGGCGCTCAGCAGCACCACCCAAAGCTGCTGACTGGCTGTCCGACCTCTCGGATTCTCTCCAAATGGAGAAAATCAAATTCGGCATCCGAGGGTCAGATGACGGCTTCCACAGAACGTGGGAGCCATTCACCCAATTGTTCCGGGATCTGTTTGTGGCCAATGAACAAGCAGCAGAATAGCCAGGTAGCCAAGAATCAGGGGGAAAAAGCCAACGCATGAGAGGAGGGACAAATCGGGGGGGGGGGGGGGGGGGGGGGGGTACAGCTAAACCTAAGTGGAAAGAAAGGCGAACCACAGGGTGGGGGGGAGGAGGGGGGAAGGCGGAAGAAGGGGGGGGGGGGAAGAGTGAAGATACAGGGAATAATAGAGGAGAACCAGAGAGGTGGGGGGGAGGCAGGGGAATGATAGCCGGAAGAAAGGCACGGGAAACGATAACAAACTTGGAATCTACAGGAACAGAGAGCAAGGAAAATCCAGGCGAAAGACGGGACAAACGGCTGACGCGGAGGTGAACGCGAGACGACAACGGCAGCGTAATCCGTCCGGGAGAAGCAAGTGACAACACCAACACCAGACCCATTTGCGTATTGCCCTCTGTAATTGTTTCTCCGGCACCCAGATGTGTATCTACCTCCCCAATTTCCCTCCCCCCACCTCCCCACAAACAGATGCCTACTTATGTGTTATAAATAATATTGCCAATTGTACAGAATTGCTGCTGTTGAGCTGGTGCACAATACCTTACCAGTTATTTTAATTTTAATTTCTTTTTTAATTTTTTTGGTATGTTTGTATGTGCCCTTCTCTTCTCTCTCTCTCTCTATATATATATATATATATATCTTATTCTGTGTATATAACGGTAAATATACTTTGTTCAAAAACCCAATAAAAAACATTTATATAAAAAAAAATGTGAGGAATTTTCCCAGGCAAATGTTTTTTTGGCTAGCAAATCAGAAACCTCTGACGATATTTGCTACATGTCACAACTTTAAAAAAAAAATAAATTTAGAGTACCCAATTATTTTTTCCAATTAAGGGGCAATTTAGCGTGGCCAATCCACCTACTCTGCACATTTTTTGGGTTGTGGGGGCGAAACCCACGCAGACACGGGGAGAATGTGCAAACTCCACACGGACAGTGACCCAGAGCCGGGATCAAACCTGGGACCTCAGCGCCGTGAGGCAGCTGTGCTAACCACTAGGCCACCGTGCTGCCCGTACATGCCACAACTTTGGTTGCATTTAATGATAATTCGGCTTGGTTGTCTTCAGAATTCAGTTCTTAAAAATTCACAAGCTATTTGCACAGGATTCAATGCCAAGATCTGAGGCCAGTATCTCAACAGATCACCAAGAAACATTCTGTACCAGCGAAGAATACAACTGCACACTCACCTGCACTTTGATCCATGGGCCAGAACCACAAAGACCGGCCAGGTACAGTGGACAAATATTGTGCCATTCGACTGGTGGCATCTGCGTACCAAACCAAACAGGTACACACATGTTTTCAGATCCAGCAACTGATGCTGGGATAAAGATGATAGAGATGGTATCATACAGCGGAGAGACCTGTTCAACATGTGTTCGACAGGAGAAAAGGCTGAACATTTGCCACCTTCGCTATCGCAGACGTATAATTGGCATCAGTTCGTCGGACAAAGTCACCAACTCAGAAGGTCTAGAGCATGCTAATCTATAAGCATACTTTTATTGCTAAGTCAACGACGTCTGCGCTGGCTTGGCCACATTTATTGAATGGATAATGGTCAAAGACCTTCTGTAGGGTGGATTAGCTACTGGGTCACAAACTCACCACAAGGAGGTGCAAGCTACATGTCCGATATTGACAACTGGGAGACAGTCACTGGCAACCATGACCTTTAGAAGGCTGACTGAGAAGGGGGTCCAGAGAAAACAGATGCCAGTGTGTCGTGCACCTGCTCAGACATTGTTTGCTTCTGCAGAAAATGCCGTGCCAGAATGGGGCCCCCTCACACAAACCATCATCGTATGTGAAGGTAGGATGCAACAGAACAACATTCTCAGGACTATGTCCATCTATCCCTGCACCCAACAGTTTACAACTCAAATGTGGCAAAAGATTACCAATCTGAAAGAGCCTATGTTGGTTTTTATAAATTGTGCTATGTTTAAGTATATGAGCGTGCAATATTTTACTCTCTTGTCTGTTTGAAGTCTGCTAGGCACAGTGAAGCACAGTGAGGTGGTGGGATGATGGTCCAGAGATTTTGCCAATGCATTCCTTGAACATTATCATGCTGCAGATTGACTCTACTCAGCATCTCATGGTACCGAGGTGTTGCTGTACCAGGAATCATGGTCAATGGACACACACTTACTGCCCATGTTACCAGGCACATATCATTGCCACGTAAAGCTTTTCATCCATTTTAAATCTCATACCTATTAGATGCAGCCACTCTATGTAGAGGAAGAGGTGGCCATTCAGTCCATCAAATGTGTTTCACTTAGATTATGGCTAACCTGCACATCAACTCCATTTATTAACTTTTGCTCAAGTTCTCTCACCTAACACTTATCTATCAATCTGGTCTTGTGAATTAAAATTGATCCAGTATCCACAGTCTTTTGGAGGATGGAGTTCTAGATGGGCCTGGTCTACCAGAGGTGCAATTAACATTAGACCCATCATAACAAATATTCAAAATGTGATATGAGGATAAACATCCTGGGGGGTTACCATTGGCCAGAAACTGTACTGGAAAAGACAGATAAATACTGTGGCTACAAGAGCAGGTCAGAGGCTAGGAATTCTGCAGTGGATAACTCACCTCCTGACTCCCCTAAATCTGTCCACAATCTACAGGTTACAAGTCAGGAGTGTGATGGAATACTCTTCACTTGCTTGGATGAGTGCAGCTCCAACTACACTGAAGGAGATCAACATCATCCAGGGCAAAGCAGCTCATTTGATTGTGACCCCTTTGACAAATATTCACACCCTCCACCACCGACAAATAGTGACAGCAGTGTGTACCATCTCCAAGATGCACTGTAGCAACTCACTAGGGCTCCTCAGGCAGCACCTTCCAAACCCACAACCACTACCATCTAGAAGGACAGGGGCAGCAAACATATGGGAACATGGGCAGCTTCCAACTTCAAGGGAAACCGGACGTTCCCCAACAAGACACTTACTATTCCAACTTAGAACCTATATCTCCATTCTTTCACTGTCGCTGGGTCAAAATCCTGGAACTCCCTTTCTAACAGCACGACACCTACAGCACAGGGACTGCAACGGTTCATGGCAAAAGCTCACCACCACCTTTCAAGGGCAATTAAGGATGAACAATAAATGCTGGCCTTACCGGCGATTCACAAAACATGTAAATGAATTGAAAAAATGTAAGCAGATCTCTATTAAGAGACCAACAGTTACTGAGTTACTGGAACAGCCAGGGAATCTCAGATCTTCACGTTCATCATTAAAAACACATTGCTATTGTCTACATTTCTATGAATTAAAGCTTAACAATTGCAATTATAAGATACAATTATAAATTACAACAGTGACCATACTTTACGCAGTACTTCATTGGCTATGAAGCACTTGAGGACATTCTGAGGTCATAAAAGGCACTTTAGGAGTGTATGTCTCTTTAAGTACAAAGCCTTTGATCATGATTTTTCTTACACATGGTGATCTCAAACAGTTACTTCCATCTAGGTGAATGTGTGTTGAGCATTCCATTCCACAAATTGGAGTCATCTAAAACACTGCTGGTCGTGTTCTTAGTTGCACCGTGCCCCATTTCCTTGTCGCCCCTGTGCACCGTGATCTACATTGACTCCCGGTTAAACAATGCTTAGATTTTAAAATTCTCATTCTTGTATTCAAACCCCACCATGGCCTCACTCCTCCCCATCTCTGCTCTAACTCTACCAACATCAGAGATCTCTGCGTTCTTCTAATTGCTGCCTCGAGAGTTATTCCGTTTTAATCACTTCATCATTGACCTTAGTTGCCCAGACAAGAAGACCTGGAATTTCCGTCCTGAACCCTTCCGCCTGACCTTCCACCTTTAAGAGCCTCCTTTAAGTCTACGTTACTCGTCAAATATTAGATCATCAGCTCTAATATCTCCTCATACGGCTTGTTGTCAACACTCCTGTGAGGCACCTTGGGATGTGCTACCAAAGGTGTTATGCAAAATACAAAGTTTAACTTGTCATTCTTGTTCAACCTCACATTTAAGAGCGTTGAAGAAAAATGATCTGATTGCAATCCTGTGGGAAATAAAGGCTATTTGAAAACATTACATCGCTCTTCCTCATTTAACCCCTATGGCCAAAACTTTTTATCTTCCTTGCAAAATATTTTTACACAGATCTTCACACCTTTCTGCTAAATTGAACAAGCCATTTGTTTTCTCAAAGCTGGTTCTGCTGACTCTGGATTCACTTACATACTGTTTAACAGTTATGACACTGTCGAAGAAGCAGGCACCAGCAGCTGTTTTCACTAAAAAATCACAGCAAGCCTTTAAAAGCTGGTAAAGATGTAGCTTTTTTCCATTTACACCACAGGGAGCCGCTCCATGGTACACAGCCCCGAGAGCGGGACTCTGAAAGCCACCCTAAGTGAGAGCAATTAGGTAATGTGTATTTATCACCCCCTGGAGACTGGTTCTACACTGTTTGTTTTTGAAGATTTAAAATGGTAGATTTGAAGAACACTTCCTGCATTTGCTGAGATGCTTTAGCAGTTGCGCTGTCTTGTACTGTACTGAACACTGAATCTTCAGGAGAATTCTGCTGCGTTCTTCAGGAACTTAACACAGCAATGAGACAGTCCCATATCATAGCCTCTTCTGTATGTACGCAAGGAGGTTGGTTCATTCAGTCGTCTGGACAGTCGGTTTGTGATGCCGAACAATGCCAACAGCGTGGGTTCAATGACTGGCTGAGGTTATTTATGAAGGTCCCGCCTTCTCAACTTTGCCCCTCACCTGAGGTGCGGTGACCCTCAGGTTAAATCACCACCAGTCAGCTCTCAAATTGAGAGCAGCCTTTGGCCTTCTGGGACTGTGGCAATGTTTACATATTTACGTCGTCCATACATTTCTCTCAAGCTGAGATAGGACATATTTTGATACGAGTCAAACCGTATGATTCAATCTCTCCTTCCGCTGAATATCGTTTGCTTCGTAAACAATGCAGATTTGAAATTGTCAAGGTATAGAACCATCCACTTCCTTTTGTTTCTATAAATTTAGAGTACCCAATTCTTTTTTTTCCAATTAAGGGGCAATTTAGCGTGGCCGATTCACCTACCCTGCACATCTTCGAGTTGTGGGGGATGAGACCCACACAGATATGGGGAGAATGCGCAAACTCCGCACGGACTGTACCCAGGGCCAGGATCGAACCTGGGTCCTCAGCGGCCTAAGGCAGCAGTGCTAACCATTGTGCCTCCGTGCCGACCCTGAACCATTCATTTTCGTTTATGGTTGCAGCAGGCACTCTCAGGTTAGATATATAACAGTTAGGATGCATTTGGGTGACTGGAATGCCATCCTCCCATCACTGATTGCTGCCCCTGGTCTTATAATGTACTGAGCTGTCTTGAACATCATGTCATGATGACAAATAGTGTCAGGAAACTTGTGCACAGATGCAGAGCGCTGGCTAACTGCCGGAAACAATGTCAAACTGTGCTCCCCATATCTGGGGAATCTGGTGGAAAAAACAAGCTTTTGCTGTCTTCTCGTTGTGTTCCTTTCTACTCTGACATCATTCCCCTACCCCCACCCCACCCGGGCCCACTTTTGCTTGTATTTAAGTTGACCTGAAGCAGTGATGATGCCACAAAAAGCTGAGTACGTTTGGGTCATGGGACTCCGGGTTTCAGGGCGATTTTCAACAAAGCTTCACGGAGAGCAGGAGATCGCAAACAGTGAGGAGCAGCAAACAGAAGTGTGAGTCAGAAGTGCACTGAACTTCAAAAACACCGTTCGGTGGAGAGTTTGGCTGGCTGTTCTGTCTGAACCCGATTAGAGTGCCCCCTACAGCACGAACGGCAGTTTAGCAAGTAGCAAAAGGTCGCCAAAATTTGATAAGACTGGTGCAGCATCTGCCAAATGGCCATTGGCACAAAGAGGACTGATCTGAGGTGAAAATTTCTTCAGGCCTGAAATAGGTATAGAAACAGGCACCACAGGTGTACTGGACATCATTTTTGCCCCGCTGTGCGACAGTGGACAGTTCTACCATTTGAAAAAGATGAACATTGAGCTGCCTGCCCTGCTAGGATTGAACCAAAAAGGTGGTGCACTCCTGGCCCCACAGCAATCAATCTTTTAAAAAAAATAGTAATTCTCTTTTGAGGTGGCTACGGAAGGTCAGGGCCAGCTTCTGTCCTACTTTAATTTCAGTGCCGACATACAAACATCCAGGTTGGGAGCGGGAGTGGGTTATTCAGCTCTTTGAGTCAGCTCTGCCATTCACTAACATCATGACTGACCTGATTGTAACCCCAGCTCCACCTTCCCATCTACTCCGATAACCTTTCACCCCCTTCCTTATCAATAATCTATCGAGCTTTGCCTCGAAAATATTCTTACAACACCAGGTTTTTTTAAAATCATAAATTTAAAGTACCCAATTCATTTTTTCCAATTAAGGAGCAATTTAAAGTGGCCAATCCACCTAGCCTGCACATCTTTGGGTTGTGGGGGTGAAACCCACGCAAACACGGGGAGAATGTGCAAACTCCACACGGACAGTGACCCAGAGCCGGGATCAAACCTGGGACCTCGGCACCGTGAGGCAGCAGGGCTAACCCACTGCACCACCGTGCTGCCCTGTTACAACACCAGGTTAAATTTCAACAGGTTTCTTTGGAGTCACTAGCTTTCGGAGCACAGCTTCATCATCAGGTGAGTGAAGTGGTGTTTTCCACAAATTCATATATAGCCAAAGTCTTTTAAAAAAAATGAATTTAGAGTACACAATTCATTTTGTTCCAATTAAGGGGTAATTTAGCATGGCCAATCCACCTACCTGGCACATCTTTGGGTTGTGGGGACGAAACTCTCGCAAACACATGGAGAATGTGCATACTCCACATGGACAGTGACCCAAAGCCGGGACCGAACCCGGGACCCTGGCGCCATGAGGCAGCAGTGTGCCACCGTGCTTCCCCATACATAGACAAAGTCAATGATACAAGATGATACTTTGTATGCGACTTTAACATGGTATTGTAAGATTTCATACTGTGCCCACCCCAGACTAACGCTGGCATCTCCACGCCGTGAAAATATTCAAGGACTCTGCTGCTGAGTTGCAAAAACTCACTACCCTCGGAGGGAAAGAATTTCTCCTCAGCCCCGTATTAAACGGCTAACTCCCAGTGAAGCATGTCTTTTTATTTTTAATCAGTGAAAGACCAGAAACGGGCTAGATTCTCCGATTCTGGGGTTATGTCCCCGTGCCGGTGTGGGAACGATGGCGCTTTACGCCAGAAATAATGGTGCAAAACGGCCACGGATTCTCCGTTTTGCTGGGGGCGATCATGCCGGATGTATATAGCACCCAGCTCTAGCTGCCGATACGCCCCGGAGAATTGCCGGGTCCGTGGCCACGCATGTGAACGCCGCTGGCCTGCAGCGCCCGCTCCGTGCTCCATGGCGCCGGCGGCTCGCGGACCTGGCATGCAAAATAATGACCCCCTTTGGCCTGCTGGCGTGCCCCAGACCACACCCCCAACAGTACCCCCAGACACTGACAAAGTTCCCCCTGCCCGCGGATCGGCCCTCCCCTAACTGTGGTGGCACGGGACTGAGTCCGCAGCCGCCAGGCCGAGTCCCCGATGGATGAGACCACATGCGCCCGACGCTGTCGGGAACTCGGCCGGTCAGGGGCGGAGCTTCGCGGGAGGCCCTCAGGCGATGTCCTGAGGCCGTCGATACGTGGGGTGGCGTATCTTAGAGTACGCCGCTTTGGAGGAGGCGGAGCATCGCGAAAGCGGCACTGCCCCCAATTTGATCGGAAACTTGGATTCTCTAGCCGATCGGCAAACGCGATTTTGACATCAGCGACCGGAGAATCCATGGGCGCGATTCTCCCAGAGAGGGAGAAATCGTAAGGCTGGCGTCAAATCCGGGCGGGTTTGACACCAGCCTCCCCCTCCCCGACCGGGAACCGATTCTGGTCCCCGGTCGGGGCTAGCATGCCGCCGCCGTAAACTCCAGCATCGCGGGCTTAATGAATTTCGCTATGCCCGCTTGCCAGAGTTTGCGCCGGCTGACGCGTCACATGACGTCAGCCGCGCATGCGCGGATTGGAAGACTCAAACCCGCGCATGCGCGGATGACGTCATCGCGCATTTGCGCGAAACCCGAGCATGCACGGGCCGGGATGCCCCTCAGCCGCCCCGCGAAGTGATACAGCGGGGCGGCGGAAGGACAAAGAGTGCGCGGGTATCGGACACGCTGCCCGCGATCGGTGCCCACCGATCGCGGGCCCATGGCACACTTGGCACGGCCGTAGTACTGCCATGCCAATCGGTGCCATGGTTTTAAAAATCGGCACTTTACGGCCGTTTTTACGAACGGCCAGACCAGGTGTGTTTGCCGTTCGTAAAAACAGCTGTAAAGGGCTTGGAACTCGGCCCATCGGCCAGCTGAGAATCGCTGCTGGCCGTAAAAAAACGGCGGCAGCGATTCGTATCGGGAGTCGGGCGTGGGGGGGGGGGGGGGGGGGGAGAATAGTGGGAGGGCGTCAGACTAGCGTGGCCGTAAAATTTTACGAACCCCGCTATTCTCCGCACCGTCGTGAGTGCGGAGAATTGCGCCCCATATCTTTAGATCTTATTTACATTTACCTTTTTGAGGCAGCCACCAAAAATACCTGAATAATGGCCCAAACCAAGAATAGGATGGACAACTATAAGACTTCTATTGGGTTAAGAACATTGATTTCTGAAGCCATGGTGGATTTAGAAATGAGGAAATGTGGTTGTGAGTGGTGAAAAACACTTCATTTTGACCATCAGACTGAAAATAAGGGCCTGGATTTTAGGGTTATAGGGTTGGGAATAGAGATTCCCAACAGCAGGAGAATTCCCGCCTTTCGCAAATCTGGTGCCTGATCCGGCATGGCATCCTCCATGTGGTGTATGTGGGCAGGACAAGAAACAGCGAGGTCCTGATTGAGGAATCGTTACTGAGACACACATTGGGCAATTTTAATGGATTGCGGTAGGGTAAGATGTAGAATTTGTTTTTAAAATGTCGAGTATGGCATCAAACCACCTCCCACTCACCCACCTCTGGGTCTAATGGAGATGGGAGGATTAGGAATCTGCTTATGGTGTGACCATGGACCTTTTGCTTCCCACTCCACTTCTCTCACACAACCTTCCCCTTCTGGTTTTCTGCTTTGATCCTGAAACTGCTGTCTGCCCAGCCACAGCAGGCCTCGGGGAAGACAGAACAGCACAGAACTGAGGAAGAGGCCCCTTCACTTCCACATCAGCACAGGGACTGGTACTGCACTCACCTTGGAAGCCAGTATAGAGCTTTGATCTGCACTTGATGGGTTATTCAAGCTTGGAAGACCTGCAGCCATGTCAGAGAGAAATAATGGTTTCCTGCACATCAGAGGGTGAGGTCGCTAATGGGTTTTACTGCAGAGAATCACAAAGAGGACCTCCATAGGGAAGCATGATGGAGACCGGCAGCGGTTCATGTACACCAACGTACATCAATATGCTGGGTGCGTGAGTTGGGACTTGTCAAGCTGTCGAGGGGTCAGGCTCCAACTTGGCAGAGGGAAAAATGTAGAGCTTGTCTGCAGTCTCTGCTCTATCTTCACTATTGCTTAGCAAATCCAGAGGCAGTGCCACTGTAACCCCCATACCTGTGGCAGCTCCTGTGCGGACAGGTAAGTAAATCCTCTGCCTTCTCTGTGAGGATGAAGCAATACTCCCTGTCAAATCCAAGAACGCACCTCACCACCTCTAAAAACACTTTAGAGGACGTCCAGATATTTTGGAGTGGAAAAAATGCCCCAAAAAACTACCTCAACTATAAATTGGGTGCCTGGCCCTTTATTGAATGTTAATTCAGTGCCCAGTTATAGCTGTACACTTGGTGTTTGCGAGTGAACAATAAAGAAGAAAGAACAATACAGCGCAGGACCAGGCCCTTCGACCCTCCAAGCCTGTGCCGACCATGGTACCTGCCTAAATTAAAACCGTCTGCAGTTACGGTGTCCATATCCTTCCATTCCCACCCGAGTCATATATTTTGTTCAGGTGCCCCTTAAATGCCGCTATCGTGCCTGCTCCCACCACCTCCCCAGGCAGCACATTTCATATATTTACCACCCTCTGTGTAAAAACTTGCCTCGCACATCAGTTCGAAACTTTTCCCCATGTACTTTAAACCTATGTCCCCTGGTATTTGACTCTCCTACGATAGGAAAGAACATCTGACTATCTACTCTGTCCATGCCACTCATAATTTTGTCGATCTCTATCAGGTCACCTCTCAACCTCCGTCGTACCAGTGAGAACGGACCGAGATTATCTAACCTCTCCTCTTAGCTAATGCCCTCTATATCAGGCAACACCCTAGTAAACCGCTTCTGCACCCTTTCCAAAGCATACACATCCTTCTGGTAGTGTGGCGACCAGAATTGTACACAATATTCCAAATGAGGCCTAACTAAGGTGCTATACAACTGCAACATATATATTCAATGCCCTGACCGATGTAGGCCAGCATGCCGTAAACCTCCTTGACCACCTTATCCACCTGCGTTGCCACCTTCAGTGATCGGTGGACATGCACACCCAGATTTCTCTGCCTGTCAGAACACGCAAGAGTTCTATCATTTATTGTGTTATTCCTACATGCATTGGACCTTCCAAAGTTCATTACCTCACACATGTCCGGATCAAATTCCATCTGCCATTTCACCGCCCAAGACTCCAACCAGTTTATATTCTGCTGTATCCTCTGATAGTACTCTTCAGGGGATTGGAGGCCCCAGGTGCATGCCCTTTGGGCATGGTGGTACGCTGGCACTGCTGGTGTCACCTAGTCACCATAGCACTGCCAGCCTGGCATCCTGGCAGGGGCACTGCCAGCTGCCATAGGCAATGCTCGGTTGGTGGTGCCAAGCTGGCATTTTTGTGTGCTGCCGATTGGACTGGGGGGGTGTCCTGCTTGGGTGTTGGGGGGCCCAGGGACCCTCCCATTGTGAGTCAGGCTTGGGGGGGGGAGTCGAGGATCAGGATGCCATTTAAAAATGGCGTCCAGATCTCTTGCTACACTAAGGGGTTCCAGTGAGCAGAGCTCCTCAGTACACAAAACGGGCTATATGTGGCCTTGGCCGTGCATTGCCCACTGAGGCCCCTTATCTAACCCGAGTAGTGCTTTCTAGCCTTGTGTTTCTCGATACTTGCTGTGAGACTTTGCTCCCTTTTAGTAAAATCACGCTCTTAGAATATTTTTCGCCACTGGGGAGCTGAACTCACTGGCCAGACCAGCTACTCAGCGATGGGAACACCATTTTGAAAGGGTGTCCTGATCTTTGTGAGGTTGAGGGTCTCCCACAACCCCCACCCATGGACAATATCACCACCCCCCACAGGCATGAGCACTACCCACACCCCGTAAGTGAGGACACCCTGGGATCACTGACCACCACTCTTTTCAGGCCTCCCCACGCCCTTTTTCAGCCTCCCCCCCCCCTTCCTGGGCCCCCACCCTTCACCCCCCCCAATCTTCCGGAGGCTCCTTCATACCTGCCCTTCACCCACCCCCCCACCCTTCATACCCCGTTCATCTCTCTTTTCATGGGCATGGTTCCCTCTCAGGCCCTGGCCATTGGTAGTGCCACCCTGGCACCCAGGCAGTACTCCTGCCAGCCTGGCAGTACCACCTGGGCACCAGGGCAGTGCCAGAGTGACAATGCCAAGGTGCTAACCTGGCATTGCCAAGTGCCCAGGTGCCAGGGGGAAAGCCAGGAGGCCACCTGCCCTGTCACTGTCCACCCAGTGGTGTCCAATGGCTTGGGATAAGCCCCCCCCCCGCCAAGATGTTGTCCCGCCTGGTCCACGTTTGTGTGGACCAGTGCTCATCGGTGCCCATGTGACCTCTCACTGGGGAGCCGGTTAGATCACGGGAGGTCATTAGATTGGGCGTCCGTCTCGCGAATGAGATGGAGATTGCCCTTAATTGGCCTCAATTAGCTCTGCTCTGCGTCCAGACGGGATCTGGATCCCTCTAATGGGAGGGGCACGGTTAGATCGCAAACCCTTTGGCGCCGGTGCGGTTCCTGATTTGGGCCTCTCCCGCTATCTAACACGGCCATTTGATCGTGCCTCTGACCGTGGCCAGCAGCACATCACACACAACAGGAGTGTCAGTCAGCCTTTGCGGTGGCACTCGATATAGTGCTGGATGAAAACATTTCTGTCCTGGAATATTTAATGTATGAAAATTGAAAGTGGTTGAATGCATTTCAAGTTAAAATAATAGTCTCTGTTAAGGCTATGTGAATGAAACGCTTAAATGTTCATTTGTCATCATCACCAACAATCATTTCTAGCCTTTCTTACACTGGAAAGAAAAATTGGCGCAACTTCAAGCTGTAAAAAAGGTAATCAAGGCCACATGTGGTTTGCAGGAACAGGACCATGGGTGGGTGAGAGGGGCCGCAGTGAATCTGCGCTGTCAAGCAAGCCTGAATGACTGACTACTGTCTGGGGTTTCCAATCAATTATAATCTTATTGATTATTGAAGTGGATTTTCACATTCCCCCATGGATATTAAATGCTCTTCTGTGGAAGATGTCAACTGCCTTGGTTATCTCATGATACCAATCGGACCTCAGCTGTGCATGTAAATGAACTGAAAACGGGGAAGCATGGTGGCATAGTGATTAGCACTGCTGCCCACGGCGCTGAGGACACAGGTTCGATCCTGGCTCCGGGTCACTGTCTGTGTGGGGTTTGCACATTCTCACTGTGTCTACATGGGTCTCACCCCCACAACCCAAAGATGTGCATGGTAGGTGGATTGGCCATGCTAAATTGCCCCTTAATTGGAATAAAATAATTGGGAACTCTAAGTTTATTTGAAAAAAAGTAAATGAACTGAAAACAGTTTTTTCAATTACGGAAGGGTGCAGAGTAGCCATGACTCACACTAATTAGACGAGGATTACCCATAAAAGCATTAATGTACTGCAGCAATGAAGCATAGAAGGATAAAGTCGGAGCAGGAGTAGGTCATTCGGCTGTTTGAGCCTGCTCCGCCATTCAATATGATCACGGTCGATCGTCTATCGCAACGCCGTACTCCCACGCTCTCCACATACTCCATTATGCCTTTAAAGTTTAGAAATCCATCTATTTCCTTCTTAAATATATTCAGTGATGTGGCCTTCACCACCCAGGGACACCACTCTTGGAGTGAAGTTTTTCCTCATCTCAGTCCGAAGTGCCCAACCCCATATCCTGGGACCATGACCCTTTGCTGTAGAACCCGCCACCCAGCCAGAGTCAACATCATTCCTGCATCCAGTCTGCCCAGCCCTGTCTGAGATTTAAGGTCATTCAAGCTCACTTGCTATAACTGGGACGTGGCACCTCTATGCAGGCCGAGTGTTTTTGTCCAACATGTGAGGTGGCAAGATATGATTGCTATATTTAAAACTTGTTTTAATGCCTTTACAGCATTGCTAAACATAGTGACACAAGCAGTTATTTCCACATAGTGATTATCTTTCCCTGTGTTTCATCTGATTATCGAAGCCACCTGAATACAGTATATAATCAGTGCCATCAACAGTGATAAGTAATTGGGCTGAATTTATTGCTCCCTCCCTTGGCGGATTTGTTGGCATGTGACCCATGCCAACAATCAGAAGGGAAAGTTGAGGGTGGGGGTGGTGAAAGGTGGGGTGCTGGTAGGAATTCCGCCACCTTCCCGACTCCACCCTGAGTAAATCCTTGCCGGGAAGGCCTGTGAACAGACTTCTCATCTCACCTCCAGTTGAGGCCCTTAAAGTAGACATTTAATACCCACTTAAGGGCCTCATCCAAAGATGTGCAGGTTAGGTAGATTGGCCATGATCAATGCGTGGTGTTACGGGGATAGGGCCGAGGTAGAGTGCTCTTTCGGAGGGTCGGTGCAGATTTGATGAGCCAAATGGCCTCCTTCTGCACTGTAGGGTGTTTATGGATTCTATGAATCCCGCTGAGACTGGTACTGGCCCAGGGGTGGACAGTGGGGGCTTGGCATGTGGTGAGGATGACAGGTAAACCTATGTGGGGTTCTTGTGGGTTCCCAACCTGACAGAGGGGTGGAGGAGGGGAGTGTCTCTTGATCAAAGGCATCCAGTGCTTGATTGAAGAACCCAGCATCAGGAAGGCAGTGGAGCAGACTGTCTGTTGAGAGTCACCTTGCCCTAGCTGCTGGCCCTCATTCCCCTGTGGCAATCTTAAGACTTTGGGCAAGGTGATACTCTGTGGCAATCTTGAGCCTCGGGTGGTTGCATTGGTCTCTGATTGGTCAGCCGCTCTCAATGCGCAGGTCTTCTGCCCCGGGGCGGGGTGGTTATTGATCCTAGGGAAGGCCTACTACCTGAGTGCCCCCTAATTTGGGGGGCCTTCTATAAAAGAGGTGACATGGGCTCTGCAGCTCCAGTTGCCTCCATTAAATGGCGCCAATTGTGTGGAAGTTGCTGGTTATATATTTTTTTAGAAATTTAGAGTGCCCAATTCATTTTCCAATTATGGGGCAATTTAGCATGGCGAATCCACCTAACCTGCACATCTTTTGGGTTGTGGGGGCGAAACCCACACAGACACGGGGAGAATGTGCAAACTCCACACAGACAGTGACCCAGAGCCGGGATCGAACCTGGGACCTCGGCGCCGTGAGGCTGCAGGGCTAATCCACTGCGCCACCGTGCTGCTTGTTGCTGGTTATATTCTAAATTCCTGGAATCACTCAATACTTACATTTAGTGCAATATCTGCACTTCTGATGAGTTTCCTTTGAATTACATACTTGAAATGCAAAGCAGTTACTCTGTTGTCTACATTATTGGTGGCATTAATCTAAATTATATATATCGTCCTCACAAAGTTAGTTTGACTAGTGTGAGAGTCAGTCCCAAGGGGTTAATCTACATGGTCCTACACTCACCTCTGAGGGTTGGTGTATTGACATTCAACCCAGCTGCCTCTCATTGTTAACTCTGTTTGTGCAGATTTTATTATTCCTGTTCCCGCACTAATGTTTCTCTGCAAGAACTCAAGGTCAGAATATTACAAAGGTTCATCGCAGCAAGTCATCACTGTACAGCTACACAACAAAAAGAAGACCAAACATTTCTCGTCAGTTAATCAATCAGTCCCATTTGAATAATTGTCCCCGTTTGATTAGTCTTTTCTTCTGATTCCCTGCCATCTTCCACTATTGTTTCCCATTCACAAAGAGCTTGAGACTTCTGCTGTGCACAAAGGACCAAACTTTTTTTTATCACCCCTTGCATTTCTATACCTTTTTGTAACATTAAAACGATCAATTAATTGCTTAAATAGATACTTTTCGCTTTCGCTGAAATAATTAGCTGCTCAGAGAGGGATAAAAAGAAGGAAAAAAACTTTATTTCAAAATGTCAAGCTCAGCTACACAGGTTACAAGGTCAAATCTCAGAAATGAAATGAAATGACTCCAACCTGGAGGTATGTTTTAGTTATTCTGATCCTTCCCCAACTCACTGGCTATGTTAGTTCAAGACTTCAATCTAGCGATTATTTAATCAATTTATTATGAAAAATCATTGGGCCATAACAAACAATTCATCCATTTTAGCGGAGTGCAAACCTCTATCCATCCCCAAGCTCGTAAAAGCAACATGAAAGAGCCTCTGTCTCTGCAGTCTTGAATCGATGCTCAATCCCAGGCTTTTAATGGCATTGGTTCTTTATATTCACCGCAACTTTCTAACCATTCCCATTCTTCTTTCCGATGTTCCATTTAGCTTTGAGGGTCTCTGCATAATATTTCTTGACAGTGGGTGACCACAAGCTAAGCAATATTTGTAACGGGCTGCCATTCAGGCCTCTATTGTGCCCACGACTTTGGGCGAAGCATGAAGGGGAATGGCTTTACAATGATGCCTCTACCGATCAACCTAATTTATCAGCCTAATAAAGAAGGCTTTGAATGAATACCATCAGCAATTGCATACACGACAAAGATCATCTACAATATAGTATTCTTCCCTTAAAGATATATTTTGCTCTGCTTCTTAAATTTCGTCACACAGCAATACTCTTTTCCTTCATTCAACATGGTAGCTGTGCTCCAAGTATTATCAAGTCACTGGCGCAATCTGTTCTTGGAGATAACAATGGATAAAGATTTTAACCTAATGCTGTGACTTTAATTTTGCTGTATTAACATCCAACCCACTAAATGGAAATGCCTTTTATTATGGGGAGTGGCGGAACCTCACGTTTACGTGCTGAATGTTTAACCACTAAACACGTTCAATTATAACTTTCAGACAAAGGTGTGGCTGATTGCTTGAAACATAACCGTGTGACCAATGTTTTGACTAATCAATTGTTGACATTAAGGAAACTAAAACATGACTCGCTTTCAAATTGTTCAAGAATCATTGACATCATATCAAGTCAACTAACATTTTCTTTCAATGTTCATATCAAACCATATGTCAAATTGACGATGACTTAGTAGTAAACTATCCTTCTGCCTTCTGCAAAATTACACATGCATTAGACCAACACTTTGATTAATTCCTCAATAGAGAAAAATGTCGCGATGGAGGGAGTAAAGTGGTAATATAGATATCTCTGTGCACAAAAAGGCCTTTTTAATATATTTCAAGTACAATCCATTCCATTCTAGAGTTATTAAAGTCTACTGTTATGTGCTATTAAAAGCAAGTTCCAGGCCACTGCTTTCACAGCACTTTCCTTGGCGAAGTGCAAGCATAGCTAATGCAGTACCAAAAGACTGTGCAATGCTCATTTCAACCCCTTGCCACGTGATGTTTTTCTTCAAAAAAGATATATTGCAACTTGAGTTTTGAAATGAATGACCGGGTGAGGGGCGACTTGATAGAGGTTTATAAGATGATCAGGGGAATAGATAGAGTAGACAGTCAGAGACTTTTTCCCCGGGTGGAACAAACCACCCGGAACAAACAACAGACCGGGGCAGCAGGGTAGCATGGTGGTTAGCATAAATGCTTCACAGCTCCAGGGTCCCAGGTTCGATTCCCGGCTGGGTCACTGTCTGTGTGGAGTCTGCACGTCCTCCCCCTGTGTGCGTGGGTTTCCTCCAGGTGCTCCGGTTTCCTCCCACAGTCCAAAGATGTGCGGGTTAGGTGGATTGGCCATGCTAAATTGCCCGTAGTGTCCTAATAAAAGTAAGGTTAAGGGGGGGGGGGGGGGTTGTTGGGTTACGGGTATAGGGTGGATACGTGGGTTTGAGTAGGGTGATCATGGCTCGGCACAACATTGAGGGCCGAAGGGCCTGTTCTGTGCTGTACTGTTCTATGTTCTATGTTCTATTACAATGGGACATAGATTTAAGGTGACTGGTGGAAGATATAGGGATGTCAGAGGTAGGTTCTTTTACCCAGAGAGTAAGTGGGGGCATGGGATGCACTGCCTGTGGAAGTAGTTGAGCCGGAAACATTAGGGACCTTCAAGCGGCTATTGGACAGGTACATGGATTATGGTAGAATGATGGGGTGTAGATTAATTTGTTCTTAATTTAGGACAAAAGTTCGGCACAACATCGTGGGCCGAAGGGCCAGTTCTGTGCTGTAGTTTTTCTATGTTCTATGTTAATATAATTAGCCTAGTTGTACTTCTGAAATGCTTATCTCACAAGAAGGCAGGAGAAATGTGCTCTATGCACATTCCAGTACAGATCCGTGAAAGATCTTTACTTCAAATCATCACCATTGTGCACTTGTTCAAATACTAAAAGATTGTGAGCGCTCTCTATATGTCTCCAGGAAAACAGCTTGCAACAAGGCTTTGGCCATTGTAGATTTTGAATCTAGCTTAGTAAGTAGGAAATGAGGTGTACGATTCTGTGAAAGATAAAGAGACTCACAGCACAGATCAACACTTTCTCAGACCACAATAGTTTTCTCACCATATCAGTTGAGGGCAGTAATAGGCAGGAAAACAAGCAAGAAAAATGACAAATGTCACAGATAGAGCAGATTTCAATAAAATGCACATCTCTTAAAAAAATATGCTGGGCAGCACGGTGGCACAGTGGTTAGCATTGCTGCCTACGGCGCTGAGGACCTGGGTTCAAATCCCGGCCCTGGGTCACTGTCCGTGTGGAGTTTACACATTCTCCCCGTGTCTGCGTGGGTTTCACCTCCACAACCCAAAGATGTGCAGGGTAGGTTGATTGGCCCCGCTAAGTTGCCCCTTAATTGGAAAAAATAATTGGGTACTCTAAATTTATAAAACAAAAATATGCTGATTCAATTAGTTGAAACCCTGGAAACTGCAATCAATGGTTTCCTCTATCCATCCATTCAGACTCAGCAGGCTGTATATAGCATAATTTATTCTAGATATTGGCCAGAATTCTCCTGCCGTTCACCGGTAGCGGATTCTCTGGTCCCGCCAGCAGCGCATCCCAGCCCGTGGGTCTCCCGGTGGTTTGGGGTGGCTTCAATGGGAAATACCATTGACAATGGCAGAACCAGAGGCCGGGATTGTCCTTTCCAGGGATTCAGTCCCCATGCCGGCGGGAAAACCGGCTCCGACGACTCCGGCGTCAACGGGCCCGTCCAGCCGACGCCGAAGGGTCTGCGCAAGTTCGCGCATGCGCCAAAGAGCCGTCGTGATCTTGCGCCTGCGGCGGAACCTGCAGCATGTTTTGATGCATGCGCGGGGGGTTCTCTTCTCCGCGCAGGCCATGGCAAAGCCCTAGAGATGCCGGTGCGGAAGGAAGGAGTGCCCGCCCACAGATCGGTGGGCCATGATCGCTGGCCAGGCCACCCGGGGACCCCTGGTGTCGGATCCCCCCGTGGCCCCCTGAGGACCGCCCCAGCTGACCTAGCTGCCAGGCCCCACCGTGTGGGACCATACGCAACCCACGCCGGCGGGACTGGCTAAAAACGGCTGGCCGCTCGGCCATCAAGGCCCGGAGAATTGCCAGGGGGTCGCTGCCAACGGCCCCTGACCGGCGTGGCGTGAGTCCCGCCCCCTCCCGAAAAACGGGACCGGAGAATACAGCAGCCAATGTAGTCATCTAAGATGGCCACCTACAAAGGACCATGGGAATTAGGGCCAACCCAGGACTCAGACAGATACAGAGCCTTTGTGTATCTAAAACACAGGTAACTAGACCTGATCAAAACTCCCGCTCGTTTGCATTTTAATGGCCCATTTTCCTAGGACAATAAAACTCCAATCAAGCAACTGGTACAGCCATGGACGGATCGGCACCACTCCCTTACTCAGAAAGTCCAACTGCCAAGGGCAATGACGCTAAGGACCCGCCCAGCCACCAAGGCACCCGCCCCTTTTTTGTCCGAAATCGAAGACAGTGATCAGAGCCCTGCTGAACTATTGGATCCAAGGTTAAGGACCGCCCAAACAAGCGCGAAAGCCCAGAGGGATAAAAGAGAGCACAGCCATGTGTTCTGTTTCTTTTGGATTCGGCCTGTGCCAACCCAATCGTATCAGGAACAGCCAGCCAAGTTGAAGACCAACGATCGCTACCTGACGGATGAGCCCAGCAGAGACAAAGCCACTTTCTTCAAACCAGCCACATGAAATCCAGACAAAGGCCTTATCCATTTGCACAGTGCCAGTCACCCTGAAGTTAAGTGTAGGTTATTGTAGCTGATAGGTGTAGTTTAACTCGTAGTAGATATTGTGTTTGCATGTCGAGATAACTCTTGTGTATGTAAATAAACCATCTTTTGAACTAACTAACTGGTTGTGTGGTAAGTTGATCGATATAAGGGAAGGCTAGTGGTTCACCAACATTATTATTGGCAACACCGCGTCGGGGCGGAATTCGCGCCTCCCCTGGGGATTCTCCGACCCGGCGGTGTTTGGAGAATCCCGCCCAGAAAATCCCGCTGCCAGCAAACAGCAAGCTGCTTCCTGCTGCCGAGAAACATGTGGCTGGGAGATTGGAGAATCCTTCCCATTATATTTAACTGAACAAATTTTAACTCTTTATTTGCAGTTTGCATCTCAAGTTAATTTCCTGGCAACTTGATTGGCACCCCATCCATAAACATTCACTCCCTCTTCCACCACCGACGCACCATGGGAGCAGTGTGTACAATCTACAAAATACATTGCACGGAACTCAAAAAGCTTCCTGAGACAGTACCTTCCTAACCCATGACCTATCTAGAAGGACGAGAGCAGCAGGCACACTACCACTATCACCTCCAAGCCTTTCACCAATCTGACTTGGAAATATATCACCGTTCCTTTGCTGTCGCTGGGACAAAATCCTGGAACTCCTTCCCTAACACCACTCTCGGTGTACCTACACCACACCAGACTGCAGCGGTTCAAGAAGGCAGCTCACCACCACTTCTCAAGCGCAATTAAGGATGGGCAATAAATGCTGACCTAGACAGTGGCATGACATGAATGAATGAACAAAAAAACTGATAAATCTGCCTTGGTGTTGTTAATAAGAAGTCAGTATTTGCCAAACTTTATTCCAAACTCCAATATTATCCTAATGCATTGTTTGGATGTTAACCTGTTTACATTGTCCCAAAGCTTTAAGGCTACATGGTCTACTTGTTATCAACAGACACATATAAGCATATAACACCATTAACATAATAAAATGGGTGCTTGACAGTATTATCAATCAAAATATGACACCGAGTCAGATAAGGCGTTGTTAAATTGGAGGACCAAAAGCTTTGTCAAAGGATTTGGTTATAAGGATGTTTTAAAGGAGAAAAGCGAGTTAGAGCGGATATGGAGCGTAGAGAGGCTATTCCAGAGTTCAGAGCTTAGGCAAATGAAAGTACAGTCATCAATGATGTGGCGATTAAAATTAGAGCTGCTCAGGAGGTCAAAATTAGTGGAGAACAGATATCACAGAGGGTCATGGGGCAAGAGGAGATCACAGAGTTAGGCTGAGGTCACAGGTGGATTTGAAAAAAAGAATGGGAATTTGCAAACAATGACGTTGCCTGATTGGGAACCAATGTATGTCAACGATCACAAGAGCGATAGGGGAATAAGCCAATGGTGGAAAGTAAGACATGGACCTGAGTTTGTCGGATCATATAATTTTACAGAATTTACAGTGCAGAAGGAATCCATTCGGCCCATCGAGTCTGCACCGGCCCTTGGAAAGTGCACCCTAGCTAAGCCCACACCTCCACCCTCTAATCACACCGCCACCCTGTCCTCGTAACCCCAGCTAACCTTTTTTGGACACTAAGGGGTAATTTAGCGTGGCCAATCCACCTAACCTGAACATCTTTGGACTGTGGGAGGAAACCGGAGCACCCGGAAGAAACCCACACAGACACAGGGAGAACGTGCAGACTCCGCGCAGACAGCGGCACAAGCCGGGAATCGAACCTTGGACCCTGGAACTATGACGCAAGTGTGCTAACCAATGTGCTATCATGCTGCCTACGTGGGTCTCACTCCCCACCATCTGAAGAGCCGGCGGGGAACATCCCCCCACTGACTCTGAATGCCCCACGACCATTTGACACTCAAATGAAGCTGCAGGCGAGATTTCTGCCCATCAATCAGGAGGATGACCCGCCTTGGAGAGCTGCTCGCCAATATGATTGGCTACCTGCTCTCAAGGCCCTGCAGTGACAGGATATCAGACAGAACAAATGCAGGAAGACGTCAAGGGGTGCCTTTCTGCTCTTAGCACCGCCATACCTAGTATAGACATGAAGATATTACAAATGTTAAAGTTGTTTCATGGGTACCTAAAGCTGTTTAGGGTGGCGATAACATTTCATGTGACTCAGCAATGTTCAGCTTCAGACAGTCCTGAAGTTCAGGTAAATACCCAATTAAAATATCCCGCTTTTCGGTGCGCCCCCCCCCCCCCCCCCTCCCCCCCCCCCCCCCACCCAGCTGGCAGCGGGATTCTCCATCCCGGCAGGCAAACAATGGATTTTCCCAATGTGGGCACCACCACGCCGTTGGGAAATCCACGGGCATGAGTGCGCTGCCAGCGAAGCAGAGGATCCCACCGACGGAGAATCCAGCTCATGGACAATCAAAGCTACTTGTGAAATTTGCACATCTCTTTGTTAAGCATGCACCGGCATACGAAACGTTTATAACATACCAGCCTTTCTGCTTCCCCATGGTCAGTAGAGACACCAAAACTCAATGAGTGTTAGATGAATATAAAATGGATCTCATTGACCTGTCAGAATATTTTGATGGCTCTTCATCCCAAACACAAAGACCGTGGCTGTCTGAAACTCTGTAAAATGTCACAACAAAATATTTACCGATCTAACACACTTTATTTGGAAAACAACTTTAGACTTGAAACACGTCATATGAGCAAGGCAGGCATGTTTGTTACCTGCTTTTAAAAATACCGACAATAGCTCTTCTGGGACATAAACACCATCTAAGCCACTGAACCAGCTTCAAAACAACTACACAATCAAGGTAATATATAGCTGCACCTTGAAAGTGGGCAAAGGCATGTTCCACCCCATTCCCACCACTCCCCACCTCCCCCCATCGCACGCCCTACCTATTCCAAATTCAAGCTCCCCTGGTGCAAAACTCCTGGCAGTGCAACTACAAGAGGCTTCCCAGCTTACTGAAAATCTTTTGCTTTTTCAAGACCTCCACTCCAACCAAAGGATCAATTCATCTTAGAGACTACTGGCCTGCTAGGAAAGAGACTGAAATAATTCCAGATTGTAATTATATTTTTCTTTCCTTCATCTATATCGAATCTTTGTGCATGTGATAGCGTGTGTGAGACTTCATGCTTAAACCGTCAGGCAAGTATGTGATAGTGCATCATCTTTATTTCTAAATTCACATAAACCTGCTGCTGGAATAATTTAGATCAGAACCTCAAACAAAAACACACTAACCTCACACTTTGAACACTTTGATCATGGACAACAATAAAACACGTAAATTTTGTCCTTGACAGCAAAATCTTTCTTTCTCTGCCTGCCGAAAGCAGGGTTTACACACGGCAACTTGGGTGCTTTTAGTTGCAATCCCAAAGAACCGCTGGAAGAAAATATGACAACCTCCCAGAATTCCACCCAAGATTCCACTCTGAATTACTCATCTCCATGGCAACAGAGGTTAGCTGAGATGTCTGACGGATTTTCAGATTAATTAACTTTTAGCTTCAAAATCAAACCTCTTGACCCTGAGGTCTGCATGAATAATTAAAATTTCTAATTAAGTCAGGGCATTTCTCCTCAGACTTCCCGTCTGCAGTTTCCCAGCTAAATGAAGGCCACCTGCCATTTTTATGACTTCCACCCTCACCCTAACCCTGACTTCCTAAGTACACATGCAACTGCTGTTATTTGGGGCTCTTCTGGCAATTGCTAAAGTCCAGCATTTTAATTACCTTACCCGCACAAATTTAACCTTCCCAAAACTAAAAGTTACCTCTAAGGTATTAATATGAGTCATGAACTTGATGAGTTTGACAACTAAAATAGATTTTAAAAAGTTGCTCCCTTCACTAACTACATGCAGTTACACAAATAAATCTTGCTTATAATATTTGCTACACAGGAAATATAATATTTTCAATATTTCCATTTGCTGTCCATCTCTCAATTGTCACTTTTCATGATGAAGGTCTAAAAACCTAAATCTTTAAACTTTTCCTATTTGCACTTTCATTTTTCAAGTGTCTGTTAGTGGGATGATGTTGGTCTTCTGCAGATCTTCATCTTAAAAGCAATTAAAAAGAAAATGGGGTGGGATATAACTTGTTCAGCAATTCGCTATTGCCCATTCTGCTCTACTATTAAATAACCATTTCACCCTCAGTGTGTTTAAGTAAGATCATTTGATAATATATTGTATATTCATTTTATTTAGAATGTCCCCTTAAATGTGATTAATTATATTTCCTTCCAGAACTTTCTACATGTTTATATAATTGGTTTCATGTTTTCAAGACAAAAATAGATAGAGGAAAGGTAAACAGTGTGCATTTAGAATACATTGAGTTAAGAGTCACTTTGAAACATCGCATTGTTTGAAGTTTGATTCATCACATGTGTATCATGCAGTGAACAATCTCTTGAATATAATAACTGAGATTGTTGTTTTGAAGAAAATTACTTCAGAAAATGTTGCTTGGTAGTACAGAATATTTGTGAAATGAGAGCCATGTGCCGAAGCTTTGTGACTTGTACCCTCTGGATAAATACAAGAATGTCAAATTTCAACCAATTGCACCAACTTATATCATTGAAGAAATAGGGTGCTGATTGGTTGGCAAGTTTACCCGGATTGGCCGAGGCCTTACCATGGAGAAAACAAGGGGTAACCACAGGCTCCCCAACCTTCTAGGTAATTCATAAAAGGTGCAAGATTTGAACACATTCCTTTTGTTTGCAAAGAATCAGTCCCTGCTTCTAGCAAGCGTAAATAAGCCGCATTATAAGCCCAACTGATTATCCTGAATTGGTTGTGAGCCATTAGCACACTCAGGATTGTTCAGCAAGTGCTGCCCATTCGCAGAATCACATCGAACAGGAAATGCTTTATTTTGGGGTTGGCAAGAACAGGCTGGTTGAGTACTGCCTGTGCTCTGCCTATACCAATTCCCGATGACAAATGCTGTTTGGTTTGATTGACCAATCCCTAGGATGTACGTACCTGGTATTAACCGGCACTGAAATTCACACACGATGTTGCTCAATTGTGTGGCAGGCAGACGTCGTTTTGGACTCTTGGCAGCATCCTGTTAGTGGAAAATGCCACTTGTGTGGCCAATATATGGTAGCTGCATGGAACATCTTGCGTCGCCTGTTGTTCTTCGGCAACGTCTCCCTCTTCAGCAAAATTCAAAAAAAGCTGCAGAATTCATATTTTCAAAGTTCAATGCAAAATGTTTATCTTTGCTGTCATAAGAATGTTTTTTTTTTCCGCTGTGGTTCTTCATTCTCATTCACTTTTCTTGACTGCGCAAGAGCAGATGAGAGCGTGGGGATGACAAACAGCAAGTCTGCCAAGCCTGAAGATCTTATTAACTAAAGAATTCTAGCACAGCACACAAGGGGAGCTGCAGCTTATTAACATGAATCTGTTCATCTAATGGTGATGGGATCTGAACACTTGATGAACTCATGTCTCAGTCTTCTGACATAGGTACAGGTTTGCGGCAGAGAAAACTGCTGCAGACATGCAGAGCACAAGAAATTCTATCGTGTAATTAACTGTGACAAATGCCTTGAACGTTTTTGCAATTTAAAAAAAGTCTTCATCCTGCTAATAACTTAATTTCATAATAATTTAATATCCAGCAGTAAGTGTTCGGCTTAGCAAGTCGATGAAATGAGCAGGTGATCAAATATACTTGGAAATTTCCAATCATTTTTCTTTAATTGGCAACCACATATTCCTGATGCCTTGTTTTCATATGATTTCATCAGTTACTTATTGGAAGTTTATCTGCCCAATTTTCTTGTGATGATTACCATGTTCTCCATCTGCTCAACTGTGATTTGTTGGTGTTTAATGAATACTAAATTTGAGCGAATCAACTGCAGGGAATTACCATATATATAACTGTGACACAGAAGTGTGATACCCAAGTATGACACAGGAAGACTTAAGCAACAGATATAATGCATGCTGTTCGCAGAGAGTTGTCTTGATTTAGCCTTCTATAAACCACAATTTATAACTACAAAAGTGTGTGGGTTAGGTGGACTGGCCATGGGTAAAATTGCCCCTTAGTGTCCAAAGGATGTGCGGGTTAGGTGGGGTCAAGAAGATGGGGCCCGGGTGGGTCTAGGTTGGGTGCTCTTTCAGAGGGTCGGTGCTGACTCGATGGGGCAAAAGGCCTCCTTCTGCACAGTAGGGATTCTGTTATTCAGTGATTCAATTTTCTTTCTCTCATTCCACTAATTCCATCGATTTCTTGAATGAGTCACTACATCGTGACCTTCATCGGTTTAGGTGCCAGAATGGCTTGGACCAGTGGTGGGCAGCCTGCGTTCCGGAGGTCACATGCGAGCTATCTGGGTTCTGATTGGCACCCATGAGGCATTTTGCTGGTCATTGCCCATGCGCAGGGTTGCCACATTTCGATGATTTCCATCCATGCAGTTTTTTTCCTACCAGTATGACCTAGGTGATACGCATGTCAAGCAAGGGCTAACGAATTGAGGTGTATGCTGATTGCTCACAACATTGACTGTGAGAGCCGTGTGCTCCCTCTGTGCCCAAAGTCTAAACATTTCTTTTGTCTTTACCATTTGAAGTTGATGATAGTTCGACTAATATATAAACGATTAATCGTTTTCTATAACTCGTTATGAAATGTTTAGTGTGTATTAAATATTATTAATGAAATAAAATCAAAATCGCTTATTGTCACAAGTAGGCTTCAATGAAGTTACTGTGAAAAGCCCCTAGTCGCCACATTCCGGCGCCTGTTTGGTGAGGCTAGTACGGGAATTGAACCCGTGCTGCTGGCCTGCCTTGGTCTGCTTTAAAAGCCAGCGATTTAGCCCTGTGCTAAACCAGCCCCAATTCAAGGTTATATTGGACGACCGGCGATGTCACCGACCCTATGAATGAAGTTGACCAGTTTACGAATGCCTTCCAAAACATAAGAATGTGTCACTGGCTTGAACACCCCGATGGCTAATTTATCAATCCCTCGGTGACTTCCATCACTATCTTCATCGATTCATAGGTCAAGAAGGCCGCCCTGTGAGGAAAGATTGAGTAGACCAGCTCCAAACTCCCTAATTGGATCATGGTTAATGAACAAGCCTGATTGCAATCCATCAACCCACTGAGATGAAGGAGGGCTACTCATGTGACCCACTCGCTAGTCCAGGTTGCCCATCATGAGCTTGGACCATGGGCTTTTGCAGCAATATTTCCAATGAAATTGATATTCCAAAAGGAAATTTTAAGGTTTGTAGGGAAAGAGCAGAGGAGCAGGACGATATAGTTTGGGTACTCCAATTGGCCAATTCTGTGCTTCCCATTCTAGGAACCAAGTACCAAGATGGGGCCTCACGGTAGCATGGTGGTTAGCATCAATGCTTCACAGCTCCAGGGTCCCAGGTTCGATTCCCGGCTGGGTCACTGTCTGTGTGGAGTCTGCACGTCCTCCCTGTGTGTGCGTGGGTTTCCTCCGGGTGCTCCGGTTTCCTCCCACAGTCCAAAGATGTGCGGGATAGGTGGATTGGCCATGCTAAATTGCCCATAGTGTAAGGTTAATGGGGGGATTGTTGGGTTACGGGTATACGGGTTACGTGGGTTTAAGCAGGGTGATCATTGCTCGGCACAACATCGAGGGCTGAAGGGCCTGTTCTGTGCTGTACTGTTCTATGTTCTATGTTCTAAGTGAGTCTGGGGTATTTTATTTTGACTCTCTGACTTTGCAAGACCCTTTGCAAAGCATGCCTGCCTTGTACCTGGACCTTTATGTCATTCTTCAGCTTAATCTGATTTTCAGCTCCAGGGACTGGGGGTGTCTCAAATTGCAAGTGTTGCACATTACCTGCACTACACAGCGATAAACCGGTGCAAGATCAAAAAATTGTTTATCGGTGCAGCACATCCTTCCTGCCTGCTGATGTTACAACCCTTATCCATGATCAGAATCTTCTATGACACACAAAAGGCACATCTCCAGTCACCAAAGTTTGACACACTTGTCACATGCCAAACCTTGGCAGTCACAGTGTCTGTCAAGGTCAGACAGAATGAAAAGAATATGGAACAGAAGAACATATGGCCCCCTCGAGCCGTCTCCACCATTCAATAGGAACATGGTTGAACTTTAACATCTATTTTACTCTCCCCCTTATCCCACATCCCTTGATTCCCAAAAGTCTATTGATCTCAGTCTTGAACCTACTCATTGACTGTGCATCAACATTCTCTGGGGTAAAGAGTGCCAAAAAGTTACAACACTGAGTGGCAAATCTTTCCCTCAACTCCTCAGCCCTAAATGGCCGACCCCTTAATCCTGAGACTGCGATCCCCAGCTCTATATTCTCCAGGCAAGGAAAACATGCTCTCAGTATCCACACTACCAAGCCCTCGAAAGAAAAGTGTTTCAATGAAATCACATCCCATCCTTTTAAATGCTCAGGAGTTTGGAGCTGATCTACTCAATCTTTCCTCACAGGGCAGTCTTCTTGACCTATGAATCGATGAAGATAGTGATGGAAGTCACCGAGGGATTGATAAATTAGCCATCGGGGTGTTCAAGCCAGTGACACATTCTTATGTTTTGGAAGGCATTCGTAAACTGGTCAACTTCATTCATAGGGTCGGTGACATCGCCGGTCGTCCAATATAACCTTGAAATACAATCTGTTATGTGTGTTATAAGAAAGAGTTAATGAGGAGGGTCTTATCATAGCTGACAACAGAACTCCTGAGAATGGTATTAATCAATTTTGTCTACATCCATTGCATTTACATGGTGCCTTTCATGACCTTGGAATATCCTAATATCGTTTACAGCCGATGACCTACTTTTGAAGTGCAGCCACTGTTGTAGGAAACATGCACAGTAAGCTCCAGTTGCAATATATCTTTAAAGAATTGCATTTAATTGTGTTCAAAGAATTGCAGCATGAGATCAAAGAACAAAGAACAGTACAGCACAGAAACAGGCCCTTCGGCCTTCCAAGCCTGTGCCGATCATGATGCCTGTGTAAACTAAAACCTTCTGTGTTTCCGGGGTCCATATCCCTCTATCCCTATCCTATTCATGTATTTGTCAAGATGCCTTTTTTATTTTATTTTCTTTTTTCTTTTTTTAAAATAAATTTAGAGTACCCAATTTATTTTTTCCAATTAAGGGGCAATTTGGTATGGCCAATCCACCTACCCTGCACATCTTTGGGTTGTGGGGGCAAAACCCACGCAAAGACGGGGATAATGTGCAAACTCTACACAGACAGTGATCCAGAATCAAACCTGGGGCCTCGGTGCCGCAGCAGGGCTAACCCACTGCGCCACCGTGCTGCATCAAGGTGTCTTTTAAATGCCGCTATCGTATCTGCTTTCACCACCCCCCCCCGGCAACGCATTCCAGGCGCTCACCACCCTCTGTGTAAAAAAACTTGCCTCGCACATCTCTTCTAAACTTTCCCTCTTGCACCTTAAACCTATGTCCACTAGTCATTGACATTTCCACCCTGGGAAAAAGCATCTGACTATCCACTATGTCCATGCCACTCTTAATTTTGTAAACCTCTATCAGGTCACACCTCAAACTCCTTTGTCCCAGTGAAAACAATCCGAGTTTATCCAACCTCTTCTCATAGCTAATAGCCTCCAGACCAGGCGACATCCTGGTAAACCTCTTCTGTGCCCTCTCCAAAGCCTCCACATCCTTCTGGTACTGTAGCGACCAAAATTGTACGCAATATTCCACATGTGGCCTAACTAAGGTTCACTAGAAGGACGTCATGCGACCCAACTTTAGTCTCACATTTGCTTTTAGGCAGAGCACAGCACAGACAGCTGTGCTGATGTATCTTCAAACTTTATACATTTGTATAGCTGTACACCTGTGCCGAGTCTCAATAAATGAACACACAATCCCTTCTGAGCAATTTGTGCTCCTATATCATTATGAACACAGCTCCCGCAAACAACACTGTCACAATGATCAGGTTAACTGTTTTTGTGATGATAGAGGGAGAAAAACTGGCAGGACTTTGAGGAGAGCTTCTGTTAGGTTAGCCCTTGAGCCTATTTCCTCCTTCAAAATGAAATAGGTGTCGCCAGCCTTTCTGGTTGCAGGTAAATTGAAATGACAGCTCAGGGGTTCAAACCTGTCGCCAACAGTTTGGAAGAGAGGCTTTCGGTTATCTGCAGTAATGGCCCATGAAAGATAAATTGGTACATGTTTAATGAATGCAAAGTGAGTCATTTCCTACGGAAGGGAGAATTGTTTCTATTTCTCAGATATTCCTTGTGACCTTTGACTCTCAGCGGAATCATACTGTTTTAAGTTTAAATTTGAATGAAACTCCGATCACCAATACAATAAAAGTGTCCACCTTCCAGGTTAGCGATACTGATGAATACCTCAAATAGCAACATAATCTCAAAGCCTTGCCCCTTAAAAGGAAAAAGGAAAATATTCACCGTATGCTCATCCCTGGAAAGTATGACAGAATCTGCATGACATCCTAGAAGATCCATTGTAAATAATTCTCTTTGAAGTGTCATTGTTGGAATGGTATAAACATATCCTTTGAGTATCTGGCTTGTGATCAATGATAACTCACCATATTTCCTCGTGATTTAAGGAATCTGAAATCTTAAAACTCTAATTAAAAACCAGAAACATGAATTAGGTACACTGACACGAAAACATAGACATGTTCCTGTTCAGCACAGGGTCTGTAATGTTGTTGAACCAACTGCTGACTAAATAAAAATATTAGGTTCAACATTAAGGATAAGTAATATGACACACGAGGCAGCTGCTTCATTTAGTCAGTTCTAGGATCCTGTACATCACTTAAGAGAATGGCTTTCATTTTAAATGAAATGCTACTGTAGAATTATTGCAGCTTTTCTTGCCCCGTTGGATCAGAAGCCGTGTATCGGAAAGAGAGATTGAGGTTTTCGAAGGGGTGGGCAATTAAGGAGATCAGACGGAGGGGCGAAAGGGAAAGAGGAGAGGGGGAGTGAAGAAGAGGGGGCAAACCAGTCTCTCACATCACATTTCAGACGCTTAAGATATTTTTGTCTTGGTGGCTCCAGATTGTTCCAGAAATCTACTACTACACACAGGAATGTTCTCCCAAGTTGCCTGTTCTGCTAGTTCAGCTTGATTTTAGTAAAGGCACAAAGGATTGCCGCACAAGTCGGAATAAGATGCGCGTCTGTGTGTGGGGAAAAAAAGGGTCTGCAACTTTTTTGGTAACAGATGTTGCAACCAGCCCACGTGGAATTGATAAATTTCACAAACATCTATTTCTGGGGAAAATAATCCAAATGGACTCTAAGACCATTAGAATTATTGCATAGTGATGCTGTGCTGACCTGTGATGTTGTTTTGTTTTAAATTTAGAGTACCCAATTATTTTTTTTCCAATTAGGGGGCAATTTAGCGTGGCCAATCCACCTACCATGCACATCTTTGGTTGTGGGGGGTGGGAGGGGGTGAAGCCCACGCAGACATGGGGAGAATGTGCAAACTCCACAAGGAAAGTGACCCTGGGCCGGGATCGAACCCGGGTCCTCAGCGCCGTAAGCAGCAGTGCTAACTCACTGGGCCACCGTGCCGCCCTGACCGTGACCTTGTTAGGATCAGGATGATATTTGGTATAACAGCTATTATAAATTCCAGAAAAAAGACATTTTGTCAACATTTTTCATCTTGCACACATTAGGACGATCGCAAGAATTCCAATGTTAGGGGAAACAACAACTTGGTTGTCAGTGTATTTTCTGACACACTGAGGATTATTTAGCACATGGTGTCCAATCATGGAATCATACCTAATGTTGCACACTGCATGGGCTGCTTGGGCACAGTCTTTACCTTGCCTATTGTGGACAGCAGAAATTACACGCTGTTTGATATGGTCTGCCAGTCTTTGGGATGCGTGGCCTACATACCTAAAGACACATTGGCACTGAAATTCAAATACCACATTACTCATTTGGGTGATAGGCAGAACATCCTTTTAGCTTGACGGCAACATTGATGTCTTGAATACCACTCATATTGCTCCTGCATAGTAGCAGCAAGAAGCAACTAGTTTTACCTAGACAACCAAGATTGTCAGTCGGGCTCGCAATGTGGCTCGTTTGTGTGTACCGGAAGCTACATATACTAGTACACAGGGTCCTGTTCATTTCAGACAGAAAGAAGATTTACCCACACATTGTGCCTGCTTCAGCTAAACAAAGTAAGTGAGAATCATCACTTAGGGGCAAGTGGTTTAAATTTTCAAACAATGCTTGGCAGTTAACAGTCAGTCACTGGTGCATTATCCATGGCAATACCTCGACCAATCTGGGAGGGGTTATTGATATATGGGGATAGGGTGGAAGTTAAGGCTTAAGTGGGTCAGTGCAGACTCGATGAGCCGAATAGCCTCTTTCTGCACTGTATGTTCTATAATCAGAGCCCATTGGCCACCCACCAGCATCTCTCTTCTCGTACAATATAAAGTTGTTGTTTCCCCTGACATTGATATCCTTGTGATTGTCCTGATGAGTGCAAGATCATAAGTTTTGACAAAATGTCTTTCTCCAGTCATACTCAAGTTCGGTACTACCAAATGCCTATACTTAGTATAAATTCACTGAGCAAACCTTTGGAACATCATTAGTTATTCAAAATGGAATTTGGTACCAGATTGGCAATTTGTCTCATGGGACTTAATGCCAGCAGCTCAGATCTTCTTTTTTCACTTTCTAGATTTTCCCATTATTTTTCCCTTTTATCTGAAAAAATTGACCCTCTATCCCAGGGGTGGGCAAACTTTTCCGTGCAAGGGCCACATTCAGAAATTCACAATTTTAAAGGGCCGCATAGTATATTAAGTAAAATAATGACTTCACCCGGTTATGATTCTGGGCGCCTCATATAGAACATAGAACAGTAGAGCACAGAACAGGCCCTTCGGCCCTTGACGTTGTGCCGAGCAATGATCACCCTACTCAAGTCAACGTATCCACCCTATACCAGTAAGTAACCCAACACCCCCCCCCCCCCCCCCCCCCCATTAACCTTAAAAAAAAATAAAAAAAAAAATTTTAAATTAAAAAAAATCTTTTTTTTTTTAATGACTTGGTGGGCCGCATAAAGACCTTTGGCGGGCCGCATGCGGCCCGCGGGCCGTAGTTTGCCCACCCCTGCTCTATCCCATGGGAGTCTCCATGACTGGACCAGAACACCACTTTATGACTAGTTAACTCAAGGCAGTAATTTGTTAAGGTGAGGCAGACCATGTGAAGAGATCTGATAGCGATGTTCAAAATGATAAAGGGTCAGTAAGATAAATAGGTAAAAGTGATATTTCTAACACCAAAAGAATGAAGAGAGAAGCTGGGAGAATTTGATTGATGCAGGTTATGCAGATTTGGAATGCCAGTCAAGAAATAAAGGCAGAAGTAAGAATTCAGAATAAGAGAGAGCATGTATCTTTATAGTACTATTCACAACCTCAATGTTTTACAGAAAATAGAATATGTTTTTGAAGTGTAGTTGCTGTTTTAGCCACTTTCAAATAGTGCCATGGGATCTTTTACAAACGCCTTAGAAAGCAGACAGGGCATAGGTTTAACATCTCATCCAAAAGACTGCACAGTGGTCCCTTCAGCGTTGCACCAGGATGTCAGGCCAGATTCTTTTGTGCTCAATTCTCTCGAGTGGAGCCTGATCCCACAATCTATTAATACAGAGGCGAGAACACTGGGGGCGATTCCCTGAGCCGGGCCAGAGAATTGCCGCAACTGCACCCCGACGCCCCGACGCTAGTATGCGATTATCCGAGGTGCGGAGAATCGGCGCCATTTGCGCCGGCGCGTTTGGCGCGGCGCCGGCAGTGGGCCACTGGAATTGGGGGCCGCTGATTCTCCGGCCCGGATGGGCCGAGCAGCCACCCTGATACGACAGAGTCCCGCCGGCGCCATTCACCCCTGGTCGCTGCCGGCGGGAACTCTGGGAGAACGCTCGGGGGGGGGGGGGGGGGGGGCCTCCGATGGGGTCTGGCCCGCGATCAGGGCCTACTGATCGGCGGGACGGCCTCTCCCCCTCCTGGGCCTACTTTCCGGCGCGGGCACCCCCTGAACACCGACCACATGTTGGGTTGGGGCCGGCGTGCGTAAGAAGTTCCCCATGCATTCGCAGGATGGCACGGCCCAACTGCGCATGCGCAGGATTAATCTGGCCCAACTGCGCATGCGTGGGGCCCATTAGGCACCGCGTAAGGAGGCTGGAGCGGCGTGAACCGCTCCATCGCCGTGCTGGCCCCTTATGGGGGCCAGAATAGGTCATCCCCAGGCCCTATTCGTGCCAGCGCGAACACTTGGCCTCCATATTGAAGAATCGCCCCATCTCTGAACTACTGTAGCTTTTAAAATTGTAATAGCCAAATAGTTGAAAAGAACAAAGTTAATAAAGCAAAGGGATTGGGCGAAGTGGATTTCTCTTTTCCGATGCGAATGCAGATAAGGCAAACCTGAAGCTTAAACTTTGCTCAGATGTTCTTTACACTTGTGTCATTATAACTAGCTCAAAGCAAGATATCCCTTGTCCCGTTGTCCAGTTGACTCGGCCACTCTGCAATGACGTTTCCAGTTGTTAATATTTTGTCATATTACTTCAAAGTAAAATTGTTTGATACATCGAGCAATATTATTTACATTGCCAAAGAGAAAATGCTGGAAAATCTCAGCAGGTCCTGCAGCATCTGCAGGGAGAGAAAAGAGCTAACATTTTGAGTCCAGATGACCCTTTGTTAAAGCTGATTATTTATATTGCAACGTTTACCAATATGAACAGCAAGATATCTATGTTACCAATGAAGCTTAAGTCCATTGTAACCACGTACTCTAATAGAATTAAATAAAGTGACCAAGTTTTGGTTTGGCTATTTCAGTGCAATCATAGAATCATAGAATTTGCAGTGTAGAAGGAGGCCATTTGGCCCATCGAGTCTACAGCGGCCATTAGTAAGAGCACCCTACTAAGCCCATACCTGCACCCTATCCCCTCATCTCCAACCTATCCCCGTAACCTCGCCTAACCATTTTTTTGGACACTAAGGACAATTTAGCATGGCCAATCCACCTAAGCTGCACATCTTTGGACTGTGGGAGGAAACCGGGGCACCCGGAGGAAACCCACGCAGACACGGGGAGAACGTGCAGACTCCGCACAGACAGTGACCCAAGCCGGGAATCGGACCTGGGACCCTGCAGCTGTGAAGCAACTGTGCTAACCACTGTGCTAACGTGCTGCCACAATCAGGAACATTTACCAGTTATGAGGTAATACCCTGTGAATGAAGAACATATGCAACAGTTGCATTTCAGAATTTTCTTTTATCATACCAGTGTGTGCAGGATTGTAAACAATGAATTTAATTTCAAACACACACACACACATAGAAAGGATATATACATATTTAAATGTTGATGTTGGTGATCTTCAAAATTATTTTACAATAGAAAACATTGTCCATGTTATTTTAAATAGAATTTATTTTTATTCTTTGTTTTATAACATCAGCTAATTATAATGTAATAGATAGCAAGAACAGTGAAACCCTCACGCAACTGCTTTCATTTCTTTCCAAAGTAAATTCAGTTGAAATTCAATTGATTTTTAAAAAACTGTTCCCTGTTACAGGTCCACAGAAAGGTCTGGTTACATCTTCATGGTTCATTGGATCTTGTACGGTGAACATGTACAGATACACAGAATCACACAGGGCCCATATGCTAGTGTTAAATATATTAACTTATCAATATTTTTACTACTATGCATACAATATATGGGTATTCTTTTATAATTTATCTACAGAGAGTCGTGAACGCAGCCCAGTCCATCACACGAACCCGCCTCCCATCCAGTGACTCTGTCTATACCTCCCACTGCCTTGGGAAAGCGGGCAGCATAATCAAAGACCTATTCCATCCGGGTTATTCTCTCTTCCGACCTCTTCCATCAGGCAGAAGATACAAAAGTCTGAGAACACGCACCAACAGATTAAAACGCAGTTCCTCCCGGCTTGGGTCGCTATCTGTGCGGAGTGTGCGCGTTCACCCAGTGTCTGCGTGGGTTTCCTCCGGGTGCTCCGGTTTCTTTCCACAGTCCAAGGGCGTGCAGGTTAGGTGGATTGGCCATGCTAAATTGCCCCTTAGTTGTCCAAAAAGGTTAGCTGGGGTTACTGGGTTACGGGGATAGGGTGGAGGTGTGGGCCTATGTAGGGTGCTCTTTCCCAGGGCCTGTGCAGACTCGATGGGCCAAATGGCCTCCTTCTGCCCTGTAAGTTCTATGACACTATGATTCCCCGCTGTTACCAGACTCCTGAATGGCCCTCTTATGGACTGAACTGATCTCTCTACGCATCGTTGCTACTGTTGTATCTCTACATTCAGAATGCTCCACCTGATGCCTATGTCCATGTATTTACATTGTGTATTTATCATATGTCCTATGGAACAATCTGCCTGACCAGTACGCAGGACACTACTTTTCACTCTTCCTCGGTACACGTGACAATAAATCTCAATCTAAATCATAATTAGATTACTCAATCAATGCTATGGTGAGATTTAATTAGCATCATTAATAGTGTAAATCAACTGACACACCATCATACCAGACCCGGGTCACTGCCCATGTGGAGTTTGCACATTCTCCCCATGTCTGCGTGGGTCTCATCCCCACAACCCAAAAGATGTGCAGTGTAGGTGGATTGGCCATGCTAAATTGCCCCTTAATTGGAAAAAAAAATTGGGTACTCTGAATTTATACACATTAAAGAAACACAAGGGCTGCACGGTAGCATGGTGGTTAGCATAAATGCTTCACAGCTCCAGGGTCCCAGGTTCGATTCCCGGCTGGGTCAGTGTCTGTGCGGAGTCTGCACGTCCTCCCCGTGTGTGCGTGGGTTTCCTCCGGGTGCTCCGGTTTCCTCCCACAGTCCAAAGATGTGCGGGTTAGGTGGATTGGCCATGCTAAATTGCCCGTAGTGTCCTAAAAAAAAAGTAAGGTTAAGGGGGGGGGGGGGGGGGTTGTTGGGTTACGGGTATAGGGTGGATACGTGGGTTTGAGTAGGGTGATCATTGCTCGGCACAACATCGGGGGCCGAAGGGCCTGTTCTGTGCTGTACTGTTCTATGTTCTATGTTCTACAATGATTGGTAAAATTTATGGTTTACAGAAGGATGAAAAGTGTGCACTTGAATTATTTTCACTTGATTCCTGTTGTGTGAGTTATTATTGACAAGACTTTGGTTCCCCCGGCTGACCTGACATGGAGAGTGAATTATTTTTTATTAAAAACAAATTGTGAAGGACAACATGGTGCAAGATGTGTTAATATAGAAAACCCAGCAGACCTTTTCATTGCATACACTGTGGTTAGCAGTGGGAGCGGGGTTAAATACCTACAAATTCCTCATTTTCAATAAGTATTTATTCAAAATACCGGCAAGACAACTCACATTAATACAGAAAGCATTCTTTCCCCAAGTAATTTAACATTGGAAATTCAGATGCCAGATCCGTGTGCAGCTGTAACACCAACAGGATCTGCAACAAAGTCCATTCTGCTGCGGAATTATCTTGAAAAAGTTGCTCACAGACCCCTTTGAAAAAAAAAAATCGCACTTGAAATACCATCTCCACACAGACAATGATAGGGCATACAGATATCAGAAATCCTTTGAACCGGAAACACAGATCACAACATAATCTTCTGCAAGCATTCTACGATATTTAGGATCATTAAACTGAAGCTGTCGCTTTAAGTGAAGAAAGTGGCAAGATGATGCTTTCTGCAAGCAGCATATGTAGGGCAGTGAGGGGATACTGTAGCCCAGACTTCCGTTAGACGGCAGTGTGTCGGACTGCACCAGAACAGGTGGATTCACCTCCGCACCCACAAAGTCAACCAAAATGGGGGCACTGAGCCCACTTCTCTACACATGGAATGGAAGTTGGGTAGACAAATGCGAGAGGGTATGAGCAGGAACCCACAGGACTTCTAAACCAAAGCAACATGCCTGCAAATAAGGCTGTTAACCGACACAGAACCAAACGGCTGTGCAGTCAGTCTGTTGCACCTAGATTATCTGTTGTCACATCAGATGATAAGCACATGTTCTAAATAGCTCTTTTTTGGACCATTTCAGAAACATTGTGGTTTAAGAAAAAAAATCTTTACTCTTGTGGTACCATATTATCAAGCACTGGTGTCGCACCCCTGTTAACCTTTGATATTTTATGTAACTTTATTCTGCTCTCACTCATATTTCAACAGTCAGAAGTGACGATTCTACTGGATGTGCACTTGAAGCATAAGTCTCAAACCAAATTGTCTACAAATTGGCTCAGATTATATCGGTTTTTTTTTTGTCGGACGAAAATCCACCTGACGCTGGTCAAAGAAGAGAATAGTTTCCCATAACGATCTCAGCCAAAGTTTGGCTGCACACCAAAACATAAATCACATAATTCCCTGATGTTAGCCATCGATGTTCCTCTTCATTGTCTCATCTGTTCTCATATCCCAACGGCATCTATCCACGCAGGACTTTGGCGTCAACAGCCTTCCTATATCTTGGTCAAAATGACCAAAATGAGAGCCAGGGTGGCACTACTATACAAATATAATGTAATACACTGGTACAGGGATGTAGTGAATAGAGGCTTGGCCTAAAATTACAGAATCCAGCCACGAGATGTTGAATCCAGTTTCAATTTAAAAAAAGACTACTAGCAGTAAAAGTTATTATGAAGCAGTGAAAATCCCTTTCGGGAAGGAAACTTGCTGTCCTTAACTGCTCTGTCCTATCTGTGACATATATTGTGCTGGATCTGGCCGGGGCAATGGTGCACCCGATGGTGGGCTGGGCAAACTGGCCTCGGACATTTAGGAGAACCCTGACCTAATTTTAAGCTGATTTTACAGCTAATGAGTTGCCAATCGGAGGGCTGGCTGCTCTTCGGTCTCAGCTGCATCACCATGAATGGTGGCCATTGCTGCGACTGCGTACAGTGGAGACACCCATCGCCACACACAGTGGCCTTGCAGCATAGTCAGTGGGGCTGGGGTTTGACAGGGCCAGTCAGGCAGGAGCCAGCATAGCGGGGGGATGGGGGTTGTGGCTGGTGAGGATGGTGCGGGAGTTGCTGACACAGGGTTGGCCATTGTCCCCAGGTGACTCTTCTGTGTACCACAGAGTAGCGGATTAGAAGGACCCACAACCACCCCCTCCGATGTTCCCAGGATGCCACCACATAAAATGACACGGGAAGAGGCCATTAGTAGGCCCTGCGAGTGGAACACTTGGCTTGTGGGTGGGAAGGTTGTCCCCCATCTGTGCTAGCATTGGCAGCTTGACATGGCAGTAGGGCTGATGACAGGCACTCCACCCCGTCCTCTTACCCAATTTCTAACAGTGTATTAAAATCCAGCCCTGACTGCAGGAATGACTGTGTCGCCAGGGTGGGATCCATCCCGTTCGAAGCTTCCACTAGTTTTGTTCTTTTGCATTTTCAAAGAATAAAGCACAAGGCCACTAACAGGCACATCTTGAATATACACGCAGACTTTCTGTTAGTAAACTATCAGTGTTCACTGTCCTTATCCCCTGAAACTGCTACAAAGTTGTAGAGTCGGAAAACTATGCACTGAAAAACAGAGATCCACAAGCTACTGTGAATGATTCCGCACTTCTCCATAGGATGAACCTTTGAAAAACCTCCAGACTGTAATGTAGTCAAAATCACTGAACTGGGGAGGCACGATGGCATAGTAGTTAGCACTGCTGCCTCACGGTGCCGAGGACCCAGATTCAATCCTGGCCCGCGTCACTGCCTGTGTAGACTTTTTATATTCTCCCCTTCTTTGTGTGGGTCTCACCCCCCAAAACCCAAAAATGCGCAGGGTAGGTGGATGAGCCATGGTAAATTGCCCCTTAATTGGAAACATTAAAAAAAAATCACTGAACTGACAAGAACGTGCCCTTCTAAGCTATTTCTCTCACTGTAAAAACTTCGAAAAAGTTAAAACTTGAGGGATTGACTGTGTTTCTAATAGTGTATTCAGTCCATAATTACACCCTGGACAGCCTTACTTGCCCTGATAAATGAATTTCATATTTGCGGAATGTCAAATTTCTCCATTATAATACAAAGTATACATTTTAATTTTTAAAACAGTTTGTTTATCATACTTTAGTTTCTAACTGAATTCCATGTCTTTGCTTGAATAATTTTGTTCTTTTAGGATGGGAATAGAGGGATATGGACCCAGGAAGTGTAGAAGATTTTAGTTTAGACAGGCAGCATGGTCGGCACGGGCTTAGAGGGCCAAAGGACCTGTTCCTGTGCTGTACTTTTGTTTGTTCTTTGTTAATGTTCGGGGAGTTCAAAGTAAGCAAAAGTGAATAACATTTATTTTTCAACTATTATATATACGAGTATCAGTAGAATCTCATTGGGTTCTCTCTCCTGTTGGTTGGCTCCAGAATGGCCGATTTTTTAGTACAAGTATGGGTAAGCTACCCTGACCCTAGGCAAGGAAGCTCGTGCTTTTAACAACAATTATATTTTTTATTAAACATGAAAATGCATTATAATACAATACTCCGGGCCGGATTCTCTGCCGGCGTGATTCTCCATTTTGCCGGCTCCTGGGGGTTTCCCGACGGCGTAGGGCTGTCCCACAATGGGAAACCCCCATTGACCGGCCGGCATGACGGAGAATCCCGCCGGCAGGTCGGGGCAGAAATGTGGCATGGCGGGGCAGAGAATCCCGCCCTCCTTTACTCCTCCCTTGGGTTAACAATTACATCCAGGTTTTAAGGTTAACACGGGTGACACCGTACATTTGAAACTACAATGGTCTCATTAGCACACATTTTTTTTAAACACACAGATTGGTTGTGGTCAAAACCACATTCCACTCTCAACCCAAGTTAGTGTCTGTGGATGCTTCCTCAGAATCTCCCCAGAAGAGAACTTCCAACTCCACTCCACAAAAATATGTGCTAAAACCTCCCCTCGAAATAAGGCTTCCCATTAGCAGGGTAGTGTCCAACCATCTTCAACTACTTCATCAATGATCTTCCGTCCACCATAAGGTCAGAAGTGGGGATATTAATTTATATTTCTTGATATTAAGTGGCATTAGCATTACTGATTCACCAATAATCAACATCCTGGGGGGGGGGGGGGGGGGGGGGGGGGGGGGGGGGTCACCATCGATCCGAAACTGACTGGAACAGCCATATAAATACTGTGGCTACAGGATCAAGTCAGGGACCTGGAATTCTGTGGTGAAAAACTCAACTCCTGACTCCCTAAAGCCTGCCCACCATATACAAAGCACAGGTTAGGAGTGCAATGGAATACTCTCCACTTGCCTGGATGAATGCGCTCCAACGACATTTAAGAAGCTCGTCACCATCCAGGACAAAGCCAGCCGCTTGACCAACCACCCCATGCACCAATTTAAACATTCACTTCCTGCACCACTGTCGCACAGTGGCTGCAGTGTTGACCACTTACAAGATGCACTGCGGCAACTCACCAAGGCTCCTTTGACAGCACTTTCCAAATCATCGACCTCCACCACCTAGAAGAACAAGATGTGGAGATGCCGGCGTTGGACTGGGGTGAGCACAGTAAGACCAGGTTAAGGTCCAACAGGTTTGTTTCGAATCACTAGCTTTCGCAGCACTGCTCCTTCCTCAGGTGGAGCAGTGCTCGGAAAGCTAGTGATTCGAAACAAACCTGTTGGACTTTAACCTGGTGTTAGAACAAGGGCAGTGGATAAATGGGAATGTATGGTAACACCACCACCTGCAAGTTCCCCTACAAGCCATACATCATCCTGACTTGGAAATGTAGCGCCGTTCCTCCATTGTTATCAGGTCAAAACCTTGGAGCTCCCTCCCTAACAGCACAGAGGGTGCACCTACACCACATGGACTGCAGCGGTTCAAGAAGACAGTTCACCACCATCTTCTCAAGGACAATTAGGGATGGGCAGCAAATGTTGACCTACCCAGCGACGCCAATCGCACATTAAAAAAAATCATAATCTTTCTGGGCAGCTTTTTTGAAGTTCACAGTGAAAGCCATCATTTCATTGCTGATTGTAAACCCCAAGCCGTAATTTTAAAAAAGAATTGACCAAGAACTGATGACTGTGCACCGCTCTAACTTGGGCCGCTGGGCCAACTGCAGAATTGTATTGCTGCTCTGCTTGCGGTTCTAATCTTTAAAAAAAAAGTTTTATTTGATGTATTGTCAAGTCTCACTGACCAGTTGCACTGGAAATGCAATTCGCAAATGGCGATGGCAGATTGTTGCAGAGAGAGGCGCGAGTCCCATGCCAGAAAATACGATAGTTTTATGTGATGATGATGTAGCATAAATGCATATTAAAAACATGGTCCACAGCTTTGCAACAGCAACTTTCATATGCAAAATATTAAAAACAGTATGGGCCCATTTATGGGACACACTCGAGTGACTTGGCGCAGAGTGCTTTATTTTTCAAAGTTCCACCTCACATCACTGAAGCTGTAACCCTTTAGGCAAGAATGGGTGGCACAAACTAAATGCCAACTAAATCATAGAATCACACAAAACAAAAAGAGGCCATTCAGTCCATTGTGCCCATGCATGCTGGATATTTGAAAGAGCTGCCAATAAGCCCCTCACCCATCTTCCTTCACCATAATCTTGTAGTTCTTTCCCCGCTTCAACTATTTATCCAATTATATTCCAGATCACGGCAACTAATTGTGTTAAAGGCACATCCCATCTTCCTGTTGGTACGTTTGCCGAATACCTTAAAATCCATGGCCGACTTGTCTATGTTTTTATTTTTTCCTCTCTCTCGTACACCCACTCTGCAATGTCTCTTTATTAATACGTGGCATTCCTTGCAATGTTATCATAATGCAGAACCAATACGTTAGCATAGTGGTTAGTGCAATTGCTTCACAGCTCCAGGGTCCCAGGTTCGATTCCCGACTGGGTCACTGTCTGTGCGGTGTCTGCATGTTCTCCCGGTGTGTGCGTGGGTTTCCTCCGGGTGCTCCGGTTTCCTCCCACAGTCCAAAGATGTGTGGGTTAGGTGGATTGGCCATGCCAAATTGCCCTTAGTGTCCAAAAAGGTTAAGTGGGGGTTGCTGGGTGCGGGATCAAGTAGATACGTGGGCTTGAGTGGGTTGCTCTTTGTAAGGGCCGGTGCAGACTCGATGGGCTGAATGGCCTCCTTCTGCACTGTAAATTCTGTGATAACAATATTTTTAAAAAAATCTATGACCTTCTCGCTGGTGGGGTCTTCTGGTTTTGCCGAAGGCGACACCCTGCCGTGCATTCCCCAGCATCGCTGCCGGCGAGCAACCAAATGACCATTGGCTCAGCAGGACAGGAGGATCCTGCTGGAGTCAATGATAAGCCCCTTCCACTGCCCAAAAACCCACAGGGGTGGGTGTTTGAGAGGGCGAGGGGGCTGGCAGGGGGCTGGCGAGGGAACCACCCGGTCCATGTTTTCTGATTACTGCCTGTCCAACCAGTGGAGACATTGTTTACTCCATCAAAACCCCTCATAGCCCTGGTCAAATCTTAATTTTCTTTAACAACGGATGTAATTGGGCATGTTAATTGAATCTGGCAGCCCAAAGCAAACAGGCATGGTGGGGTACAAGAATGAGATCACAGGCTTGTGCCTGTGTAACATTAAGTACTGCAAATTCTAGCTTTTGAAATAGCTAACGGACATATGCAATTTAGAGAGTGTGAAATGTGCAGAGTCAAAGATTTTTAAAAAGTATTTGGAAAATATTTTGATTCCACTGGAATGTCACAAATAAAAACAGAAAATGCTGGAAGTATTCTGTTGGGAGAGAAACTGAGGGCGGGATTTTCCGGCCCCGCCTGCCAGTGGGACCTTCCTGTGCCACCAAAGTTGGCTGCATGCAGCGGGTTCGCAGTCAGCCGGGGCGGTGAGCCATGCAGATGCCTATAGACTTTGGTGCGACCGACAGGCAATGGCTCGTTGCATTCGCCACAGGAATACCCGCTGCGGCGGATTGGATCCTCCGTTCTGGAGGCTGAGTGCCCCCATGAGCCGAGACCCGATACTTGTCTCTGCTGGCAATAGGAGCAGTGCCCAGGTGTGATATCCTCTTCTTTTTAATGTTAATTAACGCATTGAGGAGAGCTCACCGGATTCCATTGGAATACCGGTATGCGGCTGCCATTTTGAGTGAGTGGCCCAATTCCGAGGTCCAGCAGTGGGCCTCTTCCCCTCCGCAATGCAAATCTGCTCCCTCCACTGAAAAGGAGGAGCAACCTTTTCCCCCACAACTGGAATAACAGGTCATCCCTCCACCACAGCGCATACATATGAGGGTGACCTGGCACCCCCCCCCCCCACACCGACCCCCATCAGACCCCCCATCAGACCACCCTCACCATACCCATAGCTCCCCCATCAGACACCCTCATTAGACATCCCATAAAGCCCCCAGCAGAGATCCCCATTGGGGACCCCCATCAGAAACCCCCATCAGATCCTCCAAAAGTGATTTTCATTCGATACGAACAGAAAACCCAATCAGAGATCCGCAACAGAGATCCAATCAGAGACCCCCATCAGTCACCCCTGCTTGAAAGCTTAAGAGCAGTCCAGGCAGTAGAGTGAAAACTCACTGCATTTTCAATTACCCTTCCTTTGACATTTGAATGCATCCCAGGTACCCTGAAGTGATTCTAGTCACGATGTTTATAAACACTCTTGCTATGATTGACAGCTTCACACCACATCAAAAGCAGCTAAGTGCTTTCTGCTGTGACCCTCTTGACCCACTGCAGGGTCCACCACTTCAGGGCCATTCTGGGGTAAACTTACACGAAATCCCACTGTGGGGGTCGGTATATAATGGGGGAGTGGAGGGGGAGGTTGGTGACTTGGACTTCCAGCCCTGTAATCAGATGCAAATGGGTATAAATCACCCATTTGAATTCTCCCAACCGATGGAGGGTATGTAGCTCTTTGCTGTTGCCAGCGGACAACCGGAGCATCGGAACGGCACCAATCCCATTTTTCTGCTGACACTCCATTCTCCACCGATTTGGCAAACCCGCTACCTGCAGTGGGCAAAGGACAATCCACCCCATTAACTCTGCCTCTCTCGCCATCCTGACCTGCTGGGCGTTTCTGGAATTTTCAGCTTTTATTTCACATTTCCAGCATCCGCAGTATTCTGCCAGTCGATTAGTGCAGCTTCACAAGGACTCGCTAATGGCTGCTGATGGGATCGACCAGTCCTGCCGGAGTCAGGAGCATGTGGAGGTGGTTTGGGTGGCCGGTGGGGGGCAGGGGGGGGGGGGGGGGGCGGTCGGAGGTGCAGGGGCCCACAAAGCGCACTCGATGCCACCTTTTGACTGCCTCCGTTGTACACTTTCAACATTTTCTGAAAAAGCACCTCCTGCATGTTTCCTCCTGCCACACGGAGACTGTTCTAGTAGCATCAATCTCCAAACTGAAAAACGTGATGATTCAAGGTCACATTTTTACTCTCGGTCTCTCAGAACTGGCTTTCACTATTCACGCCTGTGGAAATATTTTCCCCCTCCGGCCCAAGGTCAAAATGAACATTTGTACGAATGCAAAGCACTCTTTTAGTATTTAGAATATTTCACAATAATTGAATCCACAAAGAGGCTCCGCTAAAGAACTGAAGAAGAATCAGAAGCTGCTGACAGTGCTTTCACTGTAACGCAGCTGTAGTGAATGAGTTAAGAGAATGGCTGAATTTCTCTTGTTCGGCTTTCTTTCCTCCCCTTTCTTTGCCCCTTTGACACATGCTGTATGTTTTGATCGGACTGTCCTCTGTCAGCCGACTGATTAGGTCCAACTTCAGATGGAAGAGACGAGTTCAGTTTCCTTGTAAGTGAGTAATTACTGTTCCTCTGATTCACAAAACATGAGAAAATCAAGGACAGAAGTTGAAAATCTGACAAAGACCTGAGTTTAATTAATATTAAGTTTTCATGTCACATTCCTTTCAACCTTTGTAAGGATTCAGTCTTAATTAGAAATACAGTCAGCCAGTGAGCAGGTTTCCAGGAGAGATGAGATGTCACAAATAAAGTTTATACCTCTGTTTTTCTAACCCCCCCTAACCCGCCCACCCCCACTCCCCTCCCACAGTTTTCCAGACTTTTCTTCTCGGAAGAACACAACGGCTGTCACTGAGAAGAATACGCAGCAGCTTATAGTAGTTCTCAGCTCACTTGACCACTCCTTATCTGTTGATGTTACACGATCAATGGTCGCAGCCTGTTCAACTGTGTGGGTCTTCACAGTTGAACCCAATGTGTGTGTCCAAACTCAGAACCTATTTGCTGGTGTCAATTGAAATCTTCAAGACTGGGATCGATGGACGTTTGTTGGGTGCTGGTATCATTGGAGGCGACACAAAGACGGTAGCACGGTAGCATTGTGGTTAGCACAATTGCTTCACAGCTCCAGGGTCCCAGGTTCGATTCCGGCTTGGGTCACTGTCTGTGCGGTGTCTGCACATCCTCCCCGTACTAACGTGGGTTTCCTCCGGGTGCTCCGGTTTCCTCCCACAATCCAAAGATGTGAAGGTTAGGTGGATTGGCCATGATAAATTGCCCTTAGTGTCCAAAATTGCCCTTAGTGTTGGGTGGGGTTACTGTGTTACTGGGGATAGGTGGAGGTGTTGACCTTGGGTAGGGTGCTCTTTCCAAGAGCTGGTGCAGACTCGATGGGCCGAATGGCCTCCTTCTGCACTGTAAATTCTATGGAAAAAAAAAAGACAATTGAATAGAGCTGAGGGGGAGATCAATCTTAACTGAATTGTTTGACTGAACATTCTAGACAAGTGAATTTGCCACTCCGATTCCTACGTGCCACCCAATGTCCACATATACCTTTTTCTCAATGGGTCAGTGGGTAATAATTAATAGCGGTACTCTTGCTGATATCTTTATCCATCTCTAGCTCAGGGGTCCTAAGTGTGTACAATTGCACCCCAACAATTGTCTTTGTTGAAATCGCGAACCTTTTGCTCTGTATGGTTTTGTGCAGTTGCAGACAGTGCCATTCTTCACTCGGCCACCAGAGGGAAACATGATACAGTTGCCCCAGTGTCTATGCGTTGTTTTCATATCGACTTGGTGGGGATTTAGTTCTGGACCCTGTTCTGTCTGCTGTGAAATCGAGAATAGCATATGCTAAATGCAGTATGTTGAAAAATGGCAGATAACACAGCCGCATAGTGAAGAGAAAAGACACTGGTAACTGTATTCTTTCACCAGAATTAAAATGTAGACCGCGAATCAAATGACCAACTGGTAATGTTGGCTAAAGGATGAATGTTGGCCGAGACATGTGTTAACATAAAATGCCCGTAAAGCGAAAATGATTTGACTTCTAAAAGGACAAGATCAAATGTTTTAATTCCATCAATGATCTGCCGAACTTCCAAGAGGCAGAAAATCAAACGCTGAAGTATGATGTGGTAGATAGTCTTCACCAGGACTACCTTCAAAATTAAAGCAAACATTGTAAAATTCTGTACATGCAACAGAAGAAAGCAAAGTTCACAGAGTGAACAAGAAGTATTTTTCATGTTGCCAAATTAGCGTGGAAAAAGGAAGTGACCATTCAGCTCTTCGAGCTTGTGGCAGATCTGCATCTTAACTGTGTCTAGAATCGTACACCGAATGACACAATGGGAATCATTAGCAAAACAGATTGCCTTATTAGCCTTGGGTGAGTATTTTATATAAATTTAGAGTACCCAATTCATTTTTTTTCCAAATAAGGGGCAATTTTAGCCAATCCACCTATTCTGCACACCTTTGGGTTTTGGGGGCGAAACCCACGCAAACACGGGGATAATGTGCAAACTCCACACGGGCAGTGACTCAGGGCCGTGATTGAACTTGGGACCTCGGCGCCGTAAGGCAGCAGTGCTAACCACTGTGCCACCATGCTGCCCTATTAGCAACAAACCTAACAGACCATCTATTGTCCAAGCAGCACAGGGATATCACCAGTCAGGTTCCTTATGAATTTCCTGCTCGGCAACCTGGTAGGTTTTTGGGTGGAATAGGGATGGGTAGCAGTAAGTACCATTTTGACCCATACAGGTTTTCCCTCTCTGTACACTTTCATTTCCTTCCAGTACCAACATGCATCGTGGAAAAAAAATAGATTGCTATTCATAGAGGAAAGCATTACTGAAAAAGGATAAATGTTGAAGCTTTCTGTCTTGCACTCATCAGAACATTTCACAAGAGTACCAGTTTTCAGGGAAAACAACAATTTACACTGTATGAGAGGAGAATGCTGATTGGTTGGCAAATAAGTATAGTTACATTGTATACCTTGTGTTGCCCTATTATGTATTTTCTTTTCTTCCCTTTTCTTCCCATGTACTTAATGATCTGTTGAGCTGCTCGCAGAAAAATACTTTTCACTGTACCTCGGTACACGTGACAATAAACACATCCAATCCAATCCAATCCAATCCAATCCAAGCTCTGATGTTTAGAGGCATTGCCATGGAGAATTCATCAGTTGATGGCAGCTGACAGATAACTGCCAAATATTGTTTGAAATTTAAACCAGGATGCTTGATTGGTCACAGTATTAGCCTGAGGAATGAACCAGTGGATGATGTCACTCATTTTTAGCCGAAAAAGGTGCAATGTGTGTACATGTTCTTTCTGCCAGCAGAGAAGAGGGAGGCAGGATGGCACAGTGGTTAGTACTGCTGCCGCACAGCCTCAGGGACCCAGGTTCGATTCCGATCTTGAGTGACTGTTTGGAGTTTGCACATTCTCTCCGTGCCTGAGTGGGTTTCCCCCAGGTTCTCCGGTTTCCTCCCAAATGCAAAGATGTGCAGGTTAGGTGGATTGGGCATGCTAAATTGCCCCTTAGTGTCTAAAAGGTTGGGTGGAGTTATCGGGATAGGGCAGGGGCATTGACCTAGTTACAGTGGTCCCCATAACTGCACTGATCCTCCGAAAGAGCACCTCATCTGGACCCACTTCCCCCACCCTATCCCCATAACCCTGCACATTGATTATGGCCAATCCACCTAACCTACACATTGTTGGACACCAAGGGGCAATTGAGCATGGCCAATCTACAAAACCTGCACATCTTTGCACCATGGGAGGAAACCGGAGCATGCGAAGGAAACCCATACAGACACAGGGAGAACATGCAAATTCCACACAGATACTCACCCAAGGCCAGCATTGAACCTGGGTCCCTGGTGCTGTCAGATAGCAATGCTAACCACTGTGCTACCGTGCTGCTCCTGCAATGTGGTTTGCATACTTTGGAGAAAGATGTGTGTCCACTCCCGGTTTGGAAAGGTTTTTACACAAGTGTCCCTGGGTCACTTTACATTCATAACTTTTGCAGTAGTAATTGGTGAACCTAAACCTCCAAGGGGTACACTGTGCAATCTTAGCAGATGGAAGCAATTAGAAATCACGTTTTTGTAGTAACTTTCAACCATTCACACATTATTCTCACCAGGAGAAGCAATGTAAAGGATAAGCTATGTTCAATCAGGATTAGCTGAGTTTTCAAAGGTGTACTGGGTTATAACCATCACTGGCCCTGAAAAACAAATTTACAAATGTGGAATCTCATTCCCTCAGAAGATCATTTAAATACTGCAGATTTCAAAAAGCAAAGGACTGTTTTCAAAAGTTTATATTCTGCTATTTGTTTAACCTTCAATACAATGATTCAAGTTTGCTTTGTATTTCCTGCTCTTTACATCCTGCCTCACCACCTGTGAGAATTATTCAATCTGATTGGCTGATCAGCCTGCCGTCTGCCTGCCCTGTTGCTGGAGGCCACATATATTAAGCAGTCAATATTAAGAAAGTCACAACACTTCACAGGCAGTCTTTTTTTCACTGCAGGTGATCGAGGAAGCTCAAGAACAAAGGAAAATAACCAAAAACTATAGATAGAGATGTGACTATTTAAATTCGGACATCTCATCCATTAGCAAAAGAGAGCAATTGAATATGGATTGGTCACTCTGCAAAAATATATATCATTAAAAAAAATGCTGGATTACAAATGGAAGATGAGTTAACATCTCAGTTTGTTTTATTAGAACATAAGGTGCTGACTTGCAAATTTGTTGATGTGAAAACGACTTGGCTGCAGGGCTGTCAAAGTTTGTAAATCAATAAAATTAATGCGGCACCTCTCCTGAGAATACTTTGACATATATCAACATCCAATAAATCCAGCGGATATTTCCCTCCTGTCGACATCTGCACCAAAGTACAGTCAATTCCAGACACATTTGATATCAGAGCCAAACCACTTCCTGTGTTACATTAAATTCCTGATTCAATTATAACACTTAAAGACAAAATCCCAGTTCAAGTCGAAGATCTTTCCCAATCATCTATTTTTAAAACTCGTCTTGTAAACAATACTTAGGACAAGCTCTTGAATACAGAATGCATCTCTCGAGGGGCAGGCATGCACACATCTGGAACCTGCTGGGCTGAACTGAGTAGATCCATTTGTAATTGCAATCCGCTCCATATTAATGAGCTTACCTTCAACGAACCCACACCGGACATGGTCGTGTTAGGGGGCGGGTGTTTGACATGTTCCCCAGGAACCCCAAGTTCCAAAATAAAGTGGCAGCCACCCAATGGAAAGGTTATCACAACTGAATGCTTTTTAATTAGCATTTGACAATAGATTTATCATCAACTGCAAAAAGGATGCTGAATTCATTTAGAACCAATTTAGAACAGTACAGCACAGAACAGGCCCTTCGGCCCTCAATGTTGTGCCGAGCAATGATCACCCTACTCAAACTCACGTATCCACCCTATACCCATAACCCACCAACCCCCCCCTTAACCTTACTTTTTAGGACACTATGAGCAATTTAGCATGGCCAATCCACCTAACCCGCACATCTTTGGACTGTGGGAGGAAACCGGAGCACCCGGAGGAAACCCACGCACACACGGGGAGGACGTGCAGACTCCGCACAGACAGTGACCCAGCCGGGAACCGAACCTGGGATCCTGGAGCTGTGAAGCATTGATGCTAACCACCATGCTACCGTGCTGCCCGATGTTGCACTTAAATAACCATACACACCCAGAACTGGATGGACCACCAACTCTGGATTCTCTTGTAGAATCCAGGGAGACCTGTAGGCAAATCTATTGCAGAAAGGACAAAAAGAGGGGAAAAGAATGAACGAAAGACTGATTTGCATTTTTCTTAGCCCTTTCTAAGCATCAGCATGTCGTAAAGTGCTTCACAGCCAAAGAAATAATTTTGAAATGTAATGCAAATCCTAGAATATTAATATAAATAAGCATTATTTTCTTCTTCTGTCAGCTTTATTTTAGAGCAGTCTATCAGACTGTGTTTGAAGACCACTCAGAACATGTAGCTGAGGGCGACACGACGGTGCAGTGGCTAGCACTGCTGCCTCAAGTACTGAGGACCCAGGTTCGACACCGGCCCCGGGTCACTGTTCGTGTGGAGTTTGCACATTCGCTCCGTGTCTGCATGGGTCTCACCCCCACAACTCAAAGATGTGCAGGCGAGGTGGATTGGCCATGCTAAATTGTCCCATAATTGGAAAGAAAAGAAGTGGGTACACTATATTTATATTTAAGAAAAAAACAAAGTAGCAGAATGTTGTCCACCATCTTGAGAGATCCAGTTTAGCGGGGATTAAAGTAATGGACAGATGCAACCACAAGTATTATATATTTTAATAGCTTGTTATAGAGCAGGTTTAAATTTCAAACTCCATGACTCAGTAGCATTTAAAATATATTAACAGAAATCCATTTCACCAGTACAGCAGTAAGCAGCCATACCGCCCAGTATATGCAACGCTTCCTGCTAGAGTCACAACCCAACCTGCCAACTTTTAATAAGTATTTATATTCTTGCAATTCTTGCAATGCCAATGTGCCACTGAGAACATTTAAATTAGTCCCATGACAGATTACCACAATATACTACTTTTGTAGTTTTGAAGGAGGTCTTTATGAGGGCTCTGAGCAGAAGAGGAAAATAAACTCGATTTCCGCATTATGCAAATATGCAACAATTGATTAACCAAATTGTATTTAATGGTCTGTGTCCACAACAAATGGGATAAGCTAGATATAATCTGCCTGTACTTAACTCCACTGCGAGACAGTATCGCAGAAGTAAAGCCAATTTTTTTTACTGTCTAGTATACTTTTGCTTTTCAGGTCAAAATCATTGAAATGGGTCCAGCACAAAGAGTTGAGAATTACCTTTTTTTTTTAGCAATTTGTATTTATATAGCACCGTCCAGATGAGGGTGGGATAAAGTGACAGTGATATTCTGGGAGATAATTCCAGAGTTTAAAATTGAGGCATGGTCTTGGCAGAACCAATATAGGTCAGCAAGCACAGGGGTGCTAATGAACCTTTTATATTTCTTCATTGCCGTTGGGTCAAAATCCTGGAGCTCCTCCCCAACAGGCTCGCCAAGTAAGCATTGGAATGTTCACTCACCTCCTCAGTAATTGGCCTTTCCTGGAGGCAAATTATTATCCAAATGGAAAGCAGATTCGTCTGGGCAGAGGGATCTGGGTGTCTTTGTTCATGAATCGCAGGAAGTCTGCATGCAGTTACACAATGTAATAAGAAAGGCAAATGGAATATTAGCATTTATTGCTAAAGGACTGGAGTATAAAAGTAGAGAAGTATTGTTGCAATTGTACAGGGTGTTGGTGAGACCATATCTGGAGTACTATGTCCAGTTTTGGTCTCCTTATTTGTTGAAGGATGTGGTGGCATTGGAGGCAGTTCAGAGGAGGTTCACCAGATTGGTTCTGGGGATGAAGGGGTTGACGTATGCGGAGAGGTTAAATAGTTTGGGCTTATACTCGCTGCAGTTCAGAAGAATGAGGGGGGATCTGATCGAGGCATATAAAATACTAAAAGGGACTGATAAAGTAAATGTAGACCAAATGTTCCCCCTTGTGTGGCAATCTTGAATCAGAGGTCACGGATACAGGTTGAGAGGTGGTAGATTTAAAACTGAGAAGGGGAGGCACTACTTCTCGCAGAGGGTGGTGAATTTGGCGAACTCACTGTCCCATAGTGCGGTGGAGTCCGAATCATTAAATGGATTTAAGAGAGAAAAAAATATACTTCTGACAAAATGCGGGTTAAGGGGATATGGGGAACAGGTAGGGAGGTGGCTTTGAGACCAAGGAAGAGATCAGCCATGATCTGACTGAATGGCGGAGCAGGCTCGAACGACTTGCCTACTTATGCTCCTATTCTTATATTCCTACGTTCCTGGACAGCAAGTAATTTCAGGGCGGGGAAGGGGGGGGGGGGGGGGCAAGAAGAGGCCCAATCATTAATGAATCCAATGGTCAAAGCCTTTCACTCAATTGAATCACTGGATTGGGATTTGGAGGGAGGAGTCAAGTAAGTTACGCAGTTCGTAAACGCTTATCATCTAAAGTGGAGTTAAATCTGGTCCCTTCTGATTATGAAATGAAGCAAGTTGTCCTGTAAATCAACCCATTCACTCTGGTGCTTGCGAATCCACAGTGGTTACCTGATCCAACAATGCCTCAATTTTAAAAATGATCACTCTGGGTCACTGTCCGTGTGGAGTTTGCACATTCTCCCCGTGTTTGCGTGGGTTTCATCTCCACAACCCAAAGATGTGCAGGCTAGGTGGACTGGCCATGCTAAATTGCCCCTTAATTAGAAAAATGAATTGGGTACTCTAAATTCATTTTAAAAAGTTTTCACTTTTATTTTCATATCCTTCTACAGCCTTTCACCTTCTCACCTTTGTAACCAGCTTCAATCTTACAATCATCAAAGATTTCTGCACCCCTCCTATTCTGACATCTTCTGCATCCTTAATTTTCATCACCCCACCATTACCAGCCACACCCTAAGCTCCAAGCTCTGGAAGTCCCTCCCAAATTTAGCCTTCTCTCTACATCTCACTCCTCCTTAATAATGACCTCTTTGACCAAACTCGGTTCTCACATCCCTTCATGTCAGATTTTGGCCTGGATTTTCATTCCTGTGTCAGATAGTACAAGGCAGCAAATTTCCCAGATTGTCTGGGGTAGTAGTGCCCCAAATGGCAGCATCTTCACTTGGGGGGGGGGGGGGGGGGGGGGGGAAGCGGTGGGTGGATGGTGGTTGTTGGGTGGTTGCAGGTGTGGGTGCAGAAGAGAATCTTGTCCACCAACCCAGGACGCGGGTCAGAGGCAGCCACAGAGTGCCAAGGCAGGCTGTTTAAAAGGCCCACCTCGATTCTCCGGACTATTACCCCCGTTATTTTCCTGAACATTAAGGCAAATATCCCTCACCCCTCACATCCTCTCATCCCTGCCCACTCCCAATGCCCTTCATGCAAACTCATGCCAACCTATGCCCCCACTTCTAGTGGTCTCTCATACCCACATGCCAGCCGATGACACCCCATCAGTCCCCATGTCCCTTTATACTCACTGTGCTAACTTAGTGCCACATCATACTCCCCACCCACCATCCTTTGCTCTTGTACTCTCCCATGCCAAGTCACCGAATATCCACTATTGGCAGACTTCAGCCGCCATGCTGAAAAGAAATAAAATAAAGTTATAAGCACCTATTACAGTTTTCACTGTAGAAACCACACTCCCCATTCAAAAAAACCCATTCAATTTATTAAAATCCCTCTAGATCTTTAAAAAAAACACTTATATTCATAACCCCACATCAAAAACAGATAATCCTTCAATAATCTCTTTGAGCTGTCAACCTGTGACTTACTAACACCCCAACTGAGCAGCAAAGCAGTCACATAATGACAATAATAGCAATTCTGGTTATGTCAACAAGCAGCTATTAAAACTGCTGAAACAGTTTTTTTTTCAACTCCTACAGACACAGGCAGGCATTTCTTTCAATTGTTTAAAGAGCTTGAGTTTTTTCAACTCTCAGATGCACACAGGCAATATGTTTCAATTTTTAAAGTGTTGGCCATTGAAATAACTTGACATATGTTAAATAATTCTACAAATCTTAAGTGCCCTTCAAGGGCATTTACGGCTTTAAAGATTCATAAGGCCATTGCTGCAGTATAAATGGGGGTTGACTGAATACTGACACTCACTTGACTCCCACATTTCACCCCCCCCCCCCCACCCCCTTTGCCACAAACCTACACCCCAATGAAAATAGACTCTGTTCGAAATGGTGGCCAGATTTCCATATCTGGGTTCCACTCACCATTTTGGAAGGTCCCCAGAGTCTCCACCACTCCACGATAACCCAGGCCTCGCTGTAAATGTTCGTTTAATAACACGCCTTTGAAGCAATTTGGAAAATTATGCTGAGCTGAAGTTGCTATTTAAAAGCAAGTTTTTGTTTTAGATTTTAGAGCTGACGCTAAGTATAAAATCTCTTGACAAACGAGTCAACACATTCATTAGGGCTAAAACACGTTAACTATATAATAAATTACTGCAGACATTCATGTCGGCACCAATTAATCAACCCTACTTCCAGAATTGTATAAATCAGTATTTCTTTAAATGATGTCCCAATCATTTTATATAAAAATAAATAAAAATGTTATCCCCCTGTGCTCCTCTTCAGCTGGGCCAACTGACCAGTTTAATCACTGAGAGACCTTCAGAGTTTTATGTATGTTACAGAGCCCTGGTTCCTGCATTGATAGGACCTACCACATGAATTGTGTGGGTGATCCTCCTGGCTGGCAAAATTCCCTTGAAAATATAATGCCACCTCCGTGAGCAGTAGTACCGGGACATTAAGTCATACCCTACCAGGGGCAGCACGGTAGCATGGTGGTTAGCATAAATACTTCACAGCGCCAGGGTCCCAGGTCCCGGCTGGGTCACTGTCTGTGCGGAGTCTGCACGTCCTCCCCGTGTGTGCGTGGGTTTCCTCCGGGTGCTCCGGTTTCCTCCCACAGTCCAAAGATGTGCGGGTTAGGTGGATTGGCCATGATAAATTGCCCGTAGTGTCCTAAAAAGTAAGGTTAAGGGGGGGGGGGGGGGGGGGGGGGGTGGTTGTTGGGTTACGGGTATAGGGTGGATACGTGGGTTTGAGTAGGGTGAGCATTGCTCGGCACAACATCGAGGGCCGAAGGGCCTGTTCTGTGTTCTATGTTCGATTTGCTGGGCATTGCCAACTCTATTTCCTTCGTACTTTCACCCCCACCTCCACACACCACAATATGTCACCAGCAGGGGAGTTCTCCCCTCAACCTTTAAACTTCAAGCATCACCACCAGGGCTGCCTGCCAAAGCCAACTGAGAGGGCATTCACCCCAGTTGCTGGTTGGGGAACCTTGCTGCCTGCAAACTGGTTGCTATGTTTTCTGACGTAACAACTGCGACTACACTTCGAAAGTAATTAATTGACAGTGGAACACCTCTGGTATATGGGATGTCCAGCCGATGTAACAATTGCTGTATGAATGCAGCTCCTTCATCTCAAAATGCGTACTCCAACATGAGTATATAACTTTGGGGGTCAGTTTCACTCACTTGGCTAGATAGTTGGTTTGTGATGCAGGGCAAGGCTAGAAGCTCGCGTTCAATTTCTGTACTGACTCAGGTTATTCATGAAGGCAAAGAGAAAATGCTGAAACATCTCAGCAGATCTGGCAGTATCTGTAGGGAGAGAAAAGAGCTAACGTTTCGAGTCCAGGCGACCCTTTGTCAAATCTCTGACAAAGGAAATAGCAAGAAGGACTCTTACTCCATGGGGGATGTCATTGAATTGAAACTTAACTGAAGTAGTCATATAATATGACAGCTGAGATATCATGTCAGAGACTTTAAATTGTGCAGTAAGTAACTCTCTTCCTGACTCACAAAATCTGTCCACCATCTACAGGACACAAGTCAGGAATGTGATGGAATATTCTCCACTTGCCGGGATGGGTGCAGCTCCAAAGACAACACAAGTGACTTGAAATCATCCAAGACAAATCGGCCTGCTTGATTGGTACTCCATCCACAACCTTCAACATTCACTCCCTCCATCGCCAATGTCTAGTGGCAGAAGGCAGTACCATCTCCAAGATAAACTGAGGCAACTCATCAAGGCTCCTCTGACAGCACCTTCCGACTCCAAGACCTCTGCCATCTAAAAGGACAAGGACAGCAGATGCATGTGAATACTGCTACCCGCAAGTTCCTCTCCAAACCACACATCATCCTGACTTGAAATTATATCGCCATTCCTTCACTATCGCTGGGTCAGAATCCTGGATCTGCCTTAGCAGCACTATGGGCGTAACTACATCACGTGGACTCGGGCGGTTCAAGAATGCAGCTCATCACCACCTACTCAAGGGCAATTTTGGTTGGGCAATGAATGTTGGTCTTGCCAGCAATTCCAACAACCCAAAAATGAAGTAACATAATAATAATAATAGCTTATTGTCACAAGTAGGCTTCAATGAAGTTACTGTGAAAAGCCTCTAGTTGTCACATTCTGGCACCTGTTCGGGGAGGCCATACGGGAATTGAACCTGCGCTGCTGCCTGTTCTGCATTACAGGCCAGCTGTTTAGCCTACTGTGCTAAACCAGTCCTAGTTGATGTCTTTCCTCCCTCTGCACATATGGAATTATTATCACTCACACATCTCTGTGTTCAGGAGAGAAAGCACAATTCATGACAATATGCAGAGGCCAGTGATCTGTGCAGATGTGTGTGTGTGGGGGTGGGGGGGCGTCGATGTGGAAGAGGGTGACCCTCCAGTGATAGGCAGTGTCAGCCATTTATAATCCATTCCCAGTTGCTCCAATGGGCAAGCGGTCTTGTTCCAGGAGGCTACAGATGTCAGCAGCGACCTGCCGTGAGAGTCTGAGCTTCCTGAGGCGCCAATGAGAGAGCGGATCCTCTACGCATGTTGGTACCATTTCCTTCTAGCTCCGTATCCATTCCATTTGCTGTATGAAGGCAGAGGGAGGGGTTTCAGGATGGGGCAGGAATGATGATCGTGGGCATATGGCTGAGGAGAAATCAGCTGGTACTGTTGCTGGCATCGCTCTTACTGCTGGAATAGTTGACCATGGTGTGGTCTTTGCTCTTGAACTTCAACAGAGATGGAAGGTGGAGCTGCTGTTCTGCCAAGTTGAAGGCGAGCAGCAGCTGGAGATGAGTGAATTACTACAACTATGAAGTGCCTTCCAAGCAGCTGAAATTCAGTGAGAGCAGTCACTGAGAGGAAGAGCGCTTTGAAATGTAGTGGCTCGATGGCCATGTTTGGAGCGCTCTTTAATATAACTGATCAAATACTTCCCAGCTTGACTGTTTCACTGTCGGAACTCTTCCCACAGGGCACTCACCTTGATGACCCTGAGAAGTCGTTGACAGGCTGGGAAACAGGTAATGAGTGCCTGTAAAACAGGGTTAGCTTGTTATTTGTACTTCCAGCCTGCCATTCCATTGCAAACCATTGCATATGCTCCAATATTGAAGCTTACCCCATGTTTCCTGTTGCCAGTGATAGATACACCACTGGAGAGACTGCCTTGAGCTTGTTTGGAAAGGGCTACACCCACTTCCCATCCATCACACATATTCAAGTGTCCGACTGCAAAGTGTGAGGCAAAAACAAAATGATCCCTCTTCCACAATGGCAGACATTGGTTTTAGTGTATTATGGAGCAGCTGTCATTGAATATTTATCTTGAAGGTTCATAGGTTCATAGAATTTACAGTGCAAAAGGAGGCCATTCGGCCCATCATGTCTGCACCGGCCTCTGGAAAGGGCACCCTCATTAAGTCCACACCTCCACCCTATCCCTGTAACCCAGTAATCCCATCTAACCTTTTTTGGACACTAAGGGGCTATTTAGGATGGCCAATCCACCTACCCTGCACATCTTTGGGCTGTGGGAGGAAACCAGAACACCCGGAGGAAACCCACGCAGACATGGGGAGAACATGCAGACTCCGCACAGACAGTGACCCAAGACGGGAATCGAACCTGGGACTCTGGAGCTGTGAAGCAACTGTGCTAACCATTGTGCTGCCGTGACGACCTCTCATTAGTGCCTCGGGAAGCGTAGACACTCACGGCAGGTCGCTGTTGACATCTGCAGCCTCCTGGAACAAGATCTCTTGCCCATTGGAGCAACTGGGCCAGTAAACATTCTCTTAATTAGTTGTAATTTGTTTCTGCATTTGACCTTTGAAGCCTATTCCAGTTAATGAAGAAAATGATTTTTTTATCATGTTTGCAGTAATCTCTCAATTTTGTGACCAACCTTGTAAACCCCAATGACCATTTTGAACGTCTTCGCTGACCAGCGATGCACCATTTAATGATTGGTTTGCCTGTATTCCTAGATTCCTTTCCTCTTCTGCACATCCTGACTGGGAATCTCCAGTCACAGCACCAGCAGCAATTGTCACAGGTGAGACCACAAAATTTGGAGACTAGCCAAAGGTCTGTTGACCTTGCAGACCCGGAAACTCCTAGGCTCAGTTTCCAATTTTCAAAGGCCCAGATAATGTTTCTATTCTCCCCCCCGCAGTGCATCACCTTGCATTTATCAGTGGTAAGATTCATTTGCCTCTTAGCTGCCCAGTATGCAAGTTTTCTAATGTCTTATTCTATGATGCTGCATTCTTCCTCAGCGTTCACTATATCCCCCCCAGTCTAGTATCATCTACAAATTGTGATGTTGAGTTACTTGTTCTTAAGTCCAAATCATTCATGTAAATTATGAATAATAGTCCCAGCAGGGGTCATTGTGGCATACCATTTTCTATCTTACTCAAATCTGTATAATTACCATTTACCCTAACTTTTTCCTATGTATGTTTTAGCCAGTTTCTTCTCAACTTGTCCTGTGACTCCTGGTGCCTAACCTTCGTCATGAGCCAAATATGTAATACCTTATCAAAGGACTTTTGGAAAACCAAGTCTATGGGGCGGGATTCTCCGCTGGCGGGATTCTCTGTTTTTCCGTTGCCTGGGGTTTTCCCGACGGCGTGGGGCTGCCCCACAATGGGAAACCCCATTGACCGGCAGGCGTAACAGAGAATCCCGCCGGCCGGTCAAGGCTGAAAGGTGACAGAGAATCCAGCCCATGATTTCCACTGCATTTCCCTTGTTTACTCTTTCTGTTACCTCTTCAAGGATGCCATCGGTAGCACAGTGGTTAGCACTGTTGCTTCACAGCTCCAGTGTCCCAGTTTCGATTCCTGACTTGGGTCACTGTCTGTGTGGAGTTTGCACGTTTCCCCGTGTCTGCGTGGGTTTCCTCCAGGTGCTCTGGTTTCCTCCCACAGACAAAAGATGTGCAGGTTAGGTGGATTGGCCGTGCTAAATTGCTCGTGGTGTCCAAAATGGTGGCGTTACTGGGTTACGGGGATAGGGTGGAGTTGTGTGCTCTTTCCAAGGGCTGTGCAGACTTGATGGGCCGAATGGCCTCCTTCTGCACTGTAAATTCTATGATTCTATGATCAAGTTATCTGTGCGAGAATGGGTCTTTAAACTCAATGCCATTTATTATTCTATTTTCTGTGACAATGTTGTCTTCTACCATTTAGGTTACCATAGGTTCCAGTACCTTTCAATCACTGACATGGTGCTGACTGGTCTATAGTTTTTAGAGTTTGTTCTATCACCCTTTTAGCATATTAGAACAACATTAATTGCCTACCATTCCTCTGCCATTATATCATTTTCTAACGAATTTAAATATAGAAACATGAGTCTTTAGTAACCTTTCCTGAGGACTCTTGAGCACATGTAGGTGCATACGAACCAGATCTGGGATCTTAACCGCTTTTAGTTTTAACCTCTTTTAGTTTTCTACTCCATCGCTATTAATATTGTTTTTAGGCTAGCACTTCAGTGAAGTGTCTATTTTATTATTTTCTTTGGCAAAATCTGAGGCTCAATACGTTTACCATTACTTTTAACATCATGTCAGAGTTTATCTCGTTTATCCTTTAGTGGCCCTAACCATTCCTTATTTTTCCTTTTGTTATTTATATGTTCACAAAAAACTGTTATTTATTTTTATGTTCCTCGATGATTTGATTTTAGAATTTAATTTTGCCTTTCTGATGGTGTTATTCAGCTTCTTTGTGAAGTTTTACAAATTATCTTTTGCCCTCCTCTCCTTCAATATCTAAGCATTTTTATGTGTGTTTTTCATTCGATTCAATTTTCTTTTTTGGCGATTGTTCATCTATGGCACCTCGTAATTAGTTTGTTTGTTTTTGATTGCTCGTGCAATACTTTTCAGTTGAGCTCAATTGATTACACTTTGAAAGATTTCACACTGCTTTCTGTTTTGGCTTTTGCAGACTTTCTCCTTGTTTAACGTTGTTAGTTCCAGCCTATATGGATCGGGCCACTCACAAATAACAGGACACTCCTAAAAATGAAAGATTTTCATTTATATTATGCCTTTTACCAGTTCCGCCTGTTTCCCAGCAACTTTGCCAAGGAATATTTGGTAGCATAGTCACTGCTGTAATGTAGGATATTTGGCAGTCAGGTTATACACAGCAAACTCCCACAATTAGAAATGTGGGGCACGAGCTAACCGAAAACAGAGTCCATTTCGGGCGGGATTACTGGGGTAATTCTGGGAATTTGTAGTGCCCAGAATGACCCCGCTATCTAAGGGGTTAATCAAAGGGGTTAATCTTCAATACATTAGGATACCAAAACCAAGGTAGTGGAACATTACCCTCAAAGGCAAAACAATGGCCATCTGATCATAGAATCATGGAATTTACAGTGCAGAAGGAGGCCATTCGGCCCATCAAGTCTGCACCTGCCCTTACAGAAAGCATCCTAATGAAGCCCACATATCTACCCTCTCCCCGTAACCCAGTAATCCCACTTATCATTTTTTGGACACTAAGGGCAATTTAGTATGGCCAATCCACCTAACCCACACATCTTTGGGCTATGGGAGGAAACCGGAGCACCTGGGGAAAACCCATGCAGACACGGGGAGAACATGCAGACTCTGCGCAGACGGTGACCCAGCCGGGAATCGAACCTGGGACCCTGGAGCTGTGAAGCAACTGTGTTAACCACTATGCTACCATGTTACCCATAAATTATCTGCTTAAAGAAACTGGGAGCCCATCAGAGCTGACGGCCCCGGACAACCGACATTGTAAAAACAAACATAACAACGTATGAGGAGAAATTGACTTTATGACATATATAACTTTAAAAAAAAATTTAGAGTACCCAATTATTTTTTTGCAATTAAGGGACAATTCAGCATGGCAAATTCACCTACCCTGTGGGCAGCACGATGGTGCAGTGGTTAGCACCGGGACTGCGGCGCTGAGGATCTGTGTTCGAATACCGGCCCTGGGTCACTGTCCGTGTAGAGTTTGCACATTCTCCCCGTCTCTACGTGGGTTTCACCCCCACAACCCAAAAAGATGTGCAAGTTAGGTGGATTGGCCATGTTTAATTGCCCCTTAATTGGAAAATAATGAATTGGGTACTCTAAATTTAAAGAAAATTCACCAAGCCTACATATCTTTGGGTTGTGGGGTCGAGATCCATGCAGACACTGGGAGAATTTGCAAACTCCACACGGACAGTGACCTGGGACCGGGATCAAACTCGGGTATTCGGCGCCGTGAGGCAACAGTGCTAACCACTGTGTCACTGTGCCGCCCATACATATCAACTTGAGAGCCAGAGACGTCATACCTGAATGGGATCCATTGTTTCAGTCATGGAATAGGCAGCATGGTGGTACAGTGTTCAGTCCTGCTGTTGCTCAGCGCCAGGTACTGGTGTTCAATTTCAGCCTTGGGTGACTGTCTGTGTGGAGTTTGTAATTTCTCCCTGTGTCTGCGAGAGTTCCCTCCAGGTGCTCTGGTTTCCTCCCACAGTCCAAAGATGTGCAGGTTAGGTTGATTGACCATGACCAAATTGCCTCTTATTGTCTAATGATGTGCAGGTTAGGTGGGGTTGGGGAGCTAGGGTGGGGAGTGGGCCTAGGTTGGGGCTCTTTCAGAGGGTCGGTGCAGACTCGATGGGGCAAATGATCTCGTTCTGCACTGTAGGGATTCGAGGATTCTATGGAAACAATGTCACAAGGAATGGGTTTGTATTGACAAAGCAGGGACCAGGCTAAAAGTGATTGAAAGGTGTTAAGCACTGACCATCTAAATAATTCTCCGACCCCCCGCCGGGTCGGAGAATCCCTGGGGGGCAGCGTGAATCCCGCCCCACCGCTCCGACGCCGGCTACCGGATTCTCCGGCGCCGGTTTTCAGGCAGGGGCAGGGATCACGCCACGCCGGTCGGAGGCCGTTGGCAGAGGCTCCCCTGGCAATTCTCTGGGCCCCGATGGGCAGAACGGCCGTCGGTTTCTGGCCAGTGCCGACGTGAAATGGACATGGTCCCACATGGCGGGACCTGGCTGATAGGCTGGTTGGTGCGGTCTTTCTGGGGGGGTGGGGGGGGGGGCGCGGGGAGATCTGTCCCCGGGGGGACCCCACACGATGGCCTGGACCGCGACCAGGGCCCACCGATCTGCGGGTGGGCCTGTGCCGTGGGGGCACGCCTTCCTTCTGCGCCGGCCTCTGTAGGGCTCCGCCATGGCCGGCGCGGAGAAGATACCCCCCTGCGCATGCGCTAGAATACGGCAGTCGGTCTGCGCATGCGCGGAACCATGCCGGTGGTTCTGTGCATACGCTATCTCGTGCCGGCCCTTCGCCGCCAGTTGGCATGGCGCCAACCCCTCTGGCGTTGACCTAGCCCCGGGAAATGCAGGGGATTCAGCAACTTCCGGTTAGCCCGATGCCGTAGTGGTTGCCGCCATTTTGTACGCCGGCGTCGGGCCATCGGGGGATTCGGGAGAATCCTGCCTGTCTCCAGGAAACACGCTTTGATATTTTTGATAGTTTTATAATAAAAAAGGCCAAGAAAGTTGACTTTTGTGCTGCAGTCATGAAGGAGGGTCAGGAATGATCACCCTGATTCATGCTCAACCATTCTAATCAGAAGGATCGACTGTGTAGGGAGCTGTGTCAGCCAGATCTGAGGGAAATTGGGGCTGAGGTGTATAGCTAATTTAAGGGTAGCAGCTAATCTGAGGGAGTTTGAGTTGAGGTTTGCTCAAAAACGTGGGTTTTTTCCTGTGGTTTTTCATGGAGGCTTTTTGTTAATGAGTCGTGGTTTTGAGTGTTGTGCGGCGTCATTATACTCGTTTAAAGCTTTTGTACTCGGCATTGGGAGTGTTTTTATAGAAACATTTGTGGTTGAGCTTAAAAGCCTGTGTCTGTGTCAGTTTGTCCGATATAAAATCCTAAAGTCAGGGACTGACAGTCGGAATAACGGGAGCAGGGACAGTGCTCAGCTCCAGTTGACACAGATTTATTAAGTTTTACTGTCTTTTATTTTTAGTTAGGTGTTTTATTTTATTACTCGGAGAAGCCAGGCTGTTGAAATCAAATCTGGATTCTAGCAACGACATTGCAGATGCATGCATTTTTTACATTAATATCCCCATAATGCAATTTCCGTGGCCAGGTTTCTGAACAGTTTTCTGAGACGGGGCGAGGATGAAATCACTATAAGACGGTGACAGGATCAGTGTTGGGGACTTGATACTTAGGAGAATGGATGGCAATCTGTGGCACAAAGATAGTCTAAGTATAATCCTTCTGACACTGGCTGCTGGACAAGTCATGAGCTGAATTCTCTCTTTGGTTCCAAAGCTGCCCACATCGAGGAGAAGCTGGGGGTGAAGGAGGAGGGAGGTGGGGTGAAGTGGGGGCATTTGGGGTGGGCGGGGGGGGGGGGGGGGGGGGGGTACTTCAGTTCAGTATTAGCTGGTTGGTCATTTAGGGGTAAATTATACAGTGCGAAGCCATGAAGGGGCTCTTTAAAACAACAACATGAAGTTACATTAGCAGTTCTGCAATTCCCTTTTGAAATCTTGTCAACTATCTAACTCTCCTTCTTTAAAACTCCTCAAAATTTACATCCTTGACTCGTGACTTTTGGTCATCGATTTTCTTTAAAAAAAATTAATTTCAAGTATCCAATTATTTTTTTCCCATTAAGGGGAAATTTACCATGGGCAACCTATCTTGCATATCTTTGGGTTGTGGGGCGATACCCTCGCAGACACGGGGAGAATGTGCAAACTCCACATGCACAGTGACCCGGGTCCGGGAACGAAACTGGGACCTCGACGCCGTGAGGTCATTGATGCACACACGTCCATTTGTGACTCCCTGTGAAATTGTATTTGTGTGAAGCATCTTGGGACATTTTACTACTTAAAGGCGCCACATAAATGTATATCGTTGTTGTTACTTCAGTGAAAGAGATACAAACCATAGAAAAGCAGCATGCTTATAGTTTAGCCGGTTGACTGAAAAACGGAGCAGAGTTTATTGTAATGAAATAAAGAGATTTGGAAGAAGAATGAAGCTTACACCTGTCTAGGTTAGGCATCAGGAGGTTGGCAAAGACTAGAGAAAACTGGACACATTTCAAATTAGATGGGAGAGGAAAGGATTTGTCGGGTAGGGCTGCGTTGAAGACCAGACAGGATAATGGAAGTGATCAGGGCTCGGCCAAAAATACAGCACCACAAGGAGTGTCATGTTACCTAGACATCAAGGCTCGGCAATTAAATAGGAAGGTTAAGGGGACAAAGACTAAAATTAGATGTGTATATGCATGACTGTCACAAGCACTTGAAATAAAGTGGTTGAACTTGAGGCATGGGTTGCAACTGGTAATTATAATGTCGTAGGAATCACAGAGACATGGCTAACCCAGGGTGATGAAAATGAATGCAACTTACAAAGATAAAGGGAGTCAGGAAGGATGGGAGGGAACAGGATATGTGGAAACTTTGCCTTATTGTCAGGAACACTGGGAGGTTAAGAGCAAGCATCGCACAAATGTGTCTGGGCTCTTTGGTTAGACATGTGTGATAAGGAAAAGGACAGAATAACATTCACAGGTAATTTTCAAACTTCACACTCCAAGTTGCAAGTCTCACCTACTGGCAATGCGGATCGACAGTTCAAGCGGGGGCGTGAGTAATTTTATGGCTATCGATTTAAATAGAAAAATATGTACAATGCACGTTCAAATTTTAGTGGACGTTATGGTGGCATTTTATTGGAACGTTTCTCACATTTGTTAGAAGAGTAAGAAAGAAAACGTAATTCGAATTTCAAGAAGGGGGATTTCATTTCAGCCATCATTAACCCGGAATGCCCAGGTTGGAAGGATCTGGCTGAGTTGTCAATGTATTAGGCGAGGGGTGTCTGACTTAGTGGAGGGGGGTGGGATTCGACTTCCACACAAAAGGGGCACAAAGTGAGAAGTGTAGCCACTTCCACCCAGCCATTCATGTTGGCATGGGGCCTTAACCAGATTGAGGCTTGGGCCCCAATACCATACCACTAGGAAGATCATTGGTTTAGTTCAGTTGGATGGACTGCTGGTTTGCGATGCGAAGCGAGGCCAACAGCTGAGGGTATTCATGAACCTTGCCCCTTGCCTGAGGTGTGGTGATCCTCAGGTCAAATCGCCAGCAGTCATCTCTCCCCCTCAAAGGGGAAAGAAGCATATGGTCATCTGGGAGTATGGCGACTTCACTTTACTTACATAAGTATTAAAAGAGGGGACTAATTGAGGAGGAGGGAGAGCCCACGGTGACAATGAGTAATGTGGAGCCTCTGGGCGCGATTCTCCGCCCCCCACGACGGGTCGGAGAATAGCGGGAGGGCCTTCCCGACATTTTTCCCGACCTCCCGCTATTACATAGAACATAGAACATGGAACAGTACAGCACAGAACAGGCCCTTCGGCCCTCAATGTTGTGCCGAGCCATGATCACCCTACTCAAACCCACGTATCCACCCTATACCCGTAACCCAACAACCCCCCCCCTAACCTTACTTTTATTAGGACACTACGGGCAATTTAGCATGGCCAATCCACCTAATCCGCACATCTTCGGACTGTGGGAGGAAACCGGAGCACCCGGAGGAAACCCACGCACACAGGGGGAGGACGTGCAGACTCCACACAGACAGTGACCCAGCCGGGAATCGAACCTGGGACCCTGGAGCTGTGAAGCATTTATGCTAATCACCATGCTACCCCCCCCCCCCCCCCCCCCCCCACGGCCGCCCCACGACACAAATTGCTGCTCGCCGTTTTTTTACGGCGAACAGTGATTCTCCCCTAGCCGATGGGCCGATTTCCCAGGCCTTTACGGCCGTTTTCACGAACTTCAACACACCTGCTCTCACCGTTCGTGAAAGCGGCCGCAAAGTGCCGTTCTGGAGAACCATGGCCCCGATTGGCACGGCCGCACCACGGCCATGCCAAGGGTGGCAAAGCAGTGTTAGTTCAGGCTGCAAGTCTATGAACCTATAATGTGTTGCTGCGATTCACCTATTAGTCTGTGTTTAATAAATCTTTGTCAGTGGGTAGCTTAAACCATGGCCAAGTGAAGCATTGACTCTACTATCATCCAAGACAGGGGAACTTTCAATGGGTGATTGCAGAAATGATAAAGATTTTCCATTAACATCTGTGCTTGCTTCAAATTTCCCAGATATTCAGTGCTGTTCAGTGCAATATTAAGGGAGTGCTGCACAGTCAGAGGTGCTGTTTTAAAATGAGATGTGAAACTGGGGTCCTAACTGCTCTCTGAGGTGAACATTTAGGATAAAATTACATGAATGCAAAGAAGAGCAGTGGAGTTATCCCTGGTGTCCAGGTCAATATTTATCCCTCTGACAATATCATTGAAACAGATTATCTGGTCGTCAACGCATTGCTCTTTGTGGGGTTGTGCTTTGCACAATTTGCTTGCTATGCTTCCTACCTTACAAGAGCGGATGCATTTCAAAAATACTGCATTGGCTGTAAAGTGCTTTAGGATGTTCTGAGGCGTTGAAGAGCTCTATATGAATACAACTGCTCTTTTTATTATTGTGGAGATGTAGGAACACCCAGGTCATAGAGAGACAAGTCACGCCTTTAGCAGTGGTTTGAGACTCTGACCAGAACAAATCTAGAACCAAAACCCCGAAACATAAGAACAAGCTTTCAAAAATAGAAAGAGTTGCGGAGTAAGAAAGGTGCAGCTTCAGAGCAGGATCAAAACTTCGGAGAACCCAGGCCAAGGCCACGCTAAAATTCAAAAACTGCAATCCAGATGTTGGACCATGATTGAGCAATCCCATTGGAGATCAGCAGGGTACAAAATGAAAACAAGAAAGACAAATTCACAACTTACGCCAGTGGCTCAAGCTGTCTGCTGCCATTGTTGATGTTAGTCAACTGGATACTTCTTCTTCAATACAATGTCACCATCACTCAGTGCCATTTTGCTAATAGAGTTCTTGGTTTGCAAGCAGGTTTTTCTGGACTGCACGGCATCCTTAATAATAAAAAAAAGACTCAGAAAATCACTTGTCAGTTCAAATAGACCACTTCAAAGTCTTACTCCCCTTAAAGGGGCATGTCACATCAGGTTGAATTCCTCTGCCTTGAAAATGACAATATGTCACCGTAATCTCTTTGGATTTATCTAAATTCAGCCTCTTGAAGCCACTCTAAAGATCTGAAAATAAACATCACACAGTTCATCCAAGCGACAGTGAATCATTTCCTGTGCTTATTATTTTCTAATTGGCTATCCTTTTCAGACTGAAGCCAGTGTGAAGCGTGATTGCGTTTAATAGGTCGCATTGTACAGCTTGAGGATTTCTTTGTCAGTGAGGCAACAATGGGTTCGATCATCATTCGTTCTATCGGGACAGATGGAATTGAAATCTCTCCCCTTTTCCGGCTCCTAATGCAAGTGTATGGGTCAGGATTTATTGGGCTTGAATTGAGAGACAGAACTAGCCACATGTAACTTGTGCTAATTTAATTATCTCACTGAAGAGCAGCCAAAAGAACAGAACAGAATGACATTGTGGTGGAAGTGTCACGGTGTGCTGGTCTAGTAACACAAGGAGGGGCAGGAAAACCGTTTGGCTCTCTTGAGTCTGCACCCAGGCTCTCTGAGCGGGTGCCAAGCAGATGACAAGCACAGGAAGGCTGGGAAAGCACCACTATTCCGTCACCATTCCTCGCTCCAGAGCACCACAGGCTAAGGTGGGGTAGAATCAAAGGAGCGGTTGTGGCTACTGAGAGAATTATTGTTAACGTTTTGCATGGTTCATGTAAAGTGCTAAGATGCATAATCTTGTTCATAGAGTAGAGCAACAAGATTCCCTCTTGCCATTCTCTGAGGGGCGCGCTAATCAAATGCAACTGGCAAAAACCAGGTGAGTGGACAGTTAAAGCCAGCCAAGTTATTCACCGGCCCTGGATGAGTGCCAGAAGAGGCCCAAAACGTTCATTTTGTTTCTACTTTTCTTTGGGATGAGCTGTACGCCTGCCAGCTTTTGATTAACTGTATCCCTGGGGGTTTCATCACATGACCTGCCTCCATGCTCCAGCTGTTAGACAGCCAACACGTCCATGCTTGTGGATCACTGCCTTACTCTGACAGTTGGAAATCAAAAAGACTCATTACCCGATTGGATGATACTTAAAAAATTTTTTAGTGTACCCAATTCATTTTTTTCCAATTAAGGGGCAATTTAGCATGTTCAATCCACCTAGCCTGCACATCTTTGGGTTGTGGCGAAACCCACGCAAACACGGGGAGAATGTGCAAACTCCACACGGACAGTGACCCAGAGCGATTGGATGATACTTGACTGTCAGCCCAACAGAGTTTCCCCCCCCCCCCCCCCCCCCCCCCCCCTCCCCGCCAACCTTTCAGAGCAAAATACTGCGGATGCTGGACATCTGAAATAAAAAACAGAAAATGCTGGATTAACTCAGCAGGTCTGGCAGCATCTCTGGAGAAAGAAACAGAGTTAATGCTTCAGATCTAAATGATCCTTCCACAGATAGAAGATACATTTAGATCCGAATCGTTAACTCAGTTTCTCTCCACAGATGTTGCCAGATTCACTGATTATATCCAGCATTTTCTGTTCAATATTTTTATATTTGGTGAAGTGAACTGTTCAAGGAGAACGGCAAAAAAAAATCAATCTTTTTAATGTCCCAATGTTTTTCAAAAATTCTCTCATCGGATGTGGGCATCACTAGCAGAACCAGCGTTTATTGCCCATTCTTAAATGCCCTTGAACTGAGTGGGTTGCCAGGCCTTTTCAGATGACAGTTAAGAGTCAACGACATTACTGTGGATCTGTCGTCACATGTAGGCCAAACCAGGTAAGGACGGCAGATTTCCTTCCCTAAAGACATTGTAAAACCAGATGGGTTTTTACACCAATTGTATCATAACAATAATAATCTTTATTGTCACAAGTAGGCTTACATTGCAATGAAGTTACTGTGAAAAGCCCCGAGCCGCCACATACCGGCGCCTGTTCGGGTACACAGAGGGAGAATTTAGAATGTCCAAATTACCCAACAGTGGGAGAAACTGGAGCATCCGGAGGAAACCCACGCAGACACAGGGAGAACCTGCAGACTCCGCACAGGCAGTGACCTAGTCGGGAAACGAACCTGAGACCTTGGCGCTGTGAAGCCATAGTGCTAACCACTGTGCTACCGTGCTGCTCACGGTCATCATTTGACTTTATTGAATTCAAATTTCACCATCTGCCATGGTGAGATGTGAACCTGGGACCCCAGAGTGTTACGCCGGGTTCCTGGATTACCAATCCAGCGACAATAAAACTAGGGCACCCCTCTCCAGGGTTGCACACAACAGTGTCCTGGAGATCGATCTTCAATTCCTGGAGTTCCAAGCAATTCCTGGAGGGTTTGAAACCCTAATCAGAAGGACCAGGAACACTCCGCTGCTCTCACACGGAAAGCTTAAGATGGCCCAACCTCGGAATGGCACCTCATTCCCAATTGCGAGATTGCCTGGCAGGTGACCTCTGTGATTTTCCCAGCGGAAATGGGTAGGGAGTTGCCGTGGGATTCAAATGAGGCCTGGGAGGACTCATTGTTGGAGCCCCATGTGAGTTCCAAAATCATGTCATGCCTTACTTACCTAAAAGTGACTTGGGAGTTAAAATTGGAACTAGTGTCAGAAATCCTGGGTGGGTTACCGATCAGTAATATGCCAGCAGATCATAAATGTGATCAAATAGGATCAGCAGCTTTCACATAACATTATCAGAATATTATCACATAACATTATGATTCCTACTGAAAGGAGATTTCCTCTGGTAGCACACTGACCAATTCATTCAGCTAAAATTCCTTTCTGTCTTATTTGAGGGCTAAACCCTTTGGGATGAATTACTGTGCCGGAATAAAGAATTAAATACCTTACACAAATACAAAAATCAGTGCACTCCCAAAGAAAATCTAAAAAAGTAGGGACTGGGAGATCTGGGTGGCACGATGGTGCAGTGGTTAGCACTGTTGCCTGTTAGCGCTGAGGACCCAGGTTCGAAGCCGACCCCGGGTCACAGTCTGTGTGGAGTTTGCACATTCTCCCCATGTCTGCATGGGTATCACCAACACAACCCAAAGATCTGCAGGGGAGATAGATTGGCCATGCTAAATTGCCCCTTAATTGGGAAAAAAAAATCGGATACGCTAAATTTATATAAAAAAGAACTGGTACATCTCCCTATTTCTACTCTTGAGTGCACAAAGTAGGACGAACGGTGGGATTTACTGAATTCACTCACATATCTTGACTTTTGTTGCTTATGGAATGAATGGGTATTTTGTAGTGTGAGACAAACCTGCGGGCCTTAATACACAAATCTGGGATACTAGTGGAATAAATCAAACAAGTGTTATGCACAATATGTATTTGCTCACATACTGCCTACAATCAGTGTGTTTTGTGTAGAATGGGGTGTGTCTTTTCTTACTATTGAGTGCATATTCCAAGTCAATAATTCAGCAGCATGCTTTCTTGAGTTTAAAATAAGGACGTTTGGGCGGCAGGGTGGCGCAGTGCTCAGCACTGCTGCCTCATGGCACCAAGGACCCAGGTTTGATCCCAGGCCCGGGTCACTGTCCATGTGGAGTTTGCATATTCCCTCTGCATTTGCAGTGTCTCACCCCCCCCCCCCCCCCCCCAACCCAAAGATGTACTGGCTAGGTGAATTGGCCATGCTAAATTGCACCTTTATGGGAAAAAAAATAATTGGGTCCTCGAAATTCATAATTTAAAAAAAAGGAAATTTATTCATCATGATACATTTACCCTGAATTAATACCCCACACTCAAACACAACACACACACAAAGATTGAAAACAGTTGAACATGGCAGGTAATTCAGTCTCTGCTTTAAGATGTACAGTCTCCCACAGTGGCAGGCCTGTGGTTTCTTGAACGGATTCAATGAGTTGAAGTTGAGGTGAGGGTATTGTAAAATGAAGGGTTCACAACAGGTTGCAAGGTTCCTTTGCAATCAAATATCTAGGAGGTTGATTCTCAGGTGAACTTTAAAACTTGAACAGATTAAGTAACTTGGCTGTTTGATGACTTGCAGCTAATTTCAGAGTCTGGTTCTCAGACTGGTTGATGACTGATGGTTCTTAAAAGGCAAAGATGACACACACACAGCCTTATGTTTTTATCTCTCTAAATAAAGAAAAATCTTTCGTCCTACAGAATGTGATGGTAGGGGATGCCAGGTTTATTTGATTGTGAAGTCTGTTATTTCTTGTCTTTTTTTCCACAGTCTTCCCAGATCTCTTTGAGTTTTCACATAAAGCTTGTTATTTCAAGTTGATTTCCCATCAGAATGGTTTGGAGTCCAAAACCTTCAATACACAATGGTAGATAGATAGTGCTCTTTCACACGTAATTTGTGGATAACTGGTCTTGTCAGTTGTCTTTTTAAAATTGCAAACCTGGAGACATAAGGAGGGTGATTCTCCGGCATCGTTGCGCTCCCGCTTGAACGAAATGAGCCCGGCGAATAGCGGGAGAAGCCAAAAACGTGAACCGCACCACGCGCCAAACTGTTGCAGATGCAACTGGCCTACTCCCCTAGGTGAAATTGTGATCTCGCTGTAGTGTGGCGAGAAACCAATTATCATCACCTAAGCTCTATTTGCATACAATTAAGGGGAGCCACCCAGATCCAACGGCCTCCCGTCAATCATCGGTCTCCCCAGCAAGTGGTCACGCTGGTGCCGATTAGTGCTCCTTTTAAAAACCTGAACCTGGCAGAAGGGGCGATGCGGGGAGCCAAGGTGGTGGATAGCCATCCTTGCTCACAGGCAAAGCACCTGGGGGCACTGGGCTTGTCGCCACAGTGCTCGGTGGGGGATGGCAGACCCTCGGCTGGGGGGGGGGGCTCCGCAGGCGTGGGCCACCATGGGATGTTGGGAGGTGCTGGGGGGGGGAAGCAACCAGGTGGCAAAGGCGCACGGCACCACCATGCCACCTCCTGGATCGTGTGTACCCGTTCCCTGCCCATCTGCCCCACCAACCACCTATAACCCCCACCGACTGCTGAGGCATCCGGCCGTGAGGCTGGAGGCTATTGCTAATAGGGAATGGGAAATAATGGTTAAGTGACCACTTCACACACCCAAGTGGATTCCTGTGGGTAGGCGAACCATGTAGCATGTGGGAGTCATTGCCTAGCATCCTAATCAGACCACGATGCCTGTACACTGTGTCTGAACACTGCAGAGGCAACATCACACTCGCAACAGCCAATATTCGAACGCCCAAGGGATGGGACACAGCTCTGGGAACATGTCCACAACAGGAGGGTGGGTGAGTGCCACGGGGCAGGGACCAGTGGCAGGTCCAGGTGATGTCATGAGCGGGTGTCCCAGATACAGGGTCTGGGGTCAGGTGAGGGGGGCCCGATGTGACTGCATGTGCATAGGCAGTGCATTCTTGGTGGATTTGGATTTGATTTATTGTCACATGTAATGAGGTACAGTGAAAAGTATTGTTCTGCGTACAGTCCAGACAGACCATTCCATACATGAAATAAAAACATAGGCCATACACAAATACACAATGTAAATATATGGACAGAGGCATTGGGTGAAGAATACAGGAGTGTAGTACTACTCAGTAGCAAAGCTATGTGAAGAGATCAGATCAGTCCATAAGAGGGTCATTCAGGAGTGTGGTTACAGCGGGGAAGAAGCTGTTTTTGAATCTGTTCGTGCGTGTTCTCAGAATTTTGTCAATGGATGGGAGGGGGGTTTTGCGTGATGGACTGGGCAGTGTTCACGACTCTCTGAAGTTTCTTACTGTCTTGAGCCGAGCAGTTGCTATACCAGACGGTGATGCAGCCAAATTGGATGCTTTCTATGGTGCATCTGTAAAAGTTGGTAAGAGTCAATGTGGGCATGACGAATTTCCTTAGTTTTCTGAGGAAGTATAGGCGCTGTTGTGCTTTCTTGGTCGTAGCATTGATGAGGGTGGACCAAGACAGATTGTTGGTGATGTGCACACCAAGGAATTTGATGCTGTCAACCATCTCCATCTCAGCACCATTAATGCAGACAGGGGTGTGTATGATATTTTGCTTCCTGAAGTCAATGACCAGCTCTTTAGTTTTGCTGACATTGAGGGAAAGATTGTTGTTGTTACACCACACCACTAGGTTCTCTATCTTTCTCCTGAACTCTGACTCATTGTTGTTCGAGATCTGATCCACTATGGTCGTGTCATCAACAAACTTGTAGATGGAGTTGGAGCCACACTTTGCCACGCAGTCGTGTGTGTATAAGGAGTATAGGAGGGGGCTAAGCATGCAGCTTTGCGGGGCCCCGGTATTGAGGACTATCGGGGAGAAGGTGTTGTTGCTTATCCTTACTGATTGTGGTCTATGGGTCAGGAAGTCAAGGGTCCTATTGCAGAGGGAGGAGCCAGGTCCTAGGTTTTGGAGCTTTGATATGAGCTTGGTGTTGAAGGCGGAGTTGAAGGAGTCTGAAGTCGGAGTCTGACGTAGGAATCCTTGTTGGGTGGCGGGGAGGGGGGCATCAATGGGGAAATGGAGGATCCCTGGGTGGGAGTCACCACTGTTTGTCAGTCAGACACCCTCTCCCAATGTCTTTCAGATATTGAACACTATGACAGGGAGTTTGGTCCCAGAACTTTCCCTAGTGGTTCTGCTGCTCAGCCGGTGGCCAGGCACCAGGGATGGTGGCAGTAGCAGCGTCTGCTGATGCCTGAGGAGCTAGACCATGCGCCAGACGCCGCCCCATACCCTGAGGACTTGGCCGCCTATCAGGTCAGGGAGGGACCCAGCATGAGAATCCCGCAACAGCCCAGGTGTGCAGGCATCGCTGATCGTTAGAACAGATGACAGACAGCGCGAGTCGCAGGAGGCTCTGCCTAAACAAGGAGGCTGTGAGGCACCTCATGGACTTGGCACCATGTGGTGGAGGATACCCGCTCCCGGTGGATGTCAAGGTCACTGCAGCTCTAAACTTTTACCTCGGGATCATTCCAGGGCTCAGGCTGCAGCCCACAGGTGCATTCAACAGGTCACAGAAGCCGTGTTTGGCCGGGTGGAACATTACAACTTTAACAGTGACCAAGCCTAGTAAGTTACCCAGGCAGCAGGTTTCTCCACCATCGCTGGGATGGCCCAGGTCCAGGGGGTAATAGATGGCACGCATGGTGCCTTGCGCTCACCGGGCCTCCGAGGATAGCCCTACATTAACAGAAAGGGATCCCACTCCCTGAACATACATCTCATGTGTGACCATCACATGCACATCACACTTCCGGGGAGCATCTATGACAGCTACATCCTGAGGCAGTAGGTCATCTCCGGCCTCTTTGAGGACCATCCAGACCAGCAGGGGCTGGAGGTTGAGCCCAGAGAGGAACCGGAGGGCCAGCCGGAGGCTGCAGGACATGCTGCAACGGCAATGGACCGGCAAGCCTGGATGGCCAGGGAGGACCTCATCCTCTCCAATTCACATAGGACATGGCCTGGTCCATCATCGTTACCTAACACACACCCCACCCCCAGCTACTAACCTCTGAAAGTCTGTCTCACATCACTCCAGGGTGTTGGGACTGTCATCAGGTCACTGTCGAGACCAGGGTTGTGATGATAAACCACAGGGAGCTGAGTGCCAGTGCTCCTCAATCGATGCCCAATTCTGTCTCCTGCCTGTCTGCTGAGTGCCCGCTCACACCCATCACTGCACACTGCATCTTGGAGAGGGTGGGATGCCTGGAGAGATGGGCCAAGGGTTCAGAGGTCGGCTTGTATTATGGAAGAAAGTGACAGAGGCATCATACTGGTTGTGCAGAAGGATGTTTATTGTGTTTTACAATTCCCCTCTCTCCCGATTGTGCTGCCCCCCCCATTCACGACCTAGCCGTCCAACCCCTCCCTCCCACCCCGGATGCCCTCAATGTCCTTTGTCTTCCTTACTCTACCACTCCATATCTAGGGGTAGCTCCAGGATGCACCTCAGAGGGGGAAGCAGCCAGCTGGGGCTGTAGGGTGGCTCAATTGTTGGCAGCACATACACAGCCGTGCCATCCTGTTCTGGTTGCTGACTGTGAGAGGTGGCCTCGTCAGTGGGGTGGAACTATTGGGAGCTGGTGGCCACCATCGCCACTCCATGGGAGTGCCAAAGGGTCCGGTTCGGGATTCAGCGCTCTCTCCTTCCGCTTGGTTCCCACAGGGCTCTGGGGTCACTTTGGGATGGAGGGGCAACTGGTTCAAGTCCCGGCTGCCCCTGCACTATGTGGCACTGCCAGCCCTGGAGGCTCTCCCTGGTCTGCACCATCATGTTGATGCCCTCGGCCATGGTCCTCAGTGACTGGGCCATGCTCTGCAGCGTCCCGGCAATGCCCAAATGCGACTGGGACAAGTTTCGCAGCGCCTCGGCCATTCCCATTTGAGAGCGGGCCATGTCCCGCAGAACCTCATCAAGGTCAGCCCAGTACTGGGTGACATCCCTCAGCAAGGCAGGCATTCTGTTGAGACCATCAGCCATAGCCATCATCGACTGGGTGATGCCTTGGACACCTTCACTAATGGTGCCGGCGTCGTGCAACAGACTCTCTTCTACGGTGGCCATTCTAGCAGCGTTGATCTCGGTAACACACATTGCCGGCGCCATCTCCTGCGCCCGTAGCATCTGGCACTCCTCCAAACAGCCCTGGATCTGCTGGACTGTTGCTGATATCTCCCTCCTAATGTCCTGACCGCACCCTAACGTCTCCATCAACTCCGGGATTACCTCTTCCATGGGCTCAGGCATGAGGCTGGGACCCAGTTGGGTCGTGGGATTCAACAGACCTCCGACTGATGTCTCGCCTGGGGGTTCCTGCCTCCACCTGATGTGCAACAGGAGCAGTGTGGTGCTCACCAGATTGTGCCCCAGAAGCCTGACCACTAACATTTCCCACCGAGGTGTGCGTCTCTCACCTGGGGATGGCAGTTGTGATGCCTCGATCATGTCATCCTCGGAGCTCCTTTCTGAGGTAGTCTCGTGGGAGGCTGGAGAGAGTGCCACCCGGGATGGACCAGCACGGCCGGCTGGAGGACCTGTGAGAGAATGACCATGTGGTCAGTGGGAGGGATGGGTCAGTCAGTAAGGCAGTCAGTACTCACATTTGACAGGCCTCCGGGTGGAGCCCAGTGGTCCCTCATTTCTGCGGCGTCCGCCAACCTCCATGCGGGTGACCGTCCAGTCCTCCGCCACCCCAGTCACCTCCAGAGCCCATTCCTCGAAGGAGGTGAGGATTCTTACGTCCGACACCCCAAACTGGGCCACTGTCGGCAATTGTACAACAAATTTACCTGGGGGGACAAAGAGAAGGCATCCCTTCTCCCACAAAGAGAAGACAAAGAGAATGCATGAAAGAGTCATTGGACTCAAAACGTTAGCTCTTTTCTCTCCCTACAGATGCTGCCAGAGATGCTGAGATTTTCCAGCATTTTCTCTCTCGAAAGAGAAGGCATTGTTAGCCACAGGCGTGGTCCACAGTGGTGGGAGGGGGGTGTGAAGGATGGGTTGGGGGGTTTGGAGGGAGAGGGGGTGTGGAGGGAGGGTTGGGGGTTGCATGGAGAGTGGGGGGTGGATGTTTGCATAGGACTGGAATGTTCTCAGTAGGGGGGGTGTGGGGGCGGGATTTGGTGTCCACTCACTTGTGCTGCCTGGTGTTGGTCATTGACCTTTTTTCGACACTGGAGGCCAGTGCTTCTGGTCACAATCGCGCCGTTCACAGCCGCTGCCATCTCATCCCAGGCAGCACTGGCTGCCCTATGGCTGACCGTCCGGGACCCTCGGAGGAACAGGACATCTCTCCTGGCCTCCATTCTAGGAGTCTCCCCAAATTTGCACCCTTGAATCTTGGGGCCATCGTTACAAACGACCTGGGGTTGGCTGAGCAAGTTCTGCTTAAGTGCCGCTTAAGTGCTGCTTAAGTGCTGCTCAACCTTGTTAACAGGGGGCTGTTGAGTGCGGTGCCTGCGAATCGGCTGGTGAACCTTCAGTTGCAGCGAGAAGCCCATTGGGCCTCATTAAGTGGACCAATAACATTGAATAGCATTGCCGGCCTCACTGGGCAGTTCCCGCTCGCTACCGCACTTAGAAATTTTTCCAGGGAATTGCGCCCTCTGTGGTTTGGGTAAGCTTTGAACAATGTTTGAGGGATGCTGTTTGGATATATCTATTCACCCACCTACGTTATTAATTTGGAACTTTCTGGAAGCTTGATAGTCTGAGTTGAATATGCAAAGGTCAACAGACTCCCTTGGCAGCCATCTTAACAGTTCATCTGTTTCCAATTTAAACAAATAAAAGATAGTCCCGGAAACTTCGATACAACCTCAGTCCATGTATCAAGTCATGAATATGATATGCTTTTACTGGGCACAATATAAGAAATTACCCAGGAACTTTACAAATGTAGATAGCCATAGTCAAAAGCAGGTTTGATATTAATAGGTTTGCTTTAACTGCTCGATTTTCCCATGAAATACATCTATGTAATTCACACTAGTGCACATATTCTTGAGAACAAGCAACTCCTCACAGAATTGAGTTTTTTGTAAATTTGAAAATGAGGACCGCTGAAACTACAGCCCACATCTGGAAGGGAAAGAAATTAGCTGGAAGGCTTCAAAGCTGGCCTAGTCAGGTCAGAGAATTATCTTTATAGGACTGACCAAAACTATCAACAGGACTGGGGGATGTGAGACACCAGATGGAAATCATGCCTAATAAGTTTGCATAGAGGAAAAACTGTATGTTACATTTTTTAATATCTATTTATAAAAAATCTTTAATCCGAATGTACAGAATATGATAGAAGTGGAAGTCAGGTTTATTTTATTGTGATGTCTTAGCCACCACAGAAGTGTCTGATGCATTTTGCTGCCAATGTTTTAAAAGTTCCTTCTATGTGTTCTGAAGCAGCTATTCCTGAAATAAGTAACAGTTTTATCATATATGTGTATATAATATCAGCTCTGCATTCAATTAGTGGAAAGGGAATACCAAATAAGTAGCTTTTTTGGATGTAAGTAAGATTGCTTTTGACAAAATAGAAGGTGCTGTTGCCATGGTGAAACATATTATAATATTTCCAGATAGGAGAGCAGGCAGTTGTACTCATGACATTTGCGCCTCACAAATCACTTTGAGCATGACAAGTTTATTAGGGTCCACCTCATCCTTAGCAAAACCAAAGATTTTTTTTTAATTAAAAAAAAAAATCCGTCAATGGAAAACACCACCACGGCAATTCATTGTATTTAGGACGAGCAGATAAAACGGATTCATGCAATAATGGAGCTGTTGTTGGACTGTGATGATGATGGTCAATGTATTCTCCAGTCTAAACACTTCCTCTGCTCCTTTAGTGAAGAACCATCGTCAGTGGAAACCAATATGGCCGCCCAATAATTCAGATACAGAATCCAGCAACGGCACAAATAGAAAAAACCCAGGATGCCCAACGTGGCACCTCAGAAGGTGAAGGGAAAGAACTGTCTCCAAACTATTGGTGTTTTTTTTCCAAGTCCCGAACCCAAAATCGTCAAAGTGAAAAAATATCGAAAGTTCGAACATAAATACCAAGCTTTGACAGAATTATTTTGGCAGAAAATCACTAGTCGACTGATTGAAAATGTAAATCTGGCAAATTAACAAATATGGCAGAATGTGATTTTCTAAACTAAGTGGGTTTAATGAGACTTTTCTGTAGCTTTTTTAAAGCGCAAATTGATTTTTCTTTTGCTTTGTGTTTCTTCAGGCACTGTGCGGAAGTGCGGATAAGAACATCAGGCAAGCAAAAAAGTAATTTGTAGCATTTGTGGTGACTAACAATATTGTTAGGTGTTTGGTTAGGTGAGGATGGGGTGGGCTGTATATATTAACTTCAGTTGACGTATGTTTGTATTTGAACCTGCTCAGCGAATTAGTTTTAGCTCTCTGCAAAGAAAGAACGACTTTCATCTGTATAGCTAGCGCCTCTCACAAGCTCAGCATTTTGCAAGTGCTTTACAACCAATTACTCTTGTAATGTAGGAAGTCCGTCTATCCATCTGTGCACAGCAAGATCCCGCAAACAAGTATTATGATATTAACTAAATAACCCGTTTCAGTGATGTCAATTGAGGGACAAATATTGGCCAGGTGACTGGGGAGGACCCTGCCTTGCGTTTCTTTGAATGCTGCAATGGGGTCTTCAGTGTCTGCCTCATTAAGAAGACAGAACCTCTGTTTAATGTCTCATTCAAAAGGCACCTCTGACCGCGCAGCACTCCTCCGCTACTAGATTGAAGTGTTAACCTAGTTTACATATTGAAGTCTGTTCCATGAGGTTTGAACCTATAATCTTCAGACTTAAAGGTAATAGAGAGCTACCAGTAAGTCAGGGATAACGTATACACATTGGCAGGTTAATGGACAGATCTCAGAAAGCAAAATCAACTACAATAGACCCATTCTAAATGTCACCCACACATTGAGAAGGTGTGGGGGTGGGTGAGGGGGGGCTGTGTGGGGGTTGGTTTGGAGGGCAAGTGGGCATGGGGTGGGTATGGACACCTCAATTGTGCATTGCCGCACCTGGTTATGACACTGATAATTTGCTGAAAATGTCTTTAATTCTTTTTCCGCACCGTTCCCTGAGATTTTATTAAAAAATGAATTAGCTCACACCAGATAAGCCCGATCATTCACTTTCCCAGTGGACAGTTACACAGCTTTAATAATTGAAGTCAAAAAGGTCAACCAGATTGTACAACTGGCTTGGGATCGAGGGAGATTCACCATTAAGGCCGCCAACCTTCAGATCAGAGATGGCACCTGAGGATACAGAATAATTAAGGTGTCTGTTTTTCTAAAGTCAGGCACATGTATTTGATTGGAATGAAGGCTGAACCAAATTCCAAAATCAAAGAATTCTTGATCAGACTAATTTAGGCTGATTCAATAAATGCCTGAACTTGGACTGCTTCAAGCACTGCACAGCAGCAGAGAAAAAATATATAATTTTGCACATTTATTTGCATGCCTAAATGGCAAGAAAAGTGAATCCCTGGTGAGGACGTAACCATTTTACGTTGTGAATGATGAATAATCTACTTAGGTCTAAACTCTGGACAGAGATTTGGGTTAGTATGAGTGATAAAAGCACAATAACACGTGTGTGAACTTGGAGACCGACTTTACTGGCGGGCCAAGGGCCAAACCTTGGATCCCGGTGTCCGCCCCAAGAATTCCTGAGAAACCACTGGCCCGTTATTGGGCCGTGTCTTCTTTCGGCTGGTGTTTGTCTGAAACAGGCATTGGACCGTGGGACAACCTATGACCCATCTGGGTTCGGAATGCGGCCCACGAAACATTTTGTTGACCGTCGCCCATGCGCAGGGTTGGCCCATTCCACGAATTCCCGTCCCTGTAGTTTCTTTTCCCCGACCAGCACGACTGAAACGATACGCATGTAAAGAAAGGGTGCGTAAAGTGAGGTGCGTGCAGATTGCTCACAACACTGAGAGCCATGCGCTTCCCATGCGTCCAAAGTGTGAATGTTTCTTTTGTTTTCATCATTTGAAGTTGATGATACTTCTATTTATATATATATGTTTAAGCACTTTTCACAACTCTTTGAGAAATATATGGCGCGTTTTAAATGTATTTAATCTTATTCATGTGGTCATGGTCAGTGAACAAGCTCTGTTTCAATCTTGTGGTTCACTGAGGTGAAGGAGGGCCTCTCATGCGCAAAGTGATCTGTGAGCTTGGTCCGTACGGTGGCCCAGTGGTGAGCACTGCTTCCTCATGGCTCTGAGGACCAAGGTTCGATCCCAGCCTGTGTCACAGTCACTGTCTGTGTGGAGTTTGCAAATTCTCCCTGTGTCTGAGTGGATTTCACCCCCACAGCCCAAAGATATGCAGATTAGGTGGATTGGCCACAAAAATAATTGGGTACTCTAAATTTTTTTTTTAAAGTGGTCTGCGAGCTAGGAATTTGTGTGTATGTGTATGTCACCCCCTTCTAATTTACGAGTGATTCAATTTCAAAATAACCCAGCTAACGAGCTTTAGTCTCAAACAAGGTAAAAGGTTTGTTTATTGTAAAACACACTGCTGAAAGTTACTTAAGTAACAGTGATAAAGTTACTAACAAAAATACAAGTACAAATATTAAAAAGCAAATAAAGGTAAAAAGAAACTTTAAGATGCTATTTCAAAGGGACAGGATTCTCCTTGGGCCAATGCCAAAATCGGGAAAGGCAATCGGGCAGAGAGTTGGTCATGAAGCCAATATCGTGGCCAGCGTGGGCACCCGACAGAATACCATGCTCCGGTGCCGCAACAATAGCACCAATACATTCTACTTCGCATGTACAATAAACGCCATTGGCATATCATTAGCGGGCCAGACCCGGTATTCTCTGGGACTTCCGCAATGCTCCACTTCCGCCTGGAGGAATTATTGATGGCGAGGTCCACTTGTGGGTTCAAAAATTGGGAAACAGGCATCGTGGCTGCTGAGGGAGAGGGAGGAAGAACGGAAGTGCCCAACGGAGCCATAGTGTGCTGACAGTTGTGCCGCTGGTCGGGGTTGGGGGGGGGGGGGGGGGGTGGCTTCTGCTAGGGCCGGGAGGAGTAGTGGGGGGTGGACAGGAGGTGGGCCGTGGGGTCGGGATGGCAGATCACAGAACACCATTGCCACAGCTGGCAAGGCAGCCATGCGGCTGCGCATGCCTCTGACTACCCACTGTGAACTTAGTGGCACAGGTCATATGGGTGCTTCCCCAGGCCAACCCCCTCGGTACCCTCTGGCCCCAGCCGACCCACCAATGGGATGGGCGCGTTCCAGCACAACCAGTGCCATCTTTTTGGCTGGGATGAGTGTGTGTGGGGAATGGAATGCTAATATGCAGCTGCAGCTTGTCAGCCTATCGAACGGCAATCCCAACCCCGGCAAACCGACACTGTTTTATATTGGAATTGGCCAAGTTCTACGTGGCACTGGTGCTAGCCCATTAATGGTTGTGGAACTGCTCTGGGAGCGGTGCCAATTCTGCTGTCATAGAAATCCACTGATTCTGTCCCAGCGTCAGCACTTAGGGCTGCATTCTCCGATTTTGGGGCTATGTCCGGAAGAAGCGTCTGGTCTTGCGACCAAAATGTCGGCGGTGCCCCAGAACGATGTTCCGGCTGGTGGAGTGGCTAGCAGCCACACCACATTACCTGCAGATATGGAGGGAGAATCACCGGGTCCGTGGCCGCGCAAGCACATGACGGCGACCTGCGGCGGCCGCACCGTAAACATAGCACCGGCCGTGCGCGGACCCAGCCTATCTGATAGTGCCTCCTTGTAACCTCATTCGCCACCCACAGACCACCTCCACCAGTCCCCTCAGCCCCCACCAAAGCCCACCCCTGCCGGCGGAATGGCTTCCCCACCCCGCCTGGACACAGTCCGCAGCCACCAACGAGGTCCCCGAAAACTGAGAGGACACGTGATCGACGCCGTTGGGAAGTTGGCCAATCGGGGGCAGAGCATCACGGGAGGGCCTCAGGTGACGTCCTGAAGCTGTCCCAACGGCGTGCGGCATACTCAGCGATTATGTCGTTTTTAGGGAGCGAGGCATCCAAAAAACAGCACCACCCCGATCTTGGCATAAAAACGGATTCTCCAGCCCATCACCAAACGCGATTTCGGCGCCGGCAATCGGAGAATCCAGCTTATGTCTCTGAAATGGAGAATCCCGCTCATGATGTCTCTGTGAGATATTTTTGGCCTGTTGCTTGAATTCCCTCTTTCTGAAGTCAAAGGGTTGAAACATGAGGTTCAATTTAGCAGCTGCAATCATTTCAGTCGTCGGAGACGTTGGCATTTGCCTTTGCAGGTGAACTCTGAAAGCTGAACAGGCCCTGAGAATGAGTGAAGGTTCCAGTTTTCGCATTCATAGGATAGCAGATGGTGGCTCTTGGTAGCTTGGTTTAGTACAACAGTTGAATCTTTGGACTCCGTCCTCAATTTCTTCACTTTGAGAAGCAGTATCTGGTCGGGATTCTCTGTTCTTCAGCCTCAGAGCTCCCGCCAATGGAGAATTGCTACTGGTCTCTGCTGACGTTGGGAGCGGGCCCCAGTATGCAAGTCTCTCCCTTCAGCATGCTGACTTATGCATGGGGAAGAGCACGGCGGATTCTGTTAGAATCCTGTTATTAGGCCGCCAATTTGATTGGGTGGCCCAATGCCGAGGTCCGGCTGCGGGTGCCCACCCACACCCCCCCACAATACGAATCCTCCCCCCTACCCACCCCTGCTGACAAGTAAGGGCATCCTCCTCCCCACCAGAGAAGTAATGGGCCATCCTCACACTGAACATGTGAATGAGAGTAACTCGACCTCCACTGACCCTTCCAGCCCATCATTAGGCCTCCCCCCCATCAGGGTCCCCCCCATCAGACCCCTCAGAGACCCCATCAGTCACCCCTGCCTGAAAGCTGAAGCACAGTCCAGGCAGAAGAGTGATTTTCACTTCCCCTTTCCTAATATCTGCTCCCTCAGACTAAAAGTGTTTAAAACAAAAGCTGTTATAAATGTCAGAGACTGCCTCGAAAGTCAAGTGCACTTTAAAGGGCTTTAAATCCCTTGACTGCCTTTAAAATGCAAATGCAATTTTATACAGCAATACATTTCATTGGCCAGTGATTGACAGTTTTATTACTTCAGAGACAGGTGCTTGGGGGATTGTTGATCTATATTTCCCTTCATGCTTGAATACATCTCAAGAAGCCCGTTTTGATGCTAACCCCAATGTTTACAAACACTCTTACTATGATTGACATCTCCTCACCACATCAAAACTAGCAAAGTGATTTAATTTCCTTTTTCACAGCAGAAAGGTGACATCAGTGGGTGTTGTACTTGAACATTTTGATCAACCGTGGCTAGTTTTTTTGCCTGGATGTTAGTCATGGACATTTTTCACCTTCCCCTGTTTATCAATCAAGGCATCACGTACTCTGGAAGTATCAATGAGAAATGACTGGGACGAATTGTCTGCAATTATTTGCCTAATAATAATTACACAGTAGTTTCACAGTGTTAGGACTGTACAAGAATCCTAACAATTTGCAATGTGTAAGATTGTGAGGGAAAATTACTGAACCACAGGAGTGATAACACTGACCAATTAGTATATTTTATGATAAAACACACTTTAATTTAAACACATAATTAACCCTGTTAACAACAAAAGAAACAGCTTTACAATTCAGAGTTAAAACAGTTATTAAATAAAAGGGGACAAATATTAACTCACTATATGCACCTGCCACTGTATATTCCCATTAAGCAACCCAATACAGTTCAAATGCCACTTATAAATAAAGTTAGCAATCAGGGTTACTTGTTTCTCTGTGCAGCCCTTTGAAGAGAGACACTTTCAGGAACAACCTGAAAATTCATTTTTTTGTCAGAAACTCCTGTTCAACTTTAAACGCTTATCGCGAACTGCAAAACTACAAATAGACCTGGCTCCTCCTATTAATTACATCATCTGTATCCAAAGCTTTCTCCAGTCTCCTCCCACTAAGATGTCTTATTACCTGCTTAGCTAGGACCAAACACAATTCCTCATAACTTATCTACACGCTCGGGATCCTCCAAAATTAAAACAATGTTCCATTAGCCACCTCTCTGTAGAAAATCAATGATTACCTCACCTTTACGACCCCTTTAGAAGACATACTGGTTGTATGTATTTGAAATCAGGGATTTTAATAACATTACTACAACAAAACATAAAATATAGCAAATAACAATTTCCAACATTCATCACAATAGTGAAACGAGTTCTGAAAGTTTTGAATCAGCATACATAATCAATTCAGACCGTACTGTGTGGTCTGTCAGCTGATAGTTTGCATTGCAGAGGATATTCTCCCTGTATAAGCACATGTTTTCCAACGGTGTGCCCTGTGGCCTGAGGACCTTGTCATTGCCTTGACGATACAAAAGATGGTGACCAAGGACAGGTTCCTGCATGTCGGTGGATCTGCAATCAATGTACCTGTTGTGTCCCCTATATAAAATAACTGTAGTGACCGGGGGGAGTAATCGTAGCAATACTAAAATGTAATGAATCTAAATAATGAAATCACTGAGCCATTGTATGCAGTGAGTTTAATAGTGGTTGATTGAATCATCACTTGCCAAAGTGGAAGGATGTTTGCACTTGCACCAGTAACCTGTTTACGATGCCCCTGCATATGATGACATCTAACCTGGATGGTGGCAAATCCTTCTGTCGGTACCACTTTGCCAATGCATTATTTGCAGATAATCCATAGAATCTCAACAGAGCTGAAAGAGGACATTCGGCCCATCAAGTGTGCACTGACCCTCTGAATGAGTTCCCTATCTAGTTCCAATCATCCACCCTACCCCCACAGCCTCACAACCCTACCTCACCTGCATATTAATTTTTTAAAATAAATTTAGAGTACCCAATTAATTTTTTCCAATTAAGGGGCAATTTAGCGTGTTCAATCCACCTACCTTGCACATCTTTTGGGTTGTGGGGGCGAAACCCATGCAAACACGGGGAGAATGTGCAAACTCCACACGGACAGTGACCCAGAGCCGGGATCGAACCTGGGACCTCAGCGCCGTGAGACTGCAGTGCTAACCTACTGAGCCACCGTGCTGCCCTTCACCTGCATATTATTGGATATCAACGGCCAATCCATCTGCACATCTTTGGACTGTGAGAAGAAACCAGAGCACCCGGAGGAAACCCACGCAGACACGGGGAGAACATATAAACTCCACACAAACACCCACTCAAGGCTGGAATTGAACTTACACCCCCGGTGTTGTAAGGCAGCAGTGTCAACCACTATGCCACTGGTGGACACAACAGTCCAGTGATTACAGGTCTGTCAATGTGCCGCGATACTCATGATGTTAATCGTGTGGAATGCCTACTCATGTTGTGTATTGATGGATGATTATGCTCACCACTTGATTGTACATTGTTTATGGATGAATTGCTTGTCTTGGCCTTCTCTTTAAGCATTCCAGTGTCCTCTGGTACCACACACCTTCAATGCAGCATTGCAGTGTTAATGTAAGCCTACTTGTGACAATAATAAAGATAATTATGACAATGTGGACAATCTCTGTGTGCATGTGTAAGGCTGACTGCTTGCATTGCTAACTAGGTTTGCCTGTGTTGGTGATCATGCTAATGATGGATAAATTACACATTATTTATAGACTATGTCTAACCTACAGTATGGATTCATACCTGCATCCGCTGTGTAAAAGTACTTTCATGCTGTCACCTTTGGGTTGGTCCAAGATGTAAATGCTATGCTGAGCTTATAGTGGTAAATGCTGTGCTGAGCTTCATTACTCTGCCGGCTAGCCCTGCTGCAAAGTGGCAGTCTCACCCCTTGGGCGTTATTTTACAGCCGTTCCCCCGGCAGGATGTTTCATTCCCACCAAAGTCAATGGACTTATGACTGGCTTGCCACATTTTACAGCCCTATCCCCACCTTGTGGGCGGGATTCTCCCGAATTCCCGTGATGGCCCGACGCCGACGTAAAAAGCGGCGTGAACCACTCCGGCGTCAGGCCGACCAGCAGTTGGGGACTCCTCCGCACTTCTGGGGGCTAGGGTGGAGCAGGAGGGGTTGGCCAACCGGCGCCAAAGGGCCGCCGCGAGTTAGCGCATGCGCAGAACCGCCGATGTGGTTCCTCGCTTGCGCAGACCGGCCAGCATAGTCTAGTGCATGTGCGGGGGGTCTTCTCTGCGCCGGCCATGGCAGAGCCCTACAGGGGCACGTGCGGAAGGAAGGAATCCCCCAACGGCACAGCCCTGCCCGCAGATCGGCCGGATCCCCCCGCGGCTCCCCCCTCGAGGACCGCACCAGCTAGCCTACCAGCCAGGTCCTGCTGTGTGGGACCATGTCCAATCCACGCCGGCGGGACTGGCCAAAAACCGAAGGCCGCTCGGCCCATATTGGCCCAATGCCTGAGGGCTGAAGTGAGTTTTCATGTTCCAGAACAAAGGTACTGTATACAGGATCCCTAAGATGGTGCAGAATCACTTACACACTGAGTTAGAGACAATTGGTTCACTTCAACGCAAGTTCATAGAATCATAGAATTTACAGTGCAGAAGGAGGCCATTCGGCCCATCGAGTCTGCACCAGCCCTTGGGAAGAGCCCCTACTTAAGCCCACATCTCCACCCCATCCCCGTAGCCCAGTAACCCCACCTAACACTGGCAATTTATCACGGCCAATCCACCTAACCTGCGCATCTTTGGACTGTGGGAGGAAACCGGAGCACCCGGAAGAAACCCACGCAGACACAGGGAGAACTTACAGACTCTGCACAGACAGTGACCCAAGCTGGGAATCAAATCTGGGACCCTGGAACTGTGAAGCAACTGTGCTAACCACTGTGCTACGGTGCTGCCGCAAGTTATTTTGCTGTGTGTGAAAGGGTTCAGACTTGTAGTCTTCTCATTCAAATCTTCCAAAACCAATGACTGCCAGCATGTTGCATTCATCCATTTGTCACAAATATAGCAATCATAAAACAAAATTTGGCAAAACAATAACACGGGTTCTTTATTTAATGGTAGGACTATGGGGTCCCCTCTTTGCCCACTCCTCATTTGACTAAAACAGGCTTTTAAACAAGTGGATATACTAGCTAATTCTGTGAGTGTTTCACTGTATATGCACCGTGACCATAAAAAACATGGGATGGATTCTCTGGTCCCCCAGCCGAATGTTTCTTGGCCAGGCGCCGTTCGCTGGCAGTGGGATTCAATCTTCCCACCACTTATCAATAAGATTTCCCATTGAAACCGCCCCATGCTGCCGGGAAACCCACAGGTTGGGGTGCTGTGCCGGCGGGAAAAGTGAATCGCAACGACCGGAGAATTCCGACCATGATAAGCTTTTGGACATAGATAAGCTGCAGAGCTGGGCTGAGAGGTGGCAAATGGAGTTTAATGTGGAGAAGGGTGAGGTGATTCACTTTGGAAAGAATAACAGAAATGCGGAATATTTGGCTAATGGTAAAATTCTTGGTAGTGTGGATGAGCAGAGGGATCTCGGTGTCCATGTACATAGATCCCTGAAAGTTGCCACCCAGGTTGATAGGGTTGTGAAGAAGGCCTATGGTGTTTGGCCTTTATTGGTAGAGGGATTGAGTTCCGGAGCCATGAGGTCATGTTGCAGTTGTACAAAACTCTAGTACGGCCGCATTTGGAGTATTGCGTACAGTTCTGGTCGCCTCATTATAGGAAGGACGTGGAAGCTTTGGAACGGGTGCAGAGGAGATTTACCAGGATGTTGCCTGGTATGGAGGGAAAATCTTATGAGGAAAGGCTGATGGACTTGAGGTTGTTTTCGTTAGAGAGAAGAAGGTTAAGAGGTGACTTAATAGAGGCATACAAAATGATCAGAGGGTTAGATGGGGTGGACAGCGAGAGCCTTCTCCCGCGGATGGAGGTGGCTAGCATGAGGGGACATAGCCTTAAATTGAGGGGTAATAGATATAGGACAGAGGTCAGAGGTGGGCTTTTTACGCAAAGAGTGGTGAGGCCGTGGAATGCCGAGTGGGATTCCTTCCCACATTACCGAGTGGGAAGGAAGGATGAAGCCATTTAGAGTCCAGTAAAATTAATTCTCCTGAAATTTAGCGAGTTGGCTGAATTCAACCGTTCTGCTGCTCTCACTCAATGATCCTGCTGATTTCAGTGTCAATGCAGTCTAAAGATGTTGATGGATGGTTTATGTGTTCTTCTGGAAAAGGCAGCGCTGGGTTAAGTTTTTTTTAAAATCGCTGTGTGAAGCACATGTGCAGTCAAAATTAGCAGGGTTCAAAACTTGCGTGGTGGATGAGAGAGAGAGAGAGAGAGGGAAGGCACATACTCAGGGTTTTGATCCTTCAGCATCTCAGTTGCTTGTCCAGTTTTGCACAGAAAACATGTGCTTAAACACACAAAAGGTCTTCCCACGCCAACTGCCCAGTGACCCCAATATTGTTGTGCCCAGTGTATTCCAGTCACCTTGATCAGATCGTGGCTGGGAATACCTCCCTCAGCCAAGGTCCCATTGTCCAAGCAATTATGTCGCATGGTTTGTCTCCACCCAATTGAGTATCCAGATGATTGTTTGGATGTTTTGAAATAGGGATCGGGGATGGCCTCCATTCATGTCTTCCATTGTAATTGTTCCTGACATGGCTTCTCAGGTAGCGCCTGTCCATTTCAACAATTTTTGGAATATAAAAAGTGCAGTGATGTAAATATGTAGCCATCTTTGGTGATGATCCCAAATGACTGGAATGTGGCTTTTAAGTCATTTAAAAAATGATTTTGGGTAGTGTGCACTACCTTGCATCACAACAAAGACTTGGGTGTTGGTTGTGCATCGATCCCTGCACCCATTTTGCCTGACTTGCCCATTCTAATTAAAATGGATCTCCTGTGCTTTTTCCCTTGGAAAATCAGGACAAAGCAAGTTTCTTAAGGTTGTGGTGGTGGTATTTAGATATGGATCTGTCGCTTCTGGAGATGGGAAACCCTACTCAGGAATAGAAGTGTGCAGCTGCAGGGGTGATTTTGTGCCATAGAGTATTAATGCTCAAATAAGGGGCGTGTGGCATGCATAGCAAATTTAATCTCTTCCAGATAAATAGAGTTTGTAAAGTTGAATATTCTGGTTGAACACTTTTCCACATACAGTAAAAGAGAATGCACTACATTCTAATAATATGCTCAGAATTTCGAATCCTTTCTTGTTCATAGTGTTACTGCAAGTTACTTTTGCTCTACCTCTGTGGTAACATTTTGATAAAGGGCATGTTCTCGTGACGTGACAGCCTGGAGTAACCACGTTTGCACAAAAGACTGGAAAAAAAAACTTGGAGCACGCTAACGTCAAAAGACATTTCCTTCTGCTATACATCATCAAATTTTATCAGTGATAACAAAGCAGACACGAATCATTTCAATTTATCTGAATCCTTTTAATTTATTCAACAAGGCAATGGGTCAGATAGTCAACTTCAGTAAATTACTATTTGTAACGGCACTAATGGTGACAGAGTGCTGCCCTGTGGATGCTCCCATTGTTTGTCATTAATTTGAAAATTATTATTATACCTAGTAATGGCTGCATTGTAATGCTGTCTAATTCCTGATAGCATGCATTGTACTGTTTTGTTAGTATGTTTTGTACGGCAGCAAGCATTGCCTATCCCTCTCCATTTCTCTCTCATAAATATCCTGGGGATAAATTCCACATAAGCTCACTTCAGGCTGAGCTCCTTGAATGATTCAAAGGCTGTGAGTACATACCAGATGTTGTCTGTGTAGTTTTGCAATATATCTGCGAGCATAATTCCCACTGAATGCAATAGTGTTTTAAACTAGGAAGGAGAAACAAAACCTTTTAATTATCTGGTATGGCACGATTCACAGATCCAATGTGCCCACTGGCGACACGGAAATTCTTTGTGGGTTACATGGACGGCAATCAAGATTTCCTTTTTCTTTTGCAGCTAGACAGCAATCGAAGGGAAGAGCAAAGGGGAACACTGAAGTAGAGTCCAAAAAGCCATGCTAAGACCACTGTTACAGTGATGAGATTTATACATTTGTTATATTTTGGGCCTGTGTCTTTAATCTAAGGTAAAATGAAGGGGATCATGCGATGTGTCCTGAAATCGTGACTGGTTTGATTGTTAGAGATTAAAGGAGGCCCATAAATATCCCATATTTCACTGGGATGAAGGGTGGCAGAGTGGCACAGTTGGTTGGCGCGGTTGCCTCAGAGCGCCAGGGACCCGGGCTGAATTCCAGCCTTGGGTGACTGTGTGGAGTTTGTACTTTCTCCCCGTCTCTGCGTGGCTTTCTGCTGGATGCTCCTGTTTCCTCCCACAATCTGAAGACGTGCAGGTTAGGTGGATTGACCTTGCTAAATTGCCCCTTGGTGTACAAAGATGTGCAGGTTCGGAGGGGTTACAGAGATGGGACCTCCTTCTGCGCCGTAGGGATTCTATGGAAGGTGCACTGTGTTTACACTCTGAGACAATGGCAATAGCTTATGTGGCAATAGTGGATAGACTGTGAGACTCCAAAGTCCTAGAAAAGCGTTGAGAATGTAAACAGGTTATAAAGTTATGCTTCAAATTTTCCATTTACTTCCATGACAAAAGAGAGTTGAGATCTCAAGGATACCTAATCAGCATTTTAAAAAAAATGTAAATATTTTTTTATTAGCCTTAATATATGGTTCTACATAAATTATTTTCATATGGCTCTGATTAAGGATTGTTCTCGTTAACGTCCATCCAGCCCCATTTCACATCCAGTTCCTGACTACAATTCAGGTTTGTTCAACTCTCTCCCAATGACTTCATTTGCTCTTTTATTCCTATTCTGCTTTCGACCATCGTCCGAGGGGCTCCAACTTCAGGCATGTACTCCAGGGTGTGCCCCATTGACTCCCAGGTTCAGGTTTGCTCACCTGGCTTAGGCCCTAGATCCGCTGTGTTATTCCCTTTATTTTATAATCTTTATTGTCACAAGTAAGCTTACATTAACACTGCAATGAAGTTACTATGAGAAGCACTTAGTCGCCACATTCCGGCCCCTGTTCGGGTACACAGAGGGAGAATTCAGAATGTCCAAATGACCTAACAAGCACGTCTTTTGGGACTTGTGGGAGGAAACCGGAGCACCCGGAGGAAACCCACGCAGACATGGGAAGAACGTGCAGACTCCACACAGACAGTGACCCAAGCCGGGAATCGAACCTGGGACCCTGGAGCTGTGAAGCGACAGTGCTAACCACTGTGCTACCATGCCGCCTTTGGATGCATTGTGGGATCCATTTTGGATTACTTGGATACAACACCCATGAGATTAAATTTTCCATTGATATGGGTGTTGAGAGGGTTTCTAAGATATTTTTGAAAACTCACAGATACCGGCAGTCTGCCAAGGCCTAGGAGAAAGGGAACAGCTAAATCTGTTGTAATGAACTCCAATTGGCTTTATTGGTTGGCCAATTGGAGTATGAGCCAAGGTGAAGCATTTACTATTATGGGGAGCCCGGGTAATAGGCCCAGCTCAGGGCCGTCAGGCAATCTTAACTGAGTTACATCACGGACACCCAGGGGTGTCTAAAATGAAGATGCTAGCTCGAAGCTACGTTTGGTGGCCAGGTTTGGACACAGACATAGCAGCCTTGGTATGTCGGTGCCAGGAGTGCCAACAGGGGCAAAGAGTGCCACCAGCGGCGCCATTGCACCCGTGGGAATGGCCAGGCAGACCGTGGACCCGCCTGCATATTGACCACGCCGGCCCTTTCATGGGCTCAATGTTTTTGGTGATAGTGGACGCCCACTCCAAATGGTTGGACGTCCACCGGGTAAACGCGGCAAGCACAGCATCGACAATTGAAAAGCTCAGGGCCTCGTTTGCAACACATGGACTTCCGGAGGTATTGGTGTCGGACAACGGAACGGCATTCACAAGTGGGGAATTTGGAAAATTCCTGAAGGAAAACGGAGTCCGTCACATCAAAACGGCCCCTTACCATCCAGCGACCAATGGCCTGGCAGAGAGAGCGGTCCAGACACTTAAAGCGGGACTCAAGAAGTAGCTGGCAGCGTCAATGGACACAAAGCTCTCCCGCTGGCTGTTTGATTACAGGACCACACCGCATTCCACAACGGGCATGCCGCCAGCTGAACTCTTAATGGGAAGGCGGCTGCGAACGAGGCTGAGTCTCCTTTTCCCAAATTTAACGGGGAAAGTGGAGAAACAACAGGAGGCCCAACGCAGGGGGCATGATAATAGTCGGCAGCAGAGACATTTCCAGGTGGGGGCACCGGTTTGGGTCAAGAATTATGGGAATGGACCAACGTGGGTCAAAGGCACGGTAGAGTCCCAAACAGGGCCCATATCCTATGAGGTTTCGATCGGAGGTAAGGTGCTGAAGAAACACCTAGACCAAATAAGGGCAGCGGAACCACACCTGGAGGCAGGCGAAGCAGGACCGCCTCAAGCTGGGATAGCCCAGACGGAAAGGATACCCACACCCCAGCCCCGAGCAATTTCTCCAGACCCCGTCATCCAGTCATCAGAGTCGGAGATGGACACGTTCGACGAGGCCGCTGCGACACCTCTCCCCAAGGAGGAGGAAAAACAACTTCCAAGGAGGTCGTCAAGGAAATGACGGACCTATAAGGTACACCCTGCCCACTTTGGAGAACGACCCGGCGGACGACACAGAGGTGACAGACCCAGGCATGAGGAGGAGGAAGAAGCTCAGAGGAATGCCAGCTGGCAGGAATTCCTCAGACCTTGGGGGGGAGGGGTGTAATGAACTCCAATTGGCTTTATTGGTTGGCCAATTGGAGTATGAGCTCCCTCAATGATAGCTCATTGAGGAGGCCCATATAAGCACCTGTGTAGGCTTTGTGAGCCAGTCTTAAGTTGACTGGACTGCTAGCAGCACTGTTTGTAGCTGCCCCTGTAATATCGTTATTGTAAATAAATATTGGTGTGGTGATGGAACTCCTGCCTCCCGTGGATTACTACACTGTGGTTCATTGTATAGGGATGCAGGTGTGAACTTCTTCTCAGATTGGAAAAATAAAATTCTTGGAGACTTAAGGCTGGAAGTGTTGCCTAGCTTTAGCTGAAGGAAGAAGTAAACTCTCAGCAGCTAAGAAACATTTTGGACTGGTTCTGGGAAAATTGAATGCCTGCTTAAGGAAAAGTGTAGTGCACACCTGACAATGATTTTCTGTAAATGTTCCAAATTCTGTGCTTTAATTGAGTATAAAGCGCATGCAAAAATACATTTCAGTCAATCGTGTTTTTAGTCCTTTTGTTAAATTAAATGTCTGAAAGCATGAAATCTTGTCATGTCAATCACCTATTAACTGGAAGTTTGAATTTCTTTTTGAAAGTTTTAAAAATATATATTTTTCTTCAACAAATACCAACCCCATACTGGACCAAAAGTACATCCAACCAACCCCCCAGTTCTCCTCTGCCATCCCCCTCACCCTCCATAGAGAAAACAGAACCTCAATAAAAAATATAAAAAGACCCCCCAACAACAGACAGTAATCAGTTCCCTGAAAAAGGAAATAAAGGGTTGCCACCTCGAGTAGAACCTTTCCATCGACCCCTTCATGGTATACTTGGTCTTCTCAAACTGCAGAAATTCCATCAGGTCCCCCATCCAAGCCGAGGCCTTGGGCAGCACAGGGGACCTCCATCCATGCAGAACTCGCCTCCGGGTTATTAGCGAGGTGAAGGCGAGACTATGTGCCCTCATCCCTGTATGCAGTACCGGCGAGTCCGATACTCCAAAAATGCCCCCCGACGGGAACACCTGCAGCTGAGCACCTCAAATCCCTGACATTGTTTCAAAAAAATGAGACCCAGAAACTAACACGTTTGGGGCAAGACCAAAACATGTGGGTGTGATTCGGTGGCTCTCTGGAGCACCGCTCACACCAATCCTCCGCCCCAGAGAAGATCCCACTTATATGCACCCCAGTCATTGCATCGTAATTGCCTTTCCCCCAGATATGACTCTTGCCTAAGGCAAACAAAAGTGGAGACAACGGACTCTCCTGCCTTGTACCCATGTTCAGTTCGAAATTACTCGAGCTCAGGGCATGCGTGAGTACACTCGTGGTGGGAATCGTGTCAAAAAACCTAAACCATTAAATAAATTTTGGCCAAAAGCCAAACCGCCTGAGGATCTCAAAGAGGTACGCCCACTTAACCCTATTGAACTCTTTCACTGCGCCTATTAAAGTAATCACCCCTGGCTCGGTCCCTAAGGAGGGCAACAACATAACATTTAACAATCTCCTAATATTGGCCATCAACTGCCAACCCTTATCAAACTCAGTCTGCTCCTCCGAAATCACCCAGGTAGGCAGGGCTCCAAACGTGTTGCCAACATCTCAGCCAACCACATAGCGTCAGCGTTTAACAACAAAACAGGCTGGTATGACGCACTGTCCATGTGATCCTTGTCCTTCTTCATGATCAAGGAAATCGACGCCTGCCTGCGTGGCTGGCAACACCCCCGTGACACTGAATCATTAATCATATCCAGCAGAAGTGTGACCAACTGACCAACTGATCTCCTCCAGCCCAATCTGTGTCTCTAACTCCTGCCTTCTCTCCTGCACCAACTTCGGAAAGGTCAACCCAACTTGTTGATGAACCCTCTTCCGGTGCTCTGGCTCGTACAACCCACAGCAGAAGGCCTCAAACACCTCTATATCCTTGTCTGGGGCATACAAACCAACCCACCTCCCAAGACCGTAACCTGCACTATCTTCCGGGAGGCAGCTGCCATCTCACCAAGTGAGCCAACAGATGACTGGCCTTCTCCTATACCCATTAAAGGTCCTCCTTGAATGTAGCAGCTGGCTCACCGCCTCAGCTGTCGACCACTCAAAATCTATTGAGATTTCTTTCTTTCCGCCAATGACTTCAATGTCGGGGTGAACGAGTACTGGCAGTCCATCTCTTCTGCCATTCCTGTTGGGCTGAGAGACTTTGGACTTGACCTATCCAACCTAGGATTCAAAACACAATTGAAGTCGCCCCTCCAGAATTAGCTGATATGAATCAAGATCTGGGATAGACGCCAACACCATATTAATTAATGCCGTGTCATCCCAGTTTGGTGCATACACATTGACCAAAATCCCAGTGTGCTCACCAACAACCCACTGATGATTACGTATCTCCCACCTGAGCCTGCTAATATATTAACCGAAGAAAAAGCCACCCTCTTATGGATCAACACAACGGCCCCAGCGCTCTACAATCAAAATCCGCATGATGGGCGGGATTCTCTCAGGCCATGCCGGGCCGGAGAATCGCTGGGGTGGTGCGGGAATCCCGCCAGGCCGCTCTGACACTGGGACACGATTCTCCGTGGACCGGAGATTCATCCGCCAACCGTGCGGCGCGATCCATGCGACGGCGGTCGGGGGCTGCTGAAAAAGCCCCCAGCGGAGATTCTCCGGTGATCGAGGGGCCGAACTCCGATGGGTCTGCCGGCGTGGTTCTAATCTGATACCACCCGGCGGGAGCTCGGACTTGTGGCCATGGTGGTAGTCCTGGGGGGGGACCGGACTCCGGGGTGGTGCCTCAGCGGTGGGCAGGCCGGCGATCGGGGGCCACCGATTGGCAGGCCATCGCGATCAGAGGAGGCCCTACCTTCCTCGGCGCAGTCTACCGTCTCCACCCGCCAAGTCAGTGTCGCCCGCGACGAAGTGAGAAGCCGCGCACATGTGCAGATCCGCTTGCAGAAGCAGTGCGCATGCGCATCCTGGGCAGCAGGCTCCGCTGGCAGACAGAGCTGCAGGGCTCATCCCGGGGCTGTGCTAGCCCCATTGGAGAACTGAGAATCACCTCAGACTTTCTAGGAAAAAGTCCGGAGTGATTCTAGAACGTTTTCCGGAGGGCGTGGGGACTTTGTCCCCAAAGGAGAGGATCCCACCCGATATACCTGCCACACCCATCCCTTGCGCAACCTTGTTTGATCCTTGATTCTCAAATGGGTCTCCACATTCACCTTCAAACTTTGCAGATGCACAAACACTCGGGGCGCTTTTTACTGGGCCATTTAACCCCCTTACACTACAAGTTATCAATCAGACATTGGGCCTCTGACACCCCCCCCCCCCCCTCAATCTTGGATCAGCTATATCCACCTTGTGAGGCAATCCAGCATTGGCCCAACCTGCACCAGCTCCCGTCCCACCCAAGGTGGCCGCCACATCCCCCCATCAAGCCAGTCTAAAAACAAAGGAACCATCATTGTCAGCAGTCCACTGCTCCCCCATCCTTGCCCCACCCCACCCTGAGAGCCAAACAAACAACCAACAGAAGGCCACAAGCCCTCCTCCCTCCCCAAACAAAACAGAAACAAAAAGCCTAAGCTCTTTACCTTAAAAAAAACAAAAAGAAAACACCCCAATGGTAACAAGCTGCAGACATCCCCTTTCTCCACTCCCATTAACTAGCTATACTGCTAGCATGTTGACCCTGGCACAGGGTAGAAATCAATGTCAACTTAACAGTATATCAACGATCAGCAACAGTCCCCTACCCATAGCAAACTTTAATACAGAATAATGGAGGAAAATCAACAGCCCACCCCGTCCCCGCCAAAAAACTCCAACAGTACAATATACAACCCACAACTTTATGGGCAGCATGGTAGCATAGTGGTTAGCACAGTTGCTTCACAGCTCCAGGGTCCCACGTTCGATTCCCGGCAAGATCACTGTCTGTGCGGAGTTTGCATGTTCTCCCCGTGTGTGCGTGGGTTTCCTCCGGGTGCTCCGATTGCCTCCCACAGTCCAAAGATGTGCGGGTTAGGTGGATTGGCCATGCTAAATTGCCCGTAGTGTCCAAAAAATGTTAAATGGGGGTGATTGGGTTATGGGGATAGGGTAGATACTTGGGCTTCAGTAGGGTGCTCTTTGTAAGGGCCGGTGCAGACTCAATGGGCTGAAAGGCCTCCTTCTGCACTGTTGGAAAGACCCCCTCCCCCAACAACCTTCTGAGCGCCTTGGACATATAGTCTGTGGAGTCTGATCCCTCCAGGCCCTCCCCAACGATTCTTAGGTTTTGGCGTCTGGAGCGGTTCTCCAGACCGTCAACCTTGGCCTTTAGCGCTCTACGTTCCTCAGCCAACAACGGCATCTCTGCCTCCAGGGAGACAATCTGATAACCTTTTCAAAAAATTTAAAGTACCCAATTAATGGGCAATTCAGCGTGGTGAATTCACCTACCCGGCACATCTTTCAATTGTGGAGGTGAAACCCACACAGACACGGGAAGAATGTGCAAACTCCACACAGACAGTGACCAGGGGCCAGGATCGAACCCGGGTCCATGGTGCGGAGAGGCAGCAGTGCTAAACACTGTGCCACCGTGCTGCCCCTGACAATCTGATTACTATGGTCAAAGAGCAGTACCACCACCTTTTGCTTCGTCACCCCTTATACCTCTATCTGCTGATCCATCTTGTTCATGGCCGCCCAAATTAGGGCCAAAGCCATTGCCTTCTCCAGATCCTCAACGATCGCCCGCCGCTGCTTCTTAAACTTGTCGTTCAAGAATCTAACCAACGTCTTAGTCGACCACTGAGGGACTAATGACACAGCAGAAACCTCCACCATGGTCCCCCCTACTGAGGCCCAAGGAACCTCTGAGCCTGATGATGATCCCTTGCCTGACTTCTGCCCTGCCTTATATCTGCTGGACATTACTCGTACAGGGGAGGGGGGGGGGGGGGGGGGGGGGGGGGGGGATCTTATTGCATCAAACTGCACCAATTTCCTCTAAAACATCGCTCATAAACCAGGCAAAAAGCACCAAAGACAAAGTACCCTGTTGGGAGCCACCACTTGTGTGACTGCTCATCACGTAGCCGCCATTGGAAGTCCCCCATTTCTTTTTTAAAAGTTATCACTCTTTAGGGGATTTGTAATACCACCATTAGCGACGGTTAGGATACATAAGATCTTTATAATGGAGCAATCTTGGTGAAGATCTGTATTGACCATCACCATGATTGAAAAAGAAAACCTTGCTAGAAGATGAAGTAAATCAAGTAAGATGAAATGAGTGAAAAACCTTACATTTGTCTAGTGCCTTCCACATCCTTAGGATGTCTCCGAGCACTTCACAGCCAACTGAGTATTCTTAATACGTAGACACTGTTGCAACGTGAGAAAGGGGCAGCAATCAGATGAGACGAAACTGGAATTTCAAAAGGCTTAAATGTTGTCAGAGAAAGGAAAGAGTGAGGAAAGTAAGGCATTCCTTTCTGGAACTCTGAGGAAAATTAGTGTAAGTGAATTGTTTACCTCACCACAACGAGGATGCAGAAGACCATCTACAGTGGTGTCTTTGAAGCTCGGCAGGGATCAGAGAAAATAATTTACTGCCTAGAGTGAATGGGATAAAATGTGAGAGAGAAAGCTGCAAGTTTGCAGCCGAAAGGAAAATTAGAAATGAAGAATTTGCATTAAACTCATAAACGAGGCATGTGTGCGGTAAGAATCATAGGAAGTAGAGGAAGAAAAGTACTGCACTATTGGTTTGGATTAAAACAGATAAAGGGGTAGTACTTCAAAGATTAGCAGTCCTCAACGCAGCACTTTCGCGCAGTGGTTAGCACTGCTGCCTCACGGCGCCAAGGTCCTGGATACGATCCTGGCTCTGGGTCACTCTCCGTGTGGAGTTTGCACATTCTCCCCGTCTTTGCGTGGGTTTCGCCTCCACAACCCAAAGATGTGCAGGGTAGGTGGATTGGCCACGCTAAATTGAAAAAATGAATTGGGTACTCTAAATTTAAAAAAAAAAAGATCAGCAGTCCTCAAAAGCAGAAAGGTCACCCAATCAGATGGGATGCATCGTGAGCGAAAAAAGGGTGAAAACTGCAGGGTTGTAGCCAATCCTCTGACAATCCTCCAAGGATACCGGGGTGCTGGGCAATTGGAAATGGCACATCCCGTTTGAAAAAAGGGAGGAACGAATCCAACAACCGCTGGCCACTCAGTCTAAGGTTTGGAAAGTTTGAGAAACAAACATATGGAACAAAAGTAATTGGCAATTGGAAAAATTTGGACGAATAATTGATAGTCAGCTCAGATTTGTTAAAGAAAAATCGTGTTTGTCCAATTGGATTGAATTCTTTGATGAAGCAATGGAAATGGTTAATGAGGCTAGTGTGGTTGACACTTGCACTTTTGAAAGGCATTGGATAAAGTACCACATAATTGCAGAATTAAAGCTCATGAGATTAAATGATCTGTCCCAAATATAAAATTGGCTCGAGGACTGGAAGCAAAGATTAGTGACAAACAAAAACAGAAAATGCTGGACAATCGCAGCAGGTCTGACAGTATCTGTGGAGAGGCAACAGAGCTAACGGGCATTATTTAATGGCCTCATCGTCTCCCCCCCCCCCCCCCCCCCCCCCCCCCCAACCTGGTATATTGGGACGAGGCCATTGAATCTTGCGCTCGGGACCCAACGGCCGCACTTGGGGAACTTCGCCAAGGTGCCATTTGGTACTGGTTTCCACAAACAGGAACCAGTCGTAATGGCATCCGGGGGTCTCCCAGGCCATTAGAAACTCCCAGGTGGCACCCTGGCACTACCCCGGCACCGGGGAACCTTGGCACTATCAGCCTAGTACCCTGGCAGTATCAACCTGGTAGTGGCACCCTGAGGGTTGGGGGGGGGGGGGTCAAAAACGGGGAGGGGGACTGAAAGAGGAGGTGGAAGATGGAAGCAGCCAGGCAAAATGACACCCCGATCTACGAGGAGCCTTTCTGCCGGCGAACTTTAAGTGCGGCCTCAGCGGAGAGAAACACCCGAGGCCAAATGAAACGTAAAGTGTCGTTAAATAATGGGATGTGTTGAAACCCCGAGAAACACCCCAGTAATGCACCCGAAACCGGACATAGATTTTTTCTGGTTAAATTGTGCCCGATGCTTTGAGTCTGGATTGCTCTTTGACAAAGCAATTTCTCCCCGTGTCTGTCTGGGTTTCCTCTGGGTGCTCTGGTTTTGTCCCACAGTCCAACGATGTGCAGGTTAGGTGGATTGGCCATCCTAAATTGTCCCTTAGTGCCTGAGGATGTGTCGTTTCGGTGGGGTTATGGAGTTGCAGGAATGTGGCAGGGGAGTGGGCCTAGATTACATGCTCTTTCGGAGGGTCGGTGCAGTCCCAATGGGCTAAATGGCCTAGTTCTACACTGTAGGCAGGAAGCTGGAGAAAACTGAAGTAGTATGAGATTCATACTGTTGTGGGGGAGCAGCGGTGTAGAGCAGTGGGGCTGGATAGAAGGCCAGCGATAGGTGGAGATTGACTAAGTTACCAAGGACAAAAAGATGAAGGCAATGTAAATAGTGGTGATAATGACTGTGAAAGGTGCTGATCGTGGAACATTAAGAGATCAGAATGTATTAATAGCAGAACAGAGGTAAATAGTGTGTCAAAGGACAATCCGGAACAGGGAATAGATGGCCCTAGTGGGGTAGGGTGGTGCCTACCACCATTGGTAAAGGAAAACAGATCGATGGGGAAAATGAAAATAAATTGTTAGAAATACAAATGGGATGAAGGTGAAGGAGAGTGTTCATAGTCTGAAGTTGTTGAACTCAATTTTAAGTCCAGAAGGCTGTAACGTGCCTAACAGACTATATGGAAATAATAACTGGTATTTCCCAGCGGTTAGGTTAGGACGACAACTCTACTCAACATACATTTCCTTTAGGGAAGAAAATTTGCTGTCCTTACCTGGCCTGGCCTACATGTGACTCCAGACCCACAGCAATGCGGTTGACTCTTAACTGCCCCCTCAGGGTAATTAGAGATGGGCAATAAATGCCGGCACAGCCAGCGACACAAAAGTCCCATGAATGAATTTTTTAAAAGTAGCTTGGACCTGGGTTTATAGGGAACCAATTAAAACTTTGCAGACATCAAAAACTCAGAAATATAGTAAACAATGACAGGAATAGTAACAAAACTCAGCAGGTCTTGGGACAGATTGGTGAAAGGGGGAGAAACATGCAGATGAATTTTAATGTAACGAAGTGCAACGTGATACATTCAGTAAGAAAAATGAGGAGAGGCAAAACAAAATGAAATGGTACTGTTATATTACCATGCTTGGTAATATGTTGTATTCTTTGTCCTTTGTTCCAGAACGATTTGACAAAGACTATACCAATCAAAAGATTGAATCAAAACAAATTTATTATTACACTACTAATTAAATGAAGTTTGCACACTCTACTGAGCCACAGATAATAATGAAGTAATATTGAATCTGTCTTACAGTACTCAATAATCGAAATATTCAGCGCAGCATGGTGGCGCAGTGGTTAGCACTGCGTTAGCCTCACGGTGCTGAGGTCCCAGGTTCGATCCCGGCTCTGGGTCACTGTCCATGTGGAGTTTGCCTATTCTACCCATGTTTGTGTGAGTTTCGCCCCCACAACCCAAAGATGTGCAGAGTAGATGGATTAGCCATGCTAAATTGTCCTTTAATTGGAAAAAATGAATTGGGTACTCTAAATTTATTTTAAAATTTAAAAAAAATCTAAATAGTCACGAACTACACTATGATCTAATCCCGTGTTAACTTTATCTACTCTAATCTTCTTCTTATGCTTTCACTATACCTTCTCCTTATGCTACTCCTTCCAGCTTCTCCCAGAATTCCCTCACAGTCTGACTTAAATACAGAGAAGTAGTAGCGCCCTCTAGTGTTAGATTTACACAGTGATGTAATAATTAACCCTTCACTCACCTGACTATATAAATATCATTACAGGTACAACTTTAAAAGGGCACTGGAACAGAGAGACCTCGGTTTGAATGCACAGAAATCTTTGAAGGCGGAAGAAAAAGTTGAGAAGGCTGGTTAAATAATAATGTAGATGGGCTTGTTCGCTTCATTCATAGAATATGAAAGAAATTAAGTTATACTGAATGTCCGTTAAACACTGTTTAGACTTCAGCTGAAGTATAGTGCTAAATACTGGGAACTGCACTTCAGAAGAGTGGCAGGTTCCTCATGGGGATACTGACAATGGCCTCAGGGATGTGTGACTTTAGTTATGTGAGAGATTAGAAAAGCTGAGGTTGTTCTTTCCCGGAGATCTGAAGGTTAAGAGGAGATTTGATTGATGTGTTCCAGGTCATGAACAGTTTTGATAAAGGTCTAGGAAAAGGGTGGGTAATCAGAGGAACCAGATTGAAGGTGGTCGGAAGAATGGAGGAGAGGCCAAAGGACCAGAGATGACATGAGGAAGCATCTTCTTACACAGCTAGTTGTTGTGATCTGGAAGGAATTACCTGGAAGCAGGCACAACAGCCAATTTCAAGCAGGAAAGTGATCAATATTTTGAAGAGAGCAAAATATGAGGACAGGGGGAAAGATTAGGGGAGTGGAACCAATTGGAGATCTACCAGAGAGCCAAAGCAGGCAATATGGGCTGAATGGTCTCCTTCTGTGCTAAATCATTCTGTGATTCAATAGCAGGAGATTCTAAGAGTGATTAAACATAATAGGCGTATTGTATGCTCACTTTTTATTTTCGTGTTTCATCAAGAAAATGCAAAATTATTTTGAAAGTCTGGTGCTCAACCCATTTTGAAAGACCACAATGGGACGGCTTTTTAAATTCCAGGGTTTTTTTTGCCTTTTTATCAGTCATGAATGGCATTTAGCAGGATTTTCCGTCGACAGGATCTTCTGCTTTGCCAGCAGCGCAACCACACCCACGGGTTTCCTGACTGCATGGGGTGCCCGCAATTTCAAACCCCATTGGCCGGCTGCCGGAACGGAGGATCCCGCTGCCTGTGGGGGCGCGCCACGCCAGAAAATGGGGCTGGCGGGACGGAGAATCCCACACACTTTCTCTTCATGGGAAATGTGCAGTACAACATCACAAATTCTCGATCAAGGCGAGGACCTTTGCCTTCCAGGAACCTATCAAGGTTTCGGATATGAAGATCAGCAAACTCCACCAGAAATAAGAAATTCCTCGGAACCTCTTGAATCCTCTGTGTCCTTGAGAATGTGGTTCCGAGGGAGGTAGGAAAGTTAATCAAAATGTGTTACCTTCTGGTGATAAACCTGTAGTGCGCACATTTTTTCAGCTCAAGACTTGACGTGTCTAATTCCTCCTGCCCCTCATGCAAAATCCCTCCAAAACCTTCAAAGTATCCAAAATAGTGCAGCCGGCAATTTCATCTGCTAAGTTCCAGAATCTTATTGCCATCATCCTCTCTAGGTGTTCTTGTGCCTCTCATATCGATCACAGTCAGACTCTTTACATCCCCATGTGCTGTCCCTTATACCTTATACCCTCCCCCCTTTCCTCACTTCCTCTGCTCACAATTGGAGCCACTTATTCACTTCACATGCTCTTACCGCCTGAAACTATCTACCCAATCATCCTTGTACTTTCTCCTCATGCTTTCAAAACACTTCTCTCCACCATGTTTCAGTAACCCAACCTGGTGTCTCTGAGCTTTTTCTGAAGCTCAACGCACCATATCTTTTATTTACTTCAGGTGAAACACTGACAGGTCATCTTGCATATGAGCAGTGCTATTCAAATATAAGTTATTGGATCTCTATTTGGATACATTTGCACTTGAACTTCTGTGAATGTAGTGTTTACTATTGGTCAGTACCCGAGGATACCTATCTTGCGTTTTGTGATATAAATCGTGAGGAGATAATTGCGACCAACTTTTAGAATCGTACTCAAGAATTGTCTCTTTATCGGTGTGTTCCTCCCTTTATTTGCAAATGTTCAACTGTTCAAATGTTCAAAGTGGATTTTGGATCTGTAATCTTTGGCTAAAAATTGTAGGCTGGTAAGTTTCTAATGATTGCGATGTCTATAAAAAATGAACAGTGCCATTAAAGTGTTATAGTCAACCTCACCATTGTTAGTAGTAAGCACAGAACACAACCAGCCATTCGATATTCTGTCCATTCATGCCCATCTTTCTAATTTTTCTCCTGCTCATGCCCCTAAAGCCTGGACCCAAGCAGAGTATCACTTCCTTAGTATTGTCCTGCAATTGCCTGAAAAAGTGGTGAATCTTCATGTATGTGAGCCTGGACCGTACCAATTACAGGCTGTTTTACTAATGTGAGACATCAGCGTTGAACCCAATCCTGTCTTCTCCTGACTTTTTTTCTTTCTACTCCAGGGATTTCAGGTCAACAGATTTTGTCATCCAATATTCTATTAAGAGGCTATATCTATTTGGGGAGTGTGGCAATGTAGCATTCCGCATGAAGTCAATGTTGGCCTCATCGCAGTTTTATCTCAGTGATATGGTTGATTCAATAGGGTTGATGCTGTGCTGGGAAGTCCTTGCATCTTCATACAAGTAGGAGGCTATGAAATATATTCTGCTGCTAAGCACACTGGCTACGACGTCCCGCTATACACTTACAGTTTAACTAATGAAATGGATGTCACAGGGGAGTGTGTTTTGTTCGGGAACTATGAGTCCCTAATTACATAATTTACCCATTATTAGCAGGACAATTATGTCACGGCAACCCAGGTGGCCTAAGTAAGTGAGCAGAGAATATTTAGTCCAGAGGAATGAGAAGCAACTGAGAACCATTCAAAGTAATTAAATGTAAAAATAGAGCGCATAAAATACTGAAAGGAATTAGCTTACCACAGAAGTTTAATGATAATGTCAAACTAATACATTTAAAAGATCTGTCTATCAGGTCGGCTGCAGAGGCTTTCTCCATTGATACAAAGCCACATTGAGCTAATCGAACACCCGCAACCCCCCCCCCCCCCCCCCCCCATAAAACCGACCCTCCGGTCGAGTGCTCCTGCTGAGGAGCAGCGCGCGAGGGGAATGCTGGGTAGGAAATCTGTAAATGTGGCCAGAGCTTGCTCCAACTTCCTCAATGCAAATTAGAATATGTTTCGCTGCAAACATTGCAGACCATTCCAGATATTAATGCCGATCTCAATTTCTTTAAAAGCAATTTCAAAATGGATATCTTATTGGAGAATGAGATCGGATTCTGTATACTTAGAAATGGAGACGAGACAGCCAGCATTACTCCCTTTTGTTTAAAAATTGTGAAATATTTGTGATTAATATTTCATATCGATGACAGTTTTTATTTGAGATTGCTTCACTAATTGAGCATACTTGTTTACTTGCTTGTTGTGTGCACTTTAGACAATATACCGGCAGCAATGCAGCTACTCTGCTTATAATTAATAACCTAATCAAAGATTTATGAGGTAACATAAATCCTTATGCAATTGCTTTCCTCCTTATTTACGCTCATGACAGGTTTCTGTGTCTCCTCCAATCATACTTCCCAGTTTAGCCGGGGCAGTCACCTGACCTTGGCATGCTAACTTGTCCACCGCCACTGGGCTGGCACTTTGTGGGACTAAGTGCAATCAATTCTCCTTCTTAAATGGAGCAGTCCACTTTTGAGTTTTGTATGCCTCTGAGCTCCATGGAGATCGGCAAAGGGGATGGGGCTGGAGGTGGATGTGAATGCTTGACCAAGCAATAGAAACTGAGTATCAATCAAAGCGAGGATTCACCCTCGTGGCCATGGAATTGAGAGTGGGAACGAATATTCAAGATAGATTCCGACTTTAGGTTAAAGAAGTGCAAAATTCTGCTTGCCAGTATCTAAATTTGAAATCAACTTTTACAACATAAGTTACAAAGCCCAGAAGAGATTGATTGTCAGAAGCTCAGATGTACATCACCGCTAGACAGGCAGCAAACGGAGGTACACATCACCACTCTGGCACCAGATACTGGGACATACATTGCTGCTAGATTGGCAGAGACTCTGACATGCATCACAATTACAATGCCAGAGACTTTTAAACGTATAACCATTAGGGATTTGATTGAATATCACCACGATATGGCTGCATATCGCTGTTACACTGCAAGGGACATACATTCCCACTGCAGCATCCAGAAAGCTAAAGCAGTGTCAGGAATCAGCTACATTTCTCCTCCACACACACAATACCCCAAATAGGTCACCGAGCAGACTGAGGCTCTTCTCTAATTTGGATTAAAAATGAAGTCTAGGAGACTTACCTCAAGACTGACAAGTCAGGACTGAAGATGCAAAATCGCCAACAAAATAAAGCCCCACATCCACCAATGACCCAAACACTTTAATGCTTCAGAAACCAGCAAATATAGCAATTTATTTTTAAATGATTCAGTGTTTAGTGGAGGGTGCATCTGTGCACTGTAAAAAAAACAATGGCTTCTGGAATTGAGGGCTTTTATCTGTGTATGGATGTTTTCCCCCCGCCATCCGTTCTTACGACATTAAGAGCAGGTTTATTAATTTTGTTATTTTTGCAACTCCAGAGACCTCAGGGACCGAAGGTAACTTTATCGCCGGTCCCATTGTGCAATGTGTACAAGCGGCTGGGCGTGTTTACTTCACTGGAGAACAACTCACACCAACCCAGCAGCTTTAAAGCAATCATTAACAATGGAAGATGAATTCTTAGTCAGATCAATCTCAGCGAACAAGGGGTTTTTGCCTTTATTCGCCACGTTGGGAGGATTTATTTGTCATCCACAGAAATACATTTGCAGCAAAGCTTTATATTCAGGAGTTCATATCGGCAACCTTCAAGCAAAATACAAGCTTAATTATCAATCAAAACATTTGAGCATTTATTTCACACTACAGCAGTCACAGGTTCGAGCCCCATCTGTGGCTAACACTCCAATCTGCCAGCCACACGTGTCAGGAGTTTCAGCAGTTCTCAGCTGCTAACTGGGACACCTCACAGAAGTGGAGGAAGTGGAGTATCGCACCTCAGGGCAGAGCGCAGTGTTTTTCAGCCCATTTACACTGCTGTTAGGGATACACAGTTTGGTACGGTTTGAAGTGGCACTGGCCCACTAAATTTGATTCTCCATTCCATCAACATGTAATGCCATTAATATCAATAGCGCAGATAGGAAACGTGGCCCATCTCCAAGATTCTTCCCTGGAGCTCAGCTTGAATCCAAACCTTGTCCGATCAATACACCCATTTTTGGCTGTGTTAGATATTTTTGACGCCATTACCACATTCGATTCAACCAATTATACGGAGCAACTTCAGGCTCATTTTCCATAATGAGTACCCACAATCCTCAGAGCTTTGCACTTGAGTTGAGTGCAGTGGCAAAATTTTCCCACACTGCACCAGGGTTTGAGGGGAGATCACATGAATTTGGTTTGTATTTCCCTTCAGTATCCAAAGGTGGAAGGGCGATCTAACTGAAGGAGAATATGACGGAGAAAACAATTTTAAAAAATGTTGTTCCAATTCAGGGGCAATTTAGCATGGCCAATCCACCTACACTGCACATCTTTGGGTTGTGGGGGTGAGACCCACGCAGACACAGGGAGAATGTGCAAACTCCACACGGTCAGTAACCCGGGGCCGGGATTGAACCCTGTTCCTCGGTGTCGTAAGGCAGAAGTGCTAACCACTGTGCCACTGTGCTGACCAAAAGCAAACAAAGTTGATCGGGGGAGAGGAAGAGTTGTGGAGGCTCATGTGGAGCATATTCTTCTTTTTTTAAAAAATAAATTTAGAGTACCCAATTATTTTTTCCAATTAAGGGGCAATTTTAGTGTGGCCAATCTACCTACCCTGCACATCTTTGGGTTGTGGGGGTGAAACCCACGCAGACACGGGGAGAATGTGCAAACTCCACATGGACAGTGACCCAGGGCCGGGATTCGAACCCGGGTCCTCTGCGCCGTAGATGTGGAGCATATTCAGCACGCAAAAGAAGGCTGGACTTGAACTTCTCGGTACAGTTGAGAATGTGGAAGCTGTGTTGAAAATGTTGAAAACACCAGCGTGGACCAGTTGTTAATGAGCTGTGCGTAATTTCCCGTAATTCCCCAGTGGTGGCACGGCAGCACAATGGTTAGCATTGTTGCTTCACAGTGCCAGGGACCTGGGTTCGATTCCCAGATTGGGTCACTGTCTGTGCGGAGTCTGCATGTTCTCCCTGTGTCTGTGTGGGTTTCTCCGGGTGCTGCGGTTTCCTCCCACAGTCCAAAGATGTGCAGGTTAGATGGATTGGCCATCCCTTAACGTCCAAATTTCCCTTAACGTCCAAAAAGGGTAGGTGAGGTTACGGGGATAGGGTGGGGGTGTGGGCTTAAGTAGGGTGTTCTTTCCAGGGACCGGTGCAGACTCAATGTGTCGAATAGCCTCCTTCTGCACTGTAAATTATAAGATTTTATGAAGATCTTTAAAATTATAACCAGATTCAGTGCGCCAGATGGGCGCAGTCAAATACTTATATTATTTTCAAATTTAGAATTTGTTCCCAAATGATTAAGGATACTGTATCCATTGCAATTTGCAAGACAAGTGTATTTTTGTTCGTTAATCCACCATACGACCATAAGACCATAAGACAGGAGCAGAATTAGGGCACTCGGCTCATCGCGTCTGCTCTGGCATTCAATCATGGCTGATATTTTTCTCATCCCCATTCTCCTGCCTTCCTCCCATAACTCTTGATTCCCTTATTAATCAAGAACCTATCTATCTCTGTCTTAAAGACACACAGTGATTTGGCCTCCGAAGCCTTCTGCGGTAAAGAGTTCCACAGATTCACCTCCTCATCTCTGTTTTAAAGGATCGTCCCTTTAGTCTGAGGTTGTGACCTCTGGTTCTAGTTTTCCCTCCAAGTGGAAACATCCTCTCCATGTCCGAGGAGAAAATGTTTGAAAATCTCAGCAGGTCTGGCAGCATTTGTAGGGAGAGAAAAGAGCTAACGTTTCGAGTCCAGGTGACCGCTTGGATAATAACTCCAGCCATTCCAATCTCTCCATGTGATTGAATTCCCTCATAACTGCTACCATTCTAGTAAATCTCCTCTGCGCCATCTCTAAGGTTTGTCAGTGAGGTTGAGTTTCTGTAAGTGAGGTTGAGTGTCTTGGGTTACAGGATGATATTGACGAGGTGGTCAAATGGGTGGATGAATGGCAGATGGAATTTAACCCTGAAAAGTGTGAGGTAATGCACTTTGGAAGGAGTAATTTAACATGGAAGTATACGATGAAAGGTCTGAAAAATGGCTTTGACAAAGGATCATCTGGACTCGAAGCGTTAGGTCTTTTCTCTACCTACAGATGCTGCCAGACCTGCTGAGATTGTCCAGCATTTTCTCTTTAGTTTCAGATTCCAGCATCCGCAGTAATTTGCTTTTATCCTCTCCCCATCCACTCTATCCAGGCCTCGCGGTATCCTGTAAGTTTCAATAAGATCCCCCTCATCTATCTAAATTCCAACGAGTACAGATTCAGAGTCCCCATACGACAAGCTCTTCATTCCAGGGATCATTCTTGTGAACCTCCTCTGGACCCTCTCCAAGGCCAGCATATCCTTTCTTAGATATGGGGCCAAAAACTGCTCACAATACGCCAAATTGTGTCTCACCAGAGCCTTATTCAGCCTCAGAAGTACATCTCTGGTCTTGTATTCTAGCCCTCTCAACATGAATGCTAACATTGCATTTGCCTTCCTAACTGCCGACTGAACCTGCACATTAACATTAAGACAATCGTGAACAAGGACTCCCAAGTCCCTTTGTGCTTCTGCTTTCTGAACCATTTCCCCATTCAGAAAATAGTCTATGCCTCCATTCCTCCTTCCAAAGTGCACAACCTCACACTTTTCCACATTGTATTTCATCTGCCACTTCTTTTTCCACTTTCCTAGCCTGTCCAAATCCTTCTGCAGCCCCTCTGTTTCCTCAATACTACCTGTCCCTCTGCAGATATCTGTATCATCTGCAAACTTAGCAACCGTGCTTTCAGTTCCTTCTTCCAGATCATTAATGTATATTGTGAAAAGTTGTGGTCCCAGCACAGACCCCTGAGGCACACCACTAGTCACCAGCTGAAAAAGACCCTTTATCCACCCTCTCTGCCTTCTGCCAGTCAGCCAATCATCTATCCATGCCAGGATCATACCCTTAACACCATGGGCTCTTAACTTATTTAACAGTCTCCTATGCGGCACCTTGTCAAAGGTCTTCTGGAAATCTAATAAATCACGTCCACTGGTTCTCCTTTGTCTGATTTCCTTGGTACCTCCTTTTGACAAAGCTGTGCTCAGCGCTATTTTATCATGCACATCCAAGTACTCCGCGATCTCATCTTTAAAAATGGACTCTAAAATCTTACCAATGACCGAAGTCAGGCTAACCGGGCTCTAGTTTCCCATCTTCTGCCTCCCTCCCTTCTTAACAATGGTGTTACATTAGCCACTTTCCAGACCTCTGGGACCCTTCCTGCTTCCAGTGATTCCTGAAAGATCACCGCCAATGCCTCCACAATCTCCTCAACTATCTCTTTTAGAACCCTGGGGTGTAGCCCATCCGGTCCAGGTGATTCATCCACCTTCAGACCTTTCAGTTTCCACAGAGCTTTCTCCTTAGTGATGCCTCCTGATTTTCCTGGAGCTCTGGCATCCCACTGGTGTCTTCCACTGGAAAGACTGATGCAAAGTAACTATTCAGTTCCTCTGTCATTTCTTTGTTTCCATATTATTGCTTCTCCAGCCACATTTTTCAGTGGTCCATTGTCTATTTATGCCTCTCTCTTACCTTTTATATATTGGAAAAAACTCTTCCAATCTCCCTTTATATTATTAGCTAGCTTGCATTCTTATTTCATCTTCTCTCCCCTTACTGCTTTTTTAGTTGTCCTCTGCTCGCTTTTAAAGGAATCCCAATCTTCTGGCTTCCCACTAATCCTCGCCACTTTGTATGCTTTTTCTTTTGCTTTTATGCTGTCCTTGATTTCCCTCATCATGTTTCCTCCTCCTTGGGATGAATTTCTCTGGTGCGTCCCGAATAACCCCCAAAAACCCCTCCCACTGTCTTCCCTGCTGGGCTCCTTTTCCAATTAACTCTGGCCAGCTCCTCCCTCATGTCTTTGTAGTTACCCTTATTTAATTGTAATGCCGTTACATCTCATTCCAGCTTCTCTCTCTCAAACTGCAGGGTAAATTCTATCATATTGTGGTCACTGCTCCCCAAGGGTTCCTTCACCTTAAGTTCCCTAATTAAGTCTGCCCTATTACACATCACCAAATCCAGAATTGCCAGTTCCCTAGTCGGCTCTGTCACAAGCTGCTCCAAAAAACCATCTCTTAGACATTCCACTAATTCCTTTTCTTGGGATCCACTACCAACCTGATTTTCCCAGTCCACCTGCATATTGAAGTCCCCCATGATTATTGTGATATTGCCTTTTTTATATGCTTTCCCTATCTCCTGATTTATTTTCTGCCCCACACCCTGACTACTGCTTGGATGCCTGTACATAACTCCCATCAGGGTCTTTTTACCTTTGCGATTCCTCAACTCTATGCACAGAGATTCTATGCCTTCTGATCCTATATCACTCCTTGCTATCGATTTAACTTCATTCCTTACTAACAATGCAACCCTGCCCCCTTTGCCCATCTGCCTGTCCTTTTGATGGGACACATATCCTTGGATATTTAGATCCCAGCCCTGATCCCCTTGCAGCCACGCATCTGTGATGCCCACAACATCGTACCGGCTAATTGCAATGTGCGCAACAAGCTCATTTACGTTGTTCCGTATACTGCGTGCATTAAGGTACAACACCCTCAATCCTGCATTGACCACCTCCCTTCTCACACTTGTCACCTTTGTTGCTCTGCCTGAGGGTGATGTTGTTCTCTTATTTTTGTTCTCTATTTCCCATCAGCTGTGACACCTTCTGAGCTAACACTCTGGTGCCCACTCCCCTGCCATACTAGTTTAAATCCTCCCAAGTGACTCTAGCAAACCTCCCAGCAGGATATTGGTGCTCCTCGAGTTTAGATGCAACCCGTCCTTCTTGTGCAGGTCCCACCTGCCCTGTAAGATCCCAATGGTCCAGTAATCTGAAATCCTCCCTCCTACACCACTGGTTTAGCCACATGTTTAGCTGCACCATCCTCCTATTTCTAGCCTCACTGGCACGTGGCACAGGGAGAAATCCTGAGATTACAACATGAAAATGAAATGAAAATCGCTTATTGTCACGAGTAGGCTTCAAATGAAGTTACTGTGAAAAGCCCCTAGTCGCCACATTCCGGCGCCTGTTCGGGGAGGCTGATACGGGATCATGGGTTATGAAGCGGATGTGGGTAAAAAGATTTGAGGAACAGGTCAACTATGAACTGGCTGACAGGCAAAATAGAACTGTGGGAACAAATACTCTGTCCCTATATTCCTCTGATCATCCAGAATAGAATGGAGTCAGAAAACTTACAGGAGTTCAGTGAACAAAGAGGCTGTAACAATGCATGGAGTCCAGTGAAAAAAGAGACTGTAACACTGAGAGGCATTCAGTGAGTAGGGAGCCTGTAACAGTATAAGGAGTTCAGTGAACAGAGAAACTGTAATAATGGCAGAAGTGCAATGAACAGAGCGGCTGTAACAGTGGCTGGACTTCAGTGAATAGAAAGGCTGAACCTGTAACGGTGCAAGAAGTTCAGTGAAAAGGGAGACTGTAATAGTGAGAGGAGTTCAGTGAGTGCAGAGACTGTGCCAGTGCGAGGAGTTTAGTGAAAAGGGAGACTGTAATAGTGAGAGGAGTTCAGTGAGTGCAGAGACTGTGCCAGTGCGAGGAGTTTAGTGAAAAGGGAGACTGTAATAGTGAGAGGAGTTCAGTGAGTGCAGAGACTGTGCCAGTGCGAGGAGTTTAGTGAAAAGGGTGACTGTAATAGTGAGAGTTCAGTGAGTGCAGAGACTGTGCCAGTGCGAGGAGTTTAGTGAAAAGGGAGACTGTAATAGTGAGAGGAGTTCAGTGAGTGCAGAGACTGTGCCAGTGCGAGGAGTTTAGTGAGAAGAGAGACTGTAATAATGACAGCAGTTCAGTGAGTGGAGAGACTAACTGTGACAGGAGTTCAATGAACAGAGAGGCTGGAACAGTGAGTGAAGATCCTGCAACAGTGTCGGGGGCGGTGATCAGAGAGACTGTAACAGTGACTAGGGTTCAGTGAATAGAAAGGCTGTAACAGTGAGAGGGGTTCAGTGGACAGAGAGACTGCAACAGTGACAGGGGTTCAGTGGACAGAGACTGCAACAGTGACAGAGTTCAGTGAATGTAGAGACTGTAACAGTGCAAAGAGTTTACTGAAAAGAGAGGCTGTAACAGTATGAAGAGTTCAGTGAAGAGAGGCTGCAACAGTGCAAGGAGTTCAGTTAAAAGATAGGCTATAACATTAGCTGGTGTTCAGGAGTGCAGTGAACAGAGAGACTGTAACAGTGGCAGGAGTGCAGTGAACAGAGAGACTGTAACAGTGCGAGGAGTTCAGTGAAATACGAGGCAGTAACAGAACAAGGAGTTCAGTGAAAGGAGAGGCTGTAACAGTGACAGGAGTTCACTGAGCGGAGAAACTGTAACAGTGACAGGAGTTCACTGAGTGGAGAAACTGTAACAGTGACAGGAGTTCACTGAGTGGAGAAACTGTAACAGTGACAGGAGTTCACTGAGTGGAGACTGTAACAGTGACAGGAGTTCACTGGGTGGAGAAACTGTAACAGTGACAGGAGTTCACTGGGTGGAGAAACTGTAACAGTGACAGGAGATCAGTGAGTGGAGAAACTGTAACAGTGACAGGAGTTCACTGAGTGGAGAAACTGTAACAGTGACAGGAGTTCACTGAGCGGAGAAACTGTAACAGTGACAGGAGTTCACTGAGTGGAGAAACTGTAACAGTGACAGGAGTTCACTGAGCGGAGAAACTGTAACAGTGACAGGAGTTCACTGAGTGGAGAAACTGTAACAGTGACAGGAGTTCACTGAGTGGGGAAACTGTAACAGTGACAGGAGTTCACTGAGTGGGGAAACTGTAACAGAGACAGGAGTTCACTGAGTGGGGAAACTGTAACAGAGACAGGAGTTCACTGAGTGGAGAAACTGTAACAGTGACAGGAGTTCACTGAGTGGAGACTGTAACAGTGACAGGAGTTCACTGGGTGGAGAAACTGTAACAGTGACAGGAGTTCACTGAGTGGGGAAACTGTAACAGTGACAGGAGTTCACTGATTGGAGAAACTGTAACAGTGACTGGAGTTCACTGAGTGGAGAAACTGTAACAGTGACAGGAGTTCAGTGATTGGAGAAACTGTAACAGTGACAGGAGTTCACTGAGTGGAGAAACTGTAACAGTGACAGGAGTTCACTGAGTGGAGAAACTGTAACAGTGACAGGAGTTCACTGAGTGGAGACTGTAACAGTGACAGGAGTTCACTGGGTGGAGAAACTGTAACAGTGACAGGAGTTCACTGGGTGGAGAAACTGTAACAGTGACAGGAGTTCACTGAGTGGAGAAACTGTAACAGTGACAGGAGTTCACTGAGTGGAGAAACTGTAACAGTGACAGGAGTTCACTGAGTGGGGAAACTGTAACAGTGACAGGAGTTCACTGAGTGGGGAAACTGTAACAGTGACAGGAGTTCACTGAGTGGGGAAACTGTAACAGTGACAGGAGTTCACTGAGTGGGGAAACTGTAACAGTGACAGGAGTTCACTGAGTGGAGAAACTGTAACAGTGACAGGAGTTCACTGAGTGGGGAAACTGTAACAGTGACAGGAGTTCACTGAGTGGGGAAACTGTAACAGTGACAGGAGTTCAGTGAGTGGGGAAACTGTAACAGTGACAGGAGTTCAGTGAGTGGGGAAACTGTAACAGTGACAGGAGTTCACTGAGTGGGGAAACTGTAACAGTGACAGGAGTTCACTGAGTGGGGAAACTGTAACAGTGACAGGAGTTCACTGAGTGGAGAAACTGTAACAGTGACAGGAGTTCAGTGATTGGAGAAACTGTAACAGTGACATGAGTTCACTGAGTGGGGAAACTGTAACAGTGACAGGAGTTCAGTGAGCGGAGAAACTGTAACAGTGACAGGAGTTCAGTGAGTGGGGAAACTGTAACAGTGACAGGAGTTCACTGAGTGGGGAAACTGTAACAGTGACAGGAGTTCACTGAGTGGGGAAACTGTAACAGTGACAGGAGTTCACTGAGTGGAGAAACTGTAACAGTGACAGGAGTTCAGTGATTGGAGAAACTGTAACAGTGACATGAGTTCACTGAGTGGGGAAACTGTAACAGTGACAGGAGTTCAGTGAGCGGAGAAACTGTAACAGTGACAGGAGTTCACTGAGTGGGGAAACTGTAACAGTGACAGGAGTTCACTGAGTGGAGAAACTGTAACAGTGACAGGAGTTCACTGAGTGGGGAAACTGTAACAGTGACAGGAGTTCACTGAGTGGAGAAACTGTAACAGTGACAGGAGTTCACTGAGTGGGGGAAACTGTAACAGTGACAGGAGTTCACTGAGTGGAGAAACTGTAACAGTGACAGGAGTTCACTGAGTGGAGAAACTGTAACAGAGACAGGAGATCACTGAGTGGAGACACTGTAACAGAGACAGGAGTTCACTGAGTGGAGAAACTGTAACAGTGACAGGAGTTCAGTGATTGGAGAAACTGTAACAGTGACAGGAGTTCACTGAGTGGGGAAACTGTAACAGTGACAGGAGTTCACTGAGTGGAGAAACTGTAACAGAGACAGGAGTTCACTGAGTGGAGAAACTGTAACAGTGACAGGAGTTCAGTGAATGGAGAAACTGTAACAGTGACAGGAGTTCACTGAGTGGAGAAACTGTAACAGTGACAGGAGTTCAGTGAATGGAGAAACTGTAACAGTGAGAGGAGTTCACTGAGTGGAGAAACTGTAACAGTGACAGGAGTTCAGTGAGTGGAGAAACTGTAACAGTGACAGGAGTTCACTGAGTGGGGAAACTGTAACAGTGACAGGAGTTCACTGATTGGAGAAACTGTAACAGTGACAGGAGTTCACTGAGTGGGGAAACTGTAACAGTGACAGGAGTTCACTGAGTGGAGAAACTGTAACAGAGACAGGAGTTCACTGAGTGGAGAAACTGTAACAGTGACAGGAGTTCAGTGAATGGAGAAACTGTAACAGTGACAGGAGTTCACTGAGTGGAGAAACTGTAACAGTGACAGGAGTTCAGTGAATGGAGAAACTGTAACAGTGAGAGGAGTTCACTGAGTGGAGAAACTGTAACAGTGACAGGAGTTCAGTGAGTGGAGACACTGTAACAGTGACAGGAGTTCAGTGATTGGAGAAACTGTAACAGTGACAGGAGTTCACTGAGTGGGGAAACTGTAACAGTGACAGGAGTTCACTGAGTGGAGAAACTGTAACAGTGACAGGAGTTCACTGAGTGGGGAAACTGTAACAGTGACAGGAGTTCACTGAGTGGGGGAAACTGTAACAGTGACAGGAGTTCACTGAGTGGGGAAACTGTAACAGTGACAGGAGTTCACTGACTGGAGAAACTGTAACAGTGACAGGAGTTCACTGAGTGGAGAAACTGTAACAGTGACAGGAGTTCACTGAGTGGAGAAACTGTAACAGTGACAGGAGTTCAGTGATTGGAGAAACTGTAACAGTGACAGGAGTTCAGTGAGTGGGGAAACTGTAACAGTGACAGGAGTTCACTGAGTGGGGAAACTGTAACAGTGACAGGAGTTCAGTGATTGGAGAAACTGTAACAGTGACAGGAGTTCAGTGAGTGGGGAAACTGTAACAGTGACAGGAGTTCAGTGAGTGGGGAAACTGTAACAGTGACAGGAGTTCACTGAGTGGGGAAACTGTAACAGTGACAGGAGTTCAGTGATTGGAGAAACTGTAACAGTGACAGGAGTTCAGTGATTGGAGAAACTGTAACAGTGACAGGAGTTCACTGAGTGGGGAAACTGTAACAGTGACAGGAGTTCACTGAGTGGGGAAACTGTAACAGTGACAGGAGTTCACTGAATGGAGAAACTGTAACAGTGACAGGAGTTCACTGAGTGGGGAAACTGTAACAGTGACAGGAGTTCACTGAGTGGGGAAACTGTAACAGTGACAGGAGTTCACTGATTGGGGAAACTGTAACAGTGACAGGAGTTCACTGAGTGGAGAAACTGTAACAGTGACAGGAGTTCAGTGAGTGGGGAAACTGTAACAGTGACAGGAGTTCACTGAGTGGGGAAACTGTAACAGTGACAGGAGTTCACTGAGTGGGGAAACTGTAACAGTGACAGGAGTTCACTGAGTGGGGAAACTGTAACAGTGACAGGAGTTCAGTGAGTGGGGAAACTGTAACAGTGACAGGAGTTCACTGAGTGGGGAAACTGTAACAGTGACAGGAGTTCACTGAGTGGGGAAACTGTAACAGTGACAGGAGTTCAGTGATTGGAGAAACTGTAACAGTGACAGGAGTTCACTGAGTGGGGAAACTGTAACAGTGACAGGAGTTCAGTGAGTGGGGAAACTGTAACAGTGACAGGAGTTCAGTGAGTGGGGGAAACTGTAACAGAGACAGGAGTTCAGTGATTGGAGAAACTGTAACAGTGACAGGAGTTCACTGAGTGGGGAAACTGTAACAGTGACAGGAGTTCACTGAATGGAGAAACTGTAACAGTGACAGGAGTTCACTGAGTGGAGAAACTGTAACAGTGACAGGAGTTCAGTGAGCGGAGAAACTGTAACAGTGACAGGAGTTCAGTGATTGGAGAAACTGTAACAGAGACAGGAGTTCAGTGATTGGAGAAACTGTAACAGTGACAGGAGTTCACTGAGTGGAGAAACTGTAACAGTGACAGGAGTTCACTGAGTGGGGAAACTGTAACAGTGACAGGAGTTCACTGAGTGGGGAAACTGTAACAGTGACAGGAGTTCACTGAGTGGGGAAACTGTAACAGTGACAGGAGTTCAGTGATTGGAGAAACTGTAACAGAGACAGGAGTTCAGTGATTGGAGAAACTGTAACAGTGACAGGAGTTCAGTGAGTGGGGAAACTGTAACAGTGACAGGAGTTCACTGAGTGGGGAAACTGTAACAGTGACAGGAGTTCACTGAGTGGGGAAACTGTAACAGTGACAGGAGTTCACTGAGTGGGGAAACTGTAACAGTGACAGGAGTTCAGTGATTGGAGAAACTGTAACAGAGACAGGAGTTCAGTGATTGGAGAAACTGTAACAGTGACAGGAGTTCAGTGAGTGGGGAAACTGTAACAGTGACAGGAGTTCAGTGAGTGGGGAAACTGTAACAGTGACAGGAGTTCACTGAGTGGAGAAACTGTAACAGTGACAGGAGTTCACTGAGTGGAGAAACTGTAACAGTGACAGGAGTTCAGTGATTGGAGAAACTGTAACAGTGACAGGAGTTCACTGAGTGGAGAAACTGTAACAGTGACAGGAGTTCAGTGATTGGAGAAACTGTAACAGTGACAGGAGTTCAGTGATTGGAGAAACTGTAACAATGACAGGAGTTCAGTGATTGGAGAAACTGTAACAGTGACAGGAGTTCACTGAGTGGGGAAACTGTAACAGTGACAGGAGTTCACTGAGTGGGGAAACTGTAACAGTGACAGGAGTTCACTGATTGGAGAAACTGTAACAGTGACAGGAGTTCACTGATTGGAGAAACTGTAACAGTGACAGGAGTTCACTGAGTGGAGAAACTGTAACAGTGACAGGAGTTCACTGAGTGGGGAAACTGTAACAGTGACAGGAGATCACTGAGTGGGGAAACTGTAACAGTGACAGGAGTTCACTGAGTGGGGAAACTGTAACAGAGACAGGAGTTCACTGAGTGGAGAAACTGTAACAGTGACAGGAGTTCAGTGATTGGAGAAAGTGTAACAGTGACAGGAGTTCACTGAGTGGGGAAACTGTAACAGTGACAGGAGATCACTGATTGGAGAAACTGTAACAGTGACAGGAGTTCACTGAGTGGGGAAACTGTAACAGTGACAGGAGTTCACTGAGTGGGGAAACTGTAACAGTGACAGGAGTTCACTGAGTGGGGAAACTGTAACAGTGACAGGAGTTCAGTGATTGGAGAAACTGTAACAGTGACAGGAGTTCACTGAGTGGGGAAACTGTAACAGTGACAGGAGTTCACTGAGTGGGGAAACTGTAACAGTGACAGGAGTTCAGTGAGTGGGGAAACTGTAACAGTGACAGGAGATCACTGAGTGGGGAAACTGTAACAGTGACAGGAGTTCACTGAGTGGAGAAACTGTAACAGTGACAGGAGTTCACTGAGTGGGGAAACTGTAACAGTGACAGGAGTTCACTGAGTGGGGAAACTGTAACAGTGACAGGAGTTCACTGAGTGGAGAAACTGTAACAGTGACAGGAGTTCACTGAGTGGGGAAACTGTAACAGTGACAGGAGTTCAATGAGTGGGGAAACTGTAACAGTGACAGGAGTTCAGTGAGTGGAGAAACTGTAACAGTGACAGGAATTCACTGAGTGGAGAGATTGTAACAGTGCAAGGAGATCAGTGAAAAAAGAGGCTATAATAGTGAGAGGAGTTCAGAGAGTGGAGAGAGTGTAACAGTGCGAGGAGATCAGTGAACAGAGAGACTGTAACTGACAGGAAGTCAGTGAGTGCAGAGACTGCAATAGTGACAGGAGTTCAGTGAACAGAGAAACTGTAAAATTGACAGGAGTTTAGTGAGCCGAGAGACTGTAACAGTGCGAGAATTATAGTCAAAAGAAAGACTGTAATAGTGAGAGGGGTTCAGTGAGTGGAGAGACTGTAACAGTGCAAGGAGTTCAGTGAAAAGAGTGACTGTTATAGTGAGAGGAGTTCAGTGATTGCAGAGATTGTAAGAGTGCGAGGAGTTCAGTGAAAAGAGGGACTGTAATAGTGAAAGGACTTCAGTGAGTGGAGAGACTGTAACAATGCGAGGAGTTCAGTGAACAGAGAGACTGTAATAGTGACAGGGTGTCAGTGAGTGAAGAGACTGTAAAAGTGATAGGAGTTCAGTCAAGAGAGAAACTGTAACAATGGCAGGAGTGCCGTGAACAGAGAGATTGTAACAATGACAGGAGTTCAGTGAGTGAAGAGATTGTAACAGTGAAAGGAGTTCAGTGAACAGAGAGACTGTAATAGTGACAGGATGGCAGTGAGTGAAGAGACTGCAATAGTGACAGGAGTTCAGTGAACAGAGAAACTCTAACAATGGCAGAAGTGCAGTGAACAGAGACACTGTAACAGTGACAGGAGTTCAGTGATTGGAGAAACTGTAACAGTGACAAGAGTTCACTGAGTGGGGAAACTGTAACAGTGACAGGAGTTCAGAGAAAAGAGTGACTGTAATAGTGACTGGAGTTCAGTGAGTGAAGAAACTGTAACAGTGCGAGGAGTTCATTGAACAGGGAGACTGTATCAATGACAGGATGCCTATGAGTGGAGAGACTGAAGTAGTGACAGGAGTTCAGTGACAGAGAAACTGTAACAGTGACAGGAGTTCAGCGAACGGAGAGACTGCAACATTGACAGGAGTTCATTGCATGCAGAGACTATAATAGTAACTGGAGTTCATGACAGAGGGTCTGTAACTTTGACAAGAGTTCAGTGAACGGCGAGACTGTAACAGTGGCTGGAGTTCAGTGAACAGAGAGACCCTGGGCGGGATTCTTTTCCCCCCCCGTTTTGCTGGGGGTTTGCAGGGAGACAATGTGGAGCATCCGGTTCTAGCTGCCAATATGGTCTGGAGAATTGCCGGGTCCGTGGCCGCACATGGGCACGGGGGCGGCCTGCAGCCGTGTTTCATGGTGGAGGCCGCTCGCGAACTCGGCCCGCAAATAGTCCCCCCCTTTCGGCCGGCTCGTGCGTCCCGGAGCGCCCCACCACAGTGCACCCAGCCCCGAATATGTCCTCCCTTGCCCGCGGATCGGCCCTCCCCCGACTGTGGCACCGGTGGACTGAGTCCGCAGCCGGCACGCCAAGTTCCCGACGGATGAGACCACCGTGTCCCGGCCGTCAAGAACGCGGCCGGCCGGGGGCAGAGCATCGGACGGGCGGGCCTCAGGCAATGGCCTGAGGCCATCGCTACGTGGCACGACATACTCGCAGAGTACGCCGCTTTGGAGGGGGCGGAGCATCGCGAAAGCAGCGGCGGCACCCGATTTCGTCGGGAATTTGGATTCTCTGGCTATTCGCCGAACGTGATTTCGGCGTCACGACCGGAGAATCCAGCCCCAGAAGTGTGAAGATTTGAAGAACACAGCCTTCAAATTTGGTGAAAAGATGCTCCAAGGAAAGGTAATCTCTGAAAATGCAAAACGAAGGCAAGAAGAAGGTGGAAAGTTTAAAAACGCCTGAACAACTTTGAGTAACCGGTAATGTTGATAGCAATTGCCATGCATTTCAATGACAGTTTATACTGTATGTAGCAGCTCTAGGATTGCAAGTGCAGCCAGATGAAAGAAAGATAGCGTTGTTGTTAACGGTAGCAGGACTGCCAGCTGTTGAGATTCACAACTCCTTCATATATAATCAAGAGGATGATAGTAAAAACTTTGATACCATCATAAAAACATTTGTTGAGCATTGCACGCCACAAAAGTATAAAACTTTTGAGCAATACATATAAGAACATAAGAACTAAGAGCAGGAGTAGGCCATCTGGCCCTTCAAGCCTGCTCCGCCATTCAATGAGATCATGGCTCATCTTTGTGGACTCAGCTCCACTACTTTCTGTCCCGAACACCATAACCCTTCATTCCTTTATTCTTCAAAAAACTATCTATCTTTATCTTGAAAACATTTAATAAAGGAGCCTCAACTGCTTCACTGGGCAGCAAATTCCATAGATTCACAACCCTTTGCGTGAAGAGGTTCCTCCTAAGCTCAGTCCTAAATCTATGTCCCCTTATTTTGAGGCTATGCTCCCTAGTTCTGCTTTCACCCACCAGTGGAAACAACCTTTCTGCATCTATCCTATCTGTTCCCTTCATAATTTTATATGTTTCTCTAAGATCCCTCCGCATCCTTCTAAATTCCAACGAGTACAGTCCCAGTCTACTCAATCTCTCGTTGTAAACCAACCCCCTCTTCTCTGGGATTAACCTAGTGAATCTCCTCTGCACACCCTCCCGTGCCAGTACGTCCTTTCTCAGGTAAGAAGACCAAAACTGAACACAATACTGCAGGTGTGCCCTCACTAACACCTTATGCAGTTGCAGCATAACCCCCCTAGTCTTAAACTCCATCCCTCTATCAATGAAGGACAAAACTCAATTTGCCTTCTTAATCACCTGTTGCACCTGCAAACTAACCTTTTGCGACTCATGCACTAGCACACCCAAGTCCCTCTGCACAGCAGCATGTTTTAATATTTTATCATTTAAATAATAATCCCTTTTGCTGTTATTCCTACCAAAATGGATAACCTCACATTTGTCAACATTGTATTCCATCTGCCATACCCTAGCCCATTCACTTAGACGCTCCAAATCCCTCTTCATTCCAGGGATCAATCTTGTGAACCTCCTCTGGACCCTTTCCAAAGCCAGCCTTCCTTAGGTACGGGGCACAAAACTGTTCACAATACTCCAAATGGGATCTGAACAGAGCCCGATGTAGCCTCAGAAGTACATCCCTGCTCTTGTATTCTAGCCCTCTCGACAAGAATGCTAACATTACATTTGCCCTCCCAATGTCAACAAGTGATTGGGTCAAAGGTTCTGTGCTGGGGGGGGGGGGGGGGGGCAGCACGGTGGTGCAGTGGATAGCACTGCTTCCTCATGGTGCCGAGGTCCCAGGTTCGATCCCGGCTCTGGGTCACTGTCCATGTGGAGTTTGCACATTCTCCCCGTGTTTGCGTGGGTTTCGATCCCACAACCCAAAGATGTGCAGGCTAGGTGGATTGGCCGCGCTAAATTGCCCCTTAATTGGAAGAAATGAATTGCGTACTCTAAATTTACAAAACAAAGATTCTGTGCTAAAGCCGGAAGATCAAGCAGACTAGCCTTATCAGCTCTTACCCATTTAGTGCCATTCTCCATGCTTTGACAAAAATAGTCCCGAGGCCCATTTACGATGTTGTTAAGAGAAGCATAGAGATGTGGAAGAGGAAAGGGCCAAGGATAGATTGATGAGGCATGCAGTGGTTTAGCAAGGTAACTTAAGAATAATCAGGAGTGGATTGCAAATGCTGGGCTTGTCAGGGACGTTCATATCCCATTGAGGAATTTTTTAAAAAACGAATTGTATTATATCACATATTTTGAAATTTTGGGATGAACAGTAAAAATAGTTTCAGGGTCAAACTTGTTGTGTGAAGTATTATCAAATGAAGGCTGACTGCTTTCATCCCAAGTTCCTTTATCTGCTATTTTAATAGAGATATTAATGTATCTGTTTGACAAAGGGATTCCTCCATTAAAGGTCGCCACTTTGGGTGGAACTCGCAAATTAAACACAAATTGTGCTTGAAATTGTTAGGCTACAGTTTACGTTTCCACTAAAAGCCATCTGCATAATCACAAACATAAAAATCTGCCATCACCAGTGCAATTGGTCAGTGCAATAGAACAGTCATTTATTGTATTTTCTTTGCATTGAAGAATATTCATTGATGTATTTAAGCGTGGTAATCTGATGTAACTTTGTTAAACAGCTAAAAAGTGTTTGTCACAAAAAAATTGCATTTTTAATAAACATATCCAGCTGTGAGTAACATGATCATAAATCATAGCTAACGACTTTAAAAATATCTAAACTGAACTATTTATAGTTTAATTGGCAAACAGTAATTTGCTCCTTAACAGATTAAACATATTTGTTATGTTTTCTAAGGGGTTCTGTTCTTCCTATCAGCCAAAGATGAAAGGTTGCTGCGCCATGGGTTTCTTAACCAAATAGTCAGATTATGTTACTGAGGGGTTGCTTGTTCAGAGTCTAGATGGAAGAGAGAGAAATCTCCCAAGTGTGTCTGGTGATCTCACCACGTAATCACGTGACATTCTATACAGAAGGGTATTGGTTATAATACATAACAATATTTTAATATTGAAAAACTTTTTTAAAGTACAGATTAGCGCCAGTGCGCCTAGGAAAACAAGCCCAATTTGAAGACTTTCCTCAAACAGACTCAAACAACAGGGGAAGCAGTGCATTGTGGTATTGTCGCTGGGCTAGTAATCCAGAGACCCAGGATAATTCTCTGAGGATCCGTCCTTGAATCCATCACGGCAGATGGAGACATTTGAATTCGATAAGAACCTGGAATTAAAAGTCTCATGATCACCATGAAACCATTGTCAATTGTAACAAAAAAATCATCTGATCAATGAATGTCCTTTAGGGAAGGAAATTTGCCACCCATACCTGATCTGACCTACATGTGACTTCAGATCCATAGCAATGTGGTTAACCCCTGAATGCCCTCAGGGATGGGCAAGAAATGCTGCCCGAGCCAGCGATGTCCACATTCCAAGATTGAACAAAAAAACCCAAAAAATTGTGGCCAGCACGGTAGCATAGTGGCCGGGGGGGGGGGGGGGGGGGGGGGGGGGGCGCGGGGTGGGGGGGGGGGTTTCCTTTAGCTATCAATAGGAGCAGTGGCGGACTGGGTCTAAAAATATTGGTTGCCAGGAGACAAAGGGGGCCCACCCACAACTACAATGCTATCATTTAATTTTCATAACGAATAAATAAAATTTTTAAAAAATACATATGGAAAAAAGGGTACAATTAAAATTTTTGTGGAAAAAATGTGTATTTCTTAGTAATTACAGTGTACATGTACTGTACATATTACTGGCAGTAGATACCAAATGTAAATGCAGAATGTTATAATTGAATTTAAAATTTAAAAACATTTTTTATGTAATAGGTTGATATTTTTAAATAGTTTACTGCACAATTTACACATTAACAGATAGTTCAAAAGCACAATAGAGCATTGCATGCAGTCCACTATATTAAGAGCAATCGTTTGTGTTTGCTAGATGATTGTGCAAATCTGCCAATAATTGCTTCTGCATCAAATTCATCTAACAATTCCTTCTCAATGGATAGCAACATGTATGATTCCAAATTCTCCTCAGACAGCGAATTTCTTAACCTTGTCTTTATGATCTTTAGCTTTGAAAATGTCCTCTCACATTGGACCTGAGTAACTGATAGTGTGCAGATGACTTTATAAAGTTCATAAAGGTTATCATATGCCTTGACATGAAGTCTGTTGGATGCCAGAATTTTTAGTACACACGATGGGCAAGTGCTGCAAATTTTACAATTGTTGCAACTGGAATCCATATTATCAGCATCATTAAACAATAGCTTTAATATATCAAAGTTTGAAGCAAAAGAAAACAATTCCAATATTACTTGATCATTGCTGATTTGTGGAAACAGCTTAATAATACCTTCCAATGCTTCATCTTCAAGGCCCTTCTCTGCAATAGTTTTAAACTTTGCTGGGTCCAAGCAGGACAAATCTTTATACAACTGTTTGTGTTGTACAAAGCGTGATTCTAGTGACTGGACAATGCGATCCATTATTAGGTTAAACACATTTACTCGAAAATCAGCTAGAGAATCTGAGAAATTTCTTTCATCATCATTAAGCTCATCTGCCATTCTTTTCTTCTTCCTCTGCCTCTTAACTGGCAATGCTGTTTCCAATGCATCAATTTCCAATGTTTGATTTTCATCCATATTCATCTGTGAAATCCTGTCATTACATTTATTTACAAATTCCAAAGCCTTGCTGTGAACGTTATCAAATGTTCTTGTCTGTTCCTTCAACTTTGTTGTAGCTGAATCTACCAAACTCCATGCAGTAAACATATCTAAACCACTTGTCTGTAGATAAATGGGGCAGCACGGTAGCATGGTGGTTAGCATAAATGCTTCACAGCTCCAGGGTCCCAGGTTCGATTCCCGGCTGGGACACTATCTGTGCGGAGTCTGCACATCCTCCCCGTGTGTGCGTGGGTTTCCTCCGGGTGCTCCGGTTTCCTCCCACAGTCCAAAGATGTGCGGGTTAGGTGGATTGGCCATGCTAAATTGCCCGTAGTGTCCTAAAAAGTAAGGTTAAGGGGGGGGTTGTTGGGTTACGGGTATAGGGTGGATACGTGGGTTTGAGTAGGGTGATCATGGCTCGGCACAACATCGAGGGCCGAAGGGCCTGTTCTGTGCTGTACTGTTCTATGTTCTAACTTGATAATGGGGTTGTAGTTTCAAATATATACAAGTAAGTAAATGCTGTCAATATGGTTTCAAACTTTAGAAGACTTTGAAGTAAAACATTTGCTTCATGTTTTGTTTTTGAATCAAACTTTTCTGAATCTTGTATCATTGATAAGCATGTCAATAGATTTACGAAAGTACTGGCAGCGGCATCATCAAAATGTCCAAATATAGTTGTTGCTGCATTGGATTTTCCTGACCATCTGGTCTCACCAATTAGCTTTAATCGTTTCATTTTTTCTTGTCCTAGATGTTTTCCAACAACTTCTATCCATACAGCCATTCTCTTGTATGATGCTTTCACAAAAGTTGCTATATTCTGGAGCAAATTGAAAAAAGAAACTGCAGGCACACAATATTTTGTTGTTTCAGTTATCACCAAATTCAAGACATGGACATAGCACCATATATGAACATGTTGATCAGCCACATCAGCAATTTTACTTTGTAAAGCATTATACTGGCCATGGTAGCTTGCAGCGCCATCTGTGCTATCAGATAAACATTTTTGGGGGTCAATTTTAAGATGCTGTAATGTTTCAATCAATAGATCAAAAAGTCCCTGTCCAGTACCATCATTACTTGGCACAACTGAAAGTAGTCGCTCACAGATAATACCTTTAAGCACATACCGAATAATAATGCTAAACTGATCGATGGATGAATTATCTTGTGTTGAATCAACCTGAATAGAATAATATTTTGCTTGAGAAACTTCATGACTAATTCTTTCTTGTATCATATTCTTCATAATTTTGATTAACATGTTTATAGTTGTTTTACTCAGGCATGTAACAAGTCCACCACGGTCTTTACTTTGAGCCTTTCCTTGTTGCTCTAATCATTTGATTCTTTGTTTAGACTTGTTTTGCACTGCAGAAATGTGAGCTGCCATAATGGGGTCATATTTTGCCATCAACTGCACTGTAGCTAAAAAATTGCCATGATTCAGAACCTCATTATCTAGAGTGCAGGCCGATTCATTTCTGTGACCTCGAAAAGGAAGTGCTTGCTTGCCTAATACCTTTATGATGTCTATAATCCTCATGACAATACTTCTCTGCTTCAATACTTCTTCTTTCCTTTTAATTAGTGATGCTGCAAAAAATTTATCTAAAGTGCCATCATTAACCACATTGATATATTGCTGAGCATTTCTGACATGTGTTGTTGTCGATTCATGTAAAGTCAAGCTCTGGCTAATACGGCTGTAGTCACTAAAGCCACGTACAAAGGGTGATGGATTACAAGTGTTGGGAAACTCAAAGGCTAAGCAGTGTAAACAATATAAGCATCTATTTTCTTTGTTATATGTTAGCCAATTTCTTGGGACTGAGTCATTCATAATTTTCCTCTCATACAAACGAGCATCAAATGGCAGATCATCAAGTGGCTGAAGTGGATGTTCAGCAAAAAACTGTTTTAGCTTTGCTCGTGATGGATATTGGAAGATTCCAGTAATTGATCTTTCATTTTCTTGCGTAGGTTCATTTACAGGATGTGCTTCAGAAACCAAGTCATTTATGCTTGAAGGAATATCTGATTCCCTGTCACTAGTTGAAGCTATGTGTTCAGATGTTGCAACTACAGGCAGTACAGATACCGGAACAAGGAAGCCAGAAGAAATATTGGGCCTGGGTTGATTAGTAATGGATGCACTTGTATTTGTCTCTATATTCAAAGTAGCTCTTCTCTGTTCTTGTAACTCGCATGTCATTGCATCATCACCATGAGCATTGTTTCTTGCTTCTTGATTATTTGTTGCAGAACTGGATATTGATGTGGATTGTGCTTGTGGTATTATAAACTCTGTAATAGGCCTGCATCGCTTGGCTGACTCCTTCCTTTCTGCTTCTTTTTGTTCTTTGCGTTTTAGTGACACAGATTTATGCTTTTTCTTTTCCATGCTGGTGGGGGTAATATTCCTGAAATAAAAACTTAATTAAAAATAGCCCACATTGGGAAAAATGAATATTGATGATTGCAAGAATAACTTGAAGGAACGCCAGATAAACCCCTACTTGATAAAAAATATAAAATAACTTACTTACACTTCAACTATGTTCATTAGTCAATACTACTGTGGCCTATGCAGCTTCAGAAGAGGAGACAATCCACTGTCCAGTGTTCACACCAGCAAGCAACTGAGACAACTGTTGAAACTTAGAAGTTTGGTCCGACTATAGTAAGACATTAAGAATGGTCCCACGACCAAAGTTAAGATGTCCAGTTTGATACCAGTGTAGTGTTACAAGTCGCAACCCTTTGAGTTTACCGATCATGGCTTATCACTTCAATATCTTTGACCTCATGATTCACGGTCAAAGGTACCGCTTCTCCTTTTCGGTGACCTCACGACCCTATGTACTGCTTGATATCCTTTCAAGTTGCCGACCATCTCAAATCACGAACTGTAACTTTATCTTTAAATTCGCACACTCTTGCTGAAAACGTGGATTTCCAACTATGTCCGACCCGGGTGAACCAGCCCCCCTCCACTCCTTTTCACATCCGTTTAACACTGCTTTGTTTCTTCATACACTGAGTGATTATTTGTTTGTTTCTTTATTGCATTTTTATTTGGTATTGCTCTTTTTAAAAACAATTATATTTTATTAAGTTAGAATACAAATCTCAGGAAAGAAGATTTATTTATCTAATTAATTATAATTTTTAAGGGCCCTTCAGAGATTCACGGGCCCCTTCTTGGCTCTCCGAGCCCCTGACCGATGTACCGGCTGAACCAAGACTACTGCTTGATATCCTTTGAAGTTGCCGACCATCTCAAATCACGAATTGTAACTTTATCTTTAAATTCACACACTCTTGCTGAAAACATGGAATTTCCTTAATTATGCCCGACCCGGGCCCCCCTATTCCACATCCTTCCACTACCTCCCCTGCTTCGTTCCTTTTCATGCACTGCTTATTTGTGTCCTGTTCTCTTTTTTTTTCTTATTCCTTTTTATTACTAAAACAGTTGTCTGTGTTTGTTTCTTTATTGCATTTTTATTTGATATAGGGGGCCCACTTCATCAGGGGCCCACTTGCCATCGGGCAAGCTGACACCCTGGCCAGTCCGCCACTGAGTAGGAGAATCTTGTGATGTCAGGCTGGATTCAGCTATGGATATGGAGGAAGAGAAGTTGTTCAAGCATTATGTTTACGCACTTATATCCGGCAAAGACTTCAATTAAAAAATACTTTGAATACCTGGAACAGAAACACAAATGCTTTTGAAGTGTGATTGAATTGTAATGGAATCATGTGTGCCGTGTCTTGCTGAATTAACCTCAGTCGTTCAGGCTAACCTCGATTTGGCAGCACAGTGCATACATGTCTATCATTGCTTAATTAAAAACATACACATACATTTAGATCAGCTACACATCGAGAATTAAATGGGGAATGGGTGTTTTTCCACCAACATCATTAAAAGTATTTTATATTTATCTTCTTCTCTTTTTCTCTTCATTCCCATCAGGAATTCTCTCGCTAGGAGAAGGGTCAGTAAGCAGGTGTCCAGGTCAGTGTCAATGTGAGCTTAGAGCTGGCCAGTGCAAATTGTACAATCCTGGCCTGCGTCGACTCACCATATCCCCAGGCAGCCCGGCTTACATTAGGAAAACTGGTGATTTTGAAGAATGTTGGCATTTTGCTGCAGTCATCTTACTGCATACTGAATTGGGCATACCTTGCCATGTCCCAACTATAATCCTCAGAGCCTGTGGCACAAGACATGGACACGCGAGGGTACAAACGTAGAGCGATACACTTGCATGGACTAAGGTTATAATTTGACAAAAGCATAATTATTAGCGTGGGCAGAGTTGCCAGCTTCCCTTTCCTACCATAATCACATCAATACAATTAGAACACCAACAAAGGAAGATTTTTCTCTTTCCACACTGTCGTACTATCCCCGATGAGTGCACAAGAAAATGGATATTTAGAATGCATTTTTATGAAATATGACTGAAAGCAGACAGAGCTGCTTACAGTGACAATCCAATTACAATGCCTATCAAACTTAACTTTACAGCTTATAGCCTCTAATTGCCTGACAAAAATTGACAGTTCAGTTGCAACAGTGTAATATAATTGGAGGTCAAATTAAATTTGATCAGTGCAAGGGAGATGCTATCATTTACCAGTTCCAGCGCTGTAGAACGACTCACCTGCCACCCTATCACAGATCTGCAAATGAGAATTAATCATTAATCTAGTTGATTCCCCCATAATAGAGACGACACATTTAGATATCTTTTAATAAACAGTAATAATGAAATAGGTGATGTGTTTAACATGATATACAATCTTGCATATATTAAAAAGGCAATATATTGTTGATCTGATTTTTCTCTGTCTCTCTCTCTCTCTCTGTGTGCCTGCTTATCGAAGTAAGGGATGCCAGCCAGAGAGAATAAAAACAATCTTCCTGTGACTGTGCATCTAGCAACGGCGTAGTGCATACTGCCCAGCCAGGGTTGCTCAGGATATTTTGCATGTCTTGACAACGCATTCCAGTCTTCATCCATACGAATGCTGCCTCAATCAATTGCACATAAATCTGAATAATATCTGATCATTTTTTTCCATGTACCTGACCCTATACTGTACTAGTAACGCTTCTTTAGATTCTGTTAGATTCAGGAGAACGTTGGCACGCCATTTGAAACAGAAACAAACACTGCAATCTTGATTTGGGTTTTCAGTTTATTAACAGGTGACATATTTAACTGGGATGAAGTGGGGTTTTGTCAGTGCACTGTCTCCATACATTTACTGTCCATGATACAGAATGTACAATGTCATGCCTGCACTATGTAGTCTTCATTTTATCTCTTCACTCTGCGACTCATGGGGCACTCATCTCCACATAATGGTGTGGGTCAATAGCTATGGGTGCCATTTACAGCTTCTGCCGGTGCCACTGTACGTTAGCTGGAAAGGTTGCTCAGGTGTAACCTGAGTTGGAGCCCTCATATAGTGTTGCCTTATTTCCATTCCCCTCTCCTCATTTCTCCTCCAGTGCTTTATCTGAGAAGCTGTCGGAGATCAATGGCTCTCTGTCTGTGAGAAGCCCAAATAGAAATGCCAGCTCAGGTTGGAATTCTAACTCAAATCTCCCCAAGTCTGCAGCTCGCGAATGTATTTGGTCAACATGAATCCTACATGCGCCATTTTAATGAACATTTAATATGCGGCGGATTCTCGAATGGGCATAAATGGGAATTTTAGAAATTGGCAGGTAGTGAATATTGGAGTGCCAGAAAGGGTCAATAGCTGGGACCTCAGCTATTAAAATCTTAATGAATGACTTAGATGAAGAGACAGAGTAATATATCTAAGTTTGCTGATGATACAGAACTGGATGGAAAGGTAAGCTGTAGGGAGGACACAGTGAGGTTGCAAAGTGATGTATACAGGTTAAGTGAGCAAGGAACAAGATGGCAGATGGATTATAATGTAGGTGAGTGTGAGACTATTCATTTGGTCAAAAGAAAAAAAGATTTGAATATTTTTTAAAAGGCGGGAAACTTGTAAGTGTTGATGTTTGAAGAGAATTTGGATACAAGGAAGACAAAGTTAGCACGCAGGCACAGCAAGCAATGAGGAAGGCAAATGACAGATGGGATTCTCCAGCCTCCCAGCCGCGTGTTTATCAACAGTGCGCCATTTGATGATGGCAGGATTCTCTACTCTTGTCATTGTCAATGGGAACTCCCATTGAAGTCACCCCACACGCTGCCAGGAAATCCGTAGGGGGCGGGGGGCGCTGCCGGTGGGACCAGAGAATCCTGCTGCCAGCGAACAGCCGGAGAATCCGGGCGACACGCTGGCCTTTATTGCAAGGGGATTCAAGCACAGGAATAAAGAAGTTTGCTCGAGTCGGACAGGCTTTTAGTGAGAGCACATCTGGAATATTGCGTGCGCTTTTGGTCTCCACATGTAAGAAAGGATATATTTGCAGTGGAGGTGGTGGAATGAAGGTTCACTAAAATGGACCCTTGGATAAGGGGTTGCTCTATGATGAGAGGCTGAGCAAATTGGGTCTATTTTCTCTGGCGTTTAGAAGAATAAGCGGTGATCACATTGAAACATAGAAGATTCGGAAGTGCTTGATGGGGTAGACGCTGAGAGATTGCTTCCACTGGTCAGGGAATCTAAAACATGGGAGCAGTCTCAAGACAAGCGGCCGCTCACTTAGGACTGAGATGGGGGAAGTTGCTTCACTCAAAAGGTTGTGAATAATTTCAATTCTGTGCCCCGGAGGTTTGTGGCTGTTTCATCATTAAATACATTTAAGGCTGGGATAGACAGATCTTAGGCTGTCAGGGAATCAAGGGATGTCGGGAGTTAAAACCTAAAATCAGTCATGATCATATTGAATAGTAGAGTAAGCTCAATGGGCCATATGAGCGACTCCTGCTCCTACTTCTTATGTTTTTGTGTTCTATGATGGCTGGAAGCTAATTTGTCAAATAGTCACTTGCAATATATTTTCCAATCCTTTGATATGCATTTTCCGACAGTCATTAAAAAATACAACCTTTCATTTTATTTGGCATTAACTTCTACAACCAGTCCTTGTACTGCACTGTTTTCCTCGCATTCTCTGACATGATCATAACTGTGCTGTGGCCAATTTCCCATCATGAACTTCAAACCAAAAACAAAACATTGCAAGACATTTTGTACCGATGAATGCAATAATTAGACGGCATTTCCATTCTATGGTCAATGACTCTGAAATGTCGAGGTGAGTATTACAATCTAGCTATGGATAATGTCAAAATTTAAGAGGACGTACAAAGAAGGGGTTGCACCTTCGGTATTAATATGGGAAGGTGTCATTGGAAGGAAAGGATCTGTTGGGGGCATTGAGTTACCCACTTCTGCTCCAATGTCTTATTGCCTTATAAGGTTGAGAGGTGACCTTATATCGGATTCTCAGGGGCTTGTTAGAGTAGATGCTGAGAGGATGTTTCCTCTTGTAGGAGTCCAGGACCAGAGGGTGTCCCCACCACAAAGTTTTCCACCCGTGGGTGCTTCCTCACAAACCCACGCAGGGCACCCAGCCCCCACCTCCCGGCCGGCCGGACTTCCCTCCCCATCTCCCTGGGCTCAGTTGCCCACTCTGCCATGAGACCACACATGCACACATGGTCCTGGACTCCAGGGACTGCTTGGTATTCCCAATCCTAGCCCTGCTGGGACTAGCTGCCAGCCAATCAGAATGGAGCATTAAATGGCTGTGGGGCAGTCGGTATCTGTCGGGATTCAATCCCCACTAACTCTTCGGATGGTGAGGTAGGAAATTCTGCCATCTGACAAATCCTGCCTTTGAAGTTGGTCAAGTGACAGGAAACACAATGGTGTTTTTCAGACAGCAGGAAGCTAAACAATTCAGTTTCCAGGGGCCCGCACAATTACCATTGCTCTTCTTGACACATATTGATGAGCTAGGGTTTACAGGGTACATCTTTCTGGAAGACAGTGTGCAAGGCAGGAGAGTATCTGTGCTATTGCTTGTTATCGGAATCTTTCATTGATGCCCACATTGTGGTTTGGAGAGTTTTGCTCATTTAGTCTGTTTTCTCAGAAAACACTTCAAAATGAAAGTTGATGGACATGAACCAGCAGTTTTGCTGAGGAAACTATAATAGTGGAGCGTTTGTTCTCCCTCAAGTTGAAATACATTGGTGTCACCATTGTTATCAATTCTTTTTTTCCTTTCTTTTGTCCCCCTCCCCCCACCCCACCTCGTTATCAATTCAAATATAATTAACTATTTTATATGGTGATTCATGACTCTAGATGGCTGACCTGTTTGATGACTTTTTGCAGCTTTAACATTGTTAAGCATTAATTTATGTAGTTGAGTGCTTCGACAAAAGACTCCATGACTCCATTTTTTAAAATTCTGGTTAGATACGGGGCCTTAGCGGGGAATGCACGATGGAGGCTGGACTTAGTCCCTTTTCCTGCACTGAGGAACCACTGACGAGATCCCTGAACCCCCCCCCACCCAAGCTCCAACCCACAGTAAGGGGCTCTCCGCTCCGGGCAACCCCCTCACCCGCATAGGTCACCTCTCGCCTGATCATTACCCCACACAAAATGCCAGCCCGGCACCCTGGCAGTGTCCCTGCGAGCTGAAAGTGCCACTTGGGAACCCTGGCAGTGCAAGACTGGCACCCAGGTGGTCCTGGCAGGGTGCCAGGCTGGGAGTGTCAGGGTGCCCAGGTGGCACCAGTGGTGCCACGGTGCCACATTGTCCAAAGAGCGTGTACCTGGCAGCCTCCAGTACTCTGGGAGACCCCATGAGTGCCGTTCCGTCTGGTCCCCGTTTGTGGAGACCAGTACTGAATGGTGCTCACCCGAAGTCTCCCTCCATGACTAATTCTAGCCAAACAAGATAATGATTGGTTGAACCTAGTCAGAGTGGAGACACTCGGGCTATGTGATGAGTTTCAGGTGATACTCGACATTATCCAGATAAAGCAGCCCGCTTGATTGCTACCCCTTCCACAAACATTCAAACCCTCCCACCGGCGAACAGTGGCAGCCGTGTGTACTCTCTACAAGATGTACTGCAGGAACCTGCCAAAGCTCCTTAGACAGCACCTTCCAATATCATGACACTACTATCTAGATCAGGGGTGGGCAAACTTTTCCGTGCAAGGGCCACATTCAGAAATTCACAATTTTAAAGGGCCGCATAGTATATTAAGTAAAATAATTACTTCACCCGGTTATGATTCTGGGCGCCTCATATAGAACATAGAACAGTACAGCACAGAACAGGCCCTTCGGCCCTCGACGTTGTGCCGAGCAATGATCACCCTACTCAAGTCAACGTATCCACCCTATACCAGTAAGTAACCCAACAGCCCCCCCATTAACCTTAAAAAAATAATTAAAAATTAAAAAAATTTTTTAAAAAATAATTAAAAAATTTTTTTTTTTTTAAATGACTTGGTGGGCCGCATAAAGACCTTTGGCGGGCCGCATGCGGCCCGCGGGCCGTAGTTTGCCCACCTCTGATCTAGATAGAAGGACAAGAGCAGCAGATACCTGGTAACCATACGACCTGGAGCTTTCCCTCCAAGTCACTCATCACCCTGACTTGGAAATATATCGCTGTCCCATCACTGTCGCTGGGTCAAATCCTGGAACTCACTCCCTAACAGCACTGTGGGTGTACCTACATCTCAGGAACTGAAGCGGTTCAAGAAGGCAACTCACCACCAACTTCTGAAGGGCAACTAGGGATGGCCAATAAATGTTGGCCGAAATGAATTAAATTAAAACAAAGTGTGCACAACAGTGGTAAAAAGGGGGTACAAATGAAAGAGAACAAAGAGATGCAACTCCAACAGATCTGCACACAACCTCTCATGCTGTGCTGCTGCCAGAGACCTGGATGGGAGATATCGGGTATGATTCATCGACTTTGTCTCGTCCCACTTGGTGTAGGGATGAGGCCGTTGAATCTTACGGCAGGACCTTCGCCAGATTTGCGATGCTCAAAACATCTCACGGCATTCAACAGAATCTGGCGAGACATCGCAATCCGAATCTCGTCATCACTGGGCCTGGTCCCTATCAGCAAATTTAAACAAGCCCAATGACTCATTTAAATATATGTTCGCCAGATTCACCCAGCTCCCGGGACTCAACGGCCGCACCGAGGACACCTCGCAAGCCGCCGTTTAGGACTAGTCCACATAAACGTGGATCAGGCGTAATGGCAACTGGAGGGATGGGGGGGAGGGTGGTGGGGTGTCCCAGGCCATTGGAGACCCCCGGGTGCTTGGGGATAGGCTGGCAGCCTGGCTCTCCTTCAGGCACCCGGTCACCTTGGCACTGCCTGGCTGGTAGGGGCACTGCCTGGGTGCCAGGCTGGCAGTCCCAAGTTGCCCAGGTGCCAAGTAAGCACTGACTGGGATCAGGCCGGGTGGGTGGCCTTACCAGGTAGAAGAGAGGGGAGGGGGAATCCCGGGGGGGGCTCCCCAAAGTTGGGGGGTGGTGAGGGGATGGGAGTGTCGAAAACCTCGGGGGAGGAGATCAGGACTGCTATCCTAAATGGCACCCCGATCTGCGAGGAGGTTTTTGCTCGCCAGCAGGAAATCACTCTAAATGCGGCCCCATGAAGAGATTCTCCCCAAGGCCAACAAAAACCAACAAACTGCCATTGAACAGCGAGATGTTTCTCAGCATTGCAGATGCAAAGAAACACCCCGCTAAACACGTTATTCAACAGACTTTGACGTGGGTCCGCTGAATTACACCCGATCATTCTTGATTCTTTTAATTGTTGCTTGACACTGTTTCGCATGTTGGCTGAACGATGATACAATAAAGCCTTGCAATGCACAACTATAGTTGCGAAACCGAATCATTGACAGGATCACCTAAGGCCAAGCAGTCCTGACACAGAAACGCTGCAACACAGAAGGGGTAGGCCATTTGCCCCGTCTGAGTTAATCTATTCAGAATCACCTTAGAGTCTCCAAGATCGAACACCGTTTTGAAACAAAAATCATTCTGCAAGTTAAGCTATCTGAACATTCACTCCATTTGTTGATCGTGCCTTATATGAAAACAAACTCCGATTTTAAATTTTGTGATTACTTCATTTAAGAGAACATATTTATTTTAACAAAGAAGGTTTATTTCAATGCTGTGAATTATTTCGATGAACTTGTAAAAACGTAACCTACTATATGCTTGCAAGGTTCAATTAGGTTTAATATTCATTTGATTGAGAGTAAACATTTCTCTCTGACTTGTGTGCTATCAAAGTCAGCCTTATTTTAACACCTTCAATGCTGCTTTCAGAGCACATTACAAAAACCCTGTTTTTACCACCGAGAAGGACGAGTTCAGGGCATGCCTGGGAACACCATTACCTGCAAGTATCTCTCCAAGTTACGCACCAGCACTTGAATTTATCCTGTTTAGCTTGCTTCCTTGACAGATTTAAATTAGACAGGCCCAGAAACTGCTCCTCCCACATCGGCACAATGTTTGCCCTACATATTTCCCCTACTCTCAGCTGTGGGTGAAAGAAAACACACAAAGAAAATAAACTCTGGGGTTCGAGGAATTGGAGTCCAGCTTGGTAAATTTGCCTGCAACTAATTCATTGAGGAGGAACTTCAAAATTAAACACAGAAACCATGATTTCTCAATGTGTATCCCATTTTGTCATCCGAGCATCTATGGAAAGCAATGCTTGACGGCAGGGACAAAATAAGGCCATAAAACGCGGTGAAGCATGGGTCAACATTTCAACCATTGGGAATTGGGAATTCAAGTTTCAAATGCTTACTTCCAATATCGGAAATTATTTCCCAAAACCGCACGAAGTAGCGAATCAGCTCAGGTTCGGATCTCAAACAACGATGAGTCGGAGTACAGGAGGGAGATACAGAACCAAGTGGAGTGGTATAATGACAACAATCTCTTCCTCAACGTCACCAAATTAAGGAGCTGGTCATTGACTTCAGGAAGCGAAGTGTCGCACACACCCCTGTCTGCATCAATGGTGCCGAGGTAGAGATGGTTGACAGCTTCAAATTCCTTACACCACACCAATCTGTCCTGGTCCATCCACGTCGATGCTACGACCAAGAAAGCACAACAGCACCTATACTTCCTCAGGAAAGTAAGGAAATTCGGCATGCCCACATTAACTATTACCAATTTTTATAGATGCATCATAGAAAGTATCCTATCTGGCTGCATCACAGCCAGATATGGCAACTGCTCGGCCCAACACCATAAGAAAGTACAGAGAGTCATAAACACAGTCCATCATGAGAAACCGCCTCCCATCGATTGCCTCTTTCTACATCTCCCGCTGCCTTAGGAAAGCAGACAGCATATTCAAAGAACCCTCCCGGCCGGGTTATTCACTCTTCCAACTTCTTCCATCAAGCAGGAGATACAAACGTCTGAGAACACGCACGAACAGATTCAAAAACAGCTTCTTCCCCGCTGTTACCAGACTCCTGAGTGACCCTCTTATGGACTGATGTGATCTCTTCACATATCTTCTCTACTGAGTAGTACGACACTCTGTATGCTTCGCCCAATGCCTATGCCTATGTATATATATTGTGTATTATGTATGTTCTATGTTTTTTCATGTATGGAATGATCTGCCTGGACTGTACGCAGAACAATACTTTTCATTTTACCTCGTTACACGTGACAATAAATCAAATCCAATCCAGTGCATTAGTGCCGAGGCTGTAATACAGCTTTTGGATACTTGAGGGTCCTGCAAAGTTCCAGTCCAGCATTATGTCATAGTCTTTGTCTTTGCCATAACCAGCATCCACACTGAGAAATAAAAGTTTGTTCGCTGACAACTGCCATCACTTTTTAAATCGAGGAGCTGAATGAATGGAAGTCTTGAGAATGACAGCTGAAGCAAGCTTCCAAACCAAAGCAAATCAAGTCACATACTGATCTGCAGATACTGAATAACTCACCCATGAAAACAGTTTAAACAATGTAGACCTGTACATTGAGTGCTTTGAGGCATTTCTAAGATATATGGTAAGGCGCTACATCAATGCAAGTCTTTCAAGTTTTATTGTCTAGTGCACATCAGAAATATCATACCTACATCACTATGTCAAAATTGCAGGATGCAAAATATCATCGTGAAATGTTTTCCTTTCTGTAACATCAGTGTCCATTCTCCAAAATGACAGTTGTTGTGTGCTGAATCAGTTGTATAGATAAAACAGAGAAAACACAAATAATGGTGATCAGAAATAAATTTATTACATTCTTTGTATGAGTGAAATATTATTGCTGTTATAAACACACGAAGAGGGGTAAAAATGGCTCCCTTATCCTGCCACTCTAGGCCGGTCCGAACCAGTGTTTTATGTGAATTTAGAAGGGATGAAGGTATTTATTCAATGTCTGCGCTCAATCAATGTGCTGTTTGCAAAGAAACCAATCTGACAGATGTCCTTCAGTTTAAAAGGCAAAGATGTTAGCTTTTATTAAAAACCAGCCTGGCAAATATATAAAAATATTTAAAAAGGTAAACCCATGCCCTGACCTCCACCACACCCAAAGACACACACACAAACACTTGTCCAAGAATTACAAGTTGAACCATGGGAATTTACTTGTAGGCAAAATTATAACTCACTGATGGTACAGTTGAAAAAAACGTGAGTTAATTGTTTGAGTCCTTCGCAGATAACCATGGCTGAAACAGAATTTGCTTGATTCATGTCTTAAAACAATAGTAGAATTGAAGCCCGAGTAAATTGCAAGTCATGGAGAAAATCCCTTTTAAAAACATAATCCAACTTTTCCAAAAGTTGATGATTTATGCACCTGAGGTTTCTTTTGATGGAAATTCTCTATCTCTGTGCTGGATTTCAAACTTCTCCCCGTTCTCCCCGTGTCTGCGTGGGTTTCCTCTGGGTGCTCCGGTTTCTTCCCACAGTCCAAAGATGTGCAGGTTGGGTGGATTGGCCATGCTAAATTGCCCTTAGTATCCCAAAAGGTAGGTGGGGTTACTGGGTAACGGGGATAGGGTGGAGGTGGGAATAAGTAGGGTGCTCTTTCCAAGGGCCTGTGCAGACCCGATAGGCCAAAGGGCCTCCTTCTGTACTGTAAATTCTATGATTCTATGATTCTATTATAGAGTAAGGTCTTGAACTTGGGAGAGAAGGGGAGAGGAGTATTACTGCTCTATTGATCAATTTCTTCCATATTGCTCCTTAGCAACTTCAAAAAATGGTTATTATACTTGCATGACCTCTCCGCTATAATGATTTCAGAAGGTAATTGTTGAACGTAATTATTTTTTAAAGGGCAATTTAGTATGGCCAATCAACCTACCCTGCACATCTTTGGGTTGTAGGAGTGAGACCCATTCAGACAAGGGGAGAATGTGCAAACTACATATGGGCAGTAAGCCGGGGCCGGGATCAAACACAGGCCCTCGGCATCGTGTGTATTTGTTGAACTCGTGTCTGGACAGACTGTTGCTACTATTTTCTGGCCAAGGTGATGTGATTCTGTAATGTCCCAGCCTTTAACTTCTGAATGATTGATTATCCATCTTGATGAGACAGGAAATACACTTTCCATATTTATTGTCTTCATAAATTTTTTGTCTCTGCTTGAGGGGTAGCTTTATAGAAATGCAAATTTGAGGTCAAGTTCAGTTTAGGTAAATCATTTGAAGTAGTTCTTGACCTAAGTAGGTGTGATCTTTCACAGGAGGATTTTGTGGCATGTTATAATTGCATTGTACCTTCCAGAAAACTGGTCAACTTGTAATATCAGATATCAGGCAGCTTGTGGCAGCCATCTTAAGTGAATGTATTTGCTTGCTTTATCAAATATGTTTCAGCAGCTGACAAAATGAAAGAATAAGTCACAACATCGTGACAACATGCATAGTATCATGTTAGTTGTTTAACACGAGATGACATGCATCTTATCCTCTGAATCATCTGTCATTTTGCTCATTAGGGTTATGAAACGTTATCCCCATGTCCTCTTTTTTTTGGCAGGAATTGATCGAGCATCTTTTGAAAATTTGCCATAGCTTTCTGTTGCAAGGGAAGATTGCAAAACCAGGGTAGCATTTCCTGGAAATTACAAACTGAATTTGATTGAAGTTTAAGGAGAATGGAAAGGATGAACAGAGAAAAACCATGGGCGAGATTTTCTGGCCTCCCCGCAGTATGTTTCTCAGCGATGGGAGATGATTCGCCATTGGCCAGCGGTGGGATCTTCTGGTCCCGCCACTGACAATGAGATATCTACTGAATCAACCTCACGCCACCTGGAAACCCGTGGCAGGGGTGCGCCATCGGCGTGGCCGGAAGATCCCGCCGGCGTGTGCAGCCAGAAGATCTCGCCCTGTACCTGCTGGTTGGGGAGTCTGCAACAGGGGACATAGCCTTGACATTTGAGCAAAGATTTTCAAGTGTGATTTAGAAAACATTTCTACAGACAAAAAGTGGCAGAAGTTTGGAAATCTCTTCTGCAAGCAGCCATTGATGATAAATCATTTATTCATTTTGAATCTTCGATTGGTAGATTTTTCTTAACTAAAGATATTAGTGGATATGGGGTAAAGGTAGGTTACAGGTAGGTCATGAAACTCACTGAATGACAGAGCTGGCTCGAGCGGCTAAATGGCATACTCCTGTTCTTGTATTCCCAAGACCCATCACTCTTGCTCGCAATCTTTTCTGCACTATCACCCTATCAATAAAAAAATTCCTAAGTTTAAGGGCAACACGGTAGCACAGTGCTTAGCACTGTGGCTTCACAGCGCCAGGGTTTCAGGTTCAATTCCCGACTGGGTCACTGTCTGTGCGGAGTCTGCAAGTTCTCCCCGTGCTGCGTGGGTTTCCTCCGGGTGCTCGGGTTTCCTCTCACAGTCCAAAGACGTGTAGGTTAGGTGGATTGGCCATGCCAAATTGCCCTTAGTGGCCAAAAAGGTTAGGAGGGGTTATTGGGTTACGGGGATAGGGTGGAAGTGAGGGCTTAAGTGGGTTGGTGCAGACTCGATGGGCCGAATGGCCTCCTTCTGCACTGTACATTCTCTGTTCTCTGTATTCTCTGTTTTCTTTTGTCGCCTTTACCTTGATATTTCCCGATTCTTTGAATCCTGTGTCTGACAGGAGAACTTCACTCTGTTTAGTTTCTCCATGCTGCCTAACAGTTTAAAGGTTTCTAACATGTCCACCTTGATCCTCAGCATATTTTAGTCAAAGTTTTCTGTTTAGTTTTTTTGCAAAATCTCAGCCTGGTCAATATTTCCTTATAACCTACACTCTTCAATAAGGCACATTCGATTGCATGTTGAGCTTCAACTTCAAATTTATACATTATTCCCTGGGGCGGCACAGTGGTGCAGTGGTTAGCACTGCTGCCTCATGGGACTGAGGACCTGGGTTTAATCCCGGCCCCGGGTCACTGTCCGTGTGGAGTTTGTACATTCTCCCCGTGTCTGCATAGATTTCACCCCCACAACCCAAAGATACGCTGGAAAGGTGGATTGGCCACGCTAAATTGCCCCTCAATTTGAAAAAAAATGAATTGGTCACTTTAAATTTATTTTAAAAAGGTAAAAATATATATATAAATTAATCCACACAGTAGCAATTCATTCTCGGTAGCACGGTAGCATAGTGGTTAGTACAGTTGCTTCACAGCTCCAGGGTCCCAGGTTCAATTCCCAGCTGGGTCACTGTCTGTGCGGAGTCTGCACATTCTCCCCGTGTCTGCGTGGGTTTCCTCCGGGTCCTCCGGTTTCCTCCCACAGTCCAAAGATGTGCGGGTTAGGTGGATTGGCCATGCTAAATTGCCCTGAGTGCTCAAAAAATGTTAAGTGGGGGTTACTGGGTTACGGGGATAGGGTAGATACGTGGGCGTCAGTAGGGTGCTCTTGGCAAGGGTCGGTGCTGCCTCGATGGGCCAAATGGCCTCCTTCTGCACTGTAAATTCTATGATATCTAATTCTCATCCATATATCAAAGAGGAGTCAAGATGAGTGTCATTGGCTTTCTTATAAATAGAAAGCAAGAGTTTTAATATTCTTTAGCCTCTCCATGATGTTCTTAATTTGATTTAGGCATCCCATTTCCTTTCAGGGTTTGATCCTCAGGGTGCTCTGGGAAGTTGAGAATTCTCTTTCTGAGGGATGCCTCAATAAGTCTAGGGTTGATTGTTATTTTCACCCTGGGAAGCCAGTGGGGCAGAAACTAACCTTCAGCGTCGGTGTACAACTGGAGGTATTGGATTGCCTGCCTGTCATATTCCCCATCTCATTCTGAACTCTACTTAAGTCAATTGAGCAGAATATGGTGTGGGACTTGTGATGGGCCGCCATGCACTAATGCCCATTTTATACAACCACCCCCTCCCCTCCATTCCCCAACCACATGTAGAATTTCAGTACAAGGTTTAATCACACATTTTCGTGCACTAGGAACCATGTTTTGTGCATGAGGAACCACTACTACCCTTTTACCTGCGTTCATGTATTGTATTCACGTCAGGGTGACACATATGGAGAATAAAATGGCCATTATGCATTGTTATAATGGACATAATGGATGAAACTGTGCTTAGCATTGTTCCTGAAAAAGGAGCAGCAATGACAATCATAAATAATTAAGCTCAACCAATTTAGAGCAAATCTATTTTAAAAGCTATTTTAATCTCTCTACAGATATTTGTCTGTTTATTTTTATGCTACTAAACTTAATTAAATATGTGTTTCAGAACTGTTCTATTAATTATAGATAAAAATATTGCTCCAAATTTAATTTACAATTTAACGTATGTCCTATCATGTGATTTGGTACTTGCATAATTTCTGACCTCAATGGGGGATAGCAGTGTTTCAGAGATTTCTGCATCATCTTTTGGATAGTGTGTGAGATGACAAATCTGAAAACTTATCCTTTTCACCCCCTTTCGGAAACTTTGAATTTGGCATTCATAAGCTTGAAGCTGAAGAATGTGTGAAATTAGAATATTCCTTTCATTTAAACCAGCCTCGGTTATAACGTGGGCTGTCGTTCAAAGCACTTCATTAAAGTTTTTGAAAGGCTCATTTGTGACTCAGAAACAGTTCTCAACCTGTTTTTGCAATCCAATTAACTCGGAAGTGTAAAATAAAACAAATTAATCATTTTGCAGGATGAAACTCTATGAACAGAAAATTGGGCAATGTTTGCATTTACCTCAGGCCCGAATCTTCCAGTGTCCAGGTCAGAGAGATTGGGACTTAATTCCTGGGCTTAATGCATAGGCACTGAAGATGCCCGGGGAGTTTAAACTTCCAATAGGCTGATTTGCGCTGCCATGGACACAGTGCGCAGAAGTCTCTGAAACCAATATAAGTCTCAGATCTTGGGACAATAACAAGGGACATAGCTGGATATTTGCCCTGGAAATGTTACCCCAGTTAATATCTGGTATAACTCAGAGATTAGCCAGCATAACTGAATTGAGCACCACAATCAACATCACCCCGCCTCTGCCCTCCAATCATCCAACCCCCCTGACCTGAGCTGACTATACCCCCGATGTGACGATACCAACTCTGCCTCCACAACCCGTCTTGGCTATGCTCTTGACCAGACTACCCAGTCAATCTGATGACCCACCCATTTCTCGCCCACCCGCCACTCCCCCTAACCTTATGCGACCTCAGATCTCTACCTGAGGAGACAGAGAGGGATTTTATGAAATGGAGTAGCACCCTCTCAGTACTGAAGCTGATAGTCTGCCTGAATTCTGGGGCTTAAGTTCAAGTGGCTCAAATTTCTGGAATGGGGCATGAACACAAATCCTGTTGACTCAGAAGCAAAAAGTGCTACCACTGAGCCAAGATGACACCAAAATGATTTGAATTGGCAATCCAATGCCATATAGAACTACAAGGGATTGACGGTACACAAATAAACCTTCGGCCCAAAAGATACATGCTGGTCTTTATGATCCATGCAAATCTCCTCTCATTTCTTCTTCTAATCTGATCAAAAAAACATTACATTTGTTCTCTCATGTACCTCAACTATCTATGTTATTCATCTCAATTTACCTCTGTGGTAGTTTGTTCCACATTCTAACCACTTAGATTTATCAGTGGCTACGTTGTGTTTATGGTCCCCAATGGAAAAGTCTTCTCTCCGTCTATCCTATGAAAAGCATTCATGATCCTGAAGACTTGTAAAGTCGCCAAAGTTCCAGATGGGGGGAGATGACTGTTGGTGATTTAACCTGAGGCTCATCACACCTCAGGTGAGGGGCAAGGCTGAGATGGCGAGGCCTTCATGAATAACCTCAGCTGGTACAGAAATTGAACCCGTGCTCGTGACCTCACTCTGCATAACGAACTAGCTGTCCAGCCAATTGAGCTAAACCAGCCCCCGGTTATTCATGAAGGGCAACTTCTCAACCTTGCCCCTCACTTTTGGTGTGGTGAAATCACAGGTTAAATCATCACCAGTTAGCGCTACATAAATATTCGAGAAAACCAACACTATCCGGGATAAAGCAGTCCACTAGATTGGAACCTTATCATCACCTTAAACATTCAATCTTTCTGCCATCAACGCACAGTGGCTGCCATGTGTGATCTCTATTCTACAGGATGTAGTGCAGCAACTCACTTAAGCTTTGCCAACGCACTTTCCAATTCAGTGACCTCTACCACCTGGAATAGCAAGTGCAGTAGATGTATGGCAATGCCACCACCTGCAGCTCCCCCTCCATATTATAACCATCCCGACTTGGAAAGATATCACCATTCCTTCAACATCCCTGGATCAAAATCCTGGACCTCTTGACTTAATAGCACCGTGACGGTCTTTGACCACACAAATTGCAGCAGCTCAAGGAGGAGGCTCACCACCACCTTCAAAAAGATGATTAGGAATGGGAAATCTTTCTGGCTTAGCCTGTGATGTCATGTGATGCCCACATTTCATGAATGAATTAAAAGCACAAATTCATTTTCCAGAATTCCATACCTACCGATCGCCAGCATTCAGTTAATCTGATCCATAGTTCCCAAGATTTGTTCAGTCTTCTGTTTTGGTTTTGTAGGAATCAGGTGCTCTGGCACTGTTCACTTTTCATATGATTTTTTATGTCGTAATACCGCGATCTCTTCCCAAACTTATTTTAATATGTGCAGATGCAATTCATTTTGATCAGGGTCATTGAATAGGATTTTGTATGGAGGCTGACAAGCTGGGGGAAAGTCCACCGATTTTACAGCTTAATTAATTTATTGATTTTATGTTAATCGACTCAGGGAGAAGCTTCTGGCCCATCAAGGAGGAATCCCAACTCTGAGGGCTGCTCATAGTTGGCTAAGCAGCACCATCAGTTGCGGTGGCTAGTGTCCGTACTACAGTGACGATCATTGCTAGATAACAAGGTTGATGTGTTGGGTACTCTGGATCTGTGGCGACTGTGTTTACCTTAGCAGTGACATAGACAGGCTACTAACACTTGTAATAGTACAATACTATTTTATTAAGCTAGGAACTGTTGAACATACTTTCACTGTGGGTCGACACTATGTTAGATTAAACTGAAGGCCTATGCCTATCCTGACCAGTCTAGACTATCAGCATATGGTGAAGATCTGTGCTACAAGCTGCGAGCTCTGTCCTTCTCAGAGGCTGCATCCCGAATGAGTGGGAAAACTAGTGCCCTCTGGCTTTATAGTGAGTGTGCCCTAACTGGTGATTGGCTGCTGTGTTGTGTGTGTTGATTGGTCTTGCAGTGTGTCAGTCAGTGTGTGTCTGCACCATTATATAATGATGCGTATATTATGACATCCCCCCTTTTATAAACAATTGTGTGTTCATGGTAATGAATAATGTGTGGTGAGAATGTTCCTAACTACGTGTGGTATGTGGAAGCATATTTACAAGACTATGTACATAAACACTAAGCTATTTACATTGGAAGGTGTCTAGTGCAGATAGACAGTATGCAACAAAAGAGTAACTAGAGTAACATTATGTACAAACCAGTGAGTTGATTAAACAAAGCAACAAAACAATTCAGAGAGTCCATGAATTCAGAAAGTTCATAAATCTAGTATCTGAGGTGGGTGACGAATTCTGGTTGACCACCTCAAGGGTGGGTCAAGAGCCGCCGGTTCTGGGACGGGCTGGACTGTGTCAGAGTCAGAGGGTGGCAGAGCGACAGGGAGCTCTGCAATGTCCATGATGGGGTCGTAGTGATGGCGAGGCAGGACCCGAAGATCACGTGCCGAGCGCGGAATGAGTCGCGGTGCACGCCTATTTCGGCGCAGAAGAGAGCCGTCCAATAGACGAACCAGGAATGAACGGGGGGGCCACTTGTCTGAGCACCACAGCGGTGGCAGACCAGCCACCATTTGGAAGCTGGACACGGACGTGTCATTGGGAGCCAGAGCAGGGAGATCAGTGGCACGGGAGTCGTAGGCCGATTTGTGCTGGGCCCGAGTCAGCTGCATCCAGCGAAGGACCGGAACATGGTCCAGGTCCGGGACATGGATGGACGGCACCGTTGTCCGCAGCATGCGATTCATGAGTAGTTGAGCCGGTGACAGGCCGGTGGACAAGGGGGCGGAGCGGTAGGCAAGGTAAAAATCAGAACCAGCATCGCCCGCCTTGCACAGGAGCCGTTTTACGATGTGCACTCCCTTCTCTGCTTTACCATTGGATTGGGGGCAAAGGGGACTGGACGTGACATGTGTGAAGTTGTACTGTCTGGCAAAGTTGGACCACTGTTTTTTAGAGCAGTATGTAAATAGTCCAACTCGGGAAGGGGCCATACTGGACCTGGTATTGGGGAATGACCCCGGCCAGGTGGTTGATGTTTCATTCGGTGATTACTTTGGGAATAGCAATCACAATTCCGTAAGTTTTAGAATACTCATGGACAAGGACAAGAGGGGTCCAAAAGGAAGAGTACTAAATTGGGGAAAGGCAGAGTATAACAACATTCGGCAGGAGTTAGGGAATGTGGATTGGGAGCAGCTGTTTAAGGGTAAATCCACATTTGAAATGTAGAAGTCTTTTAAGGAAAGGTTGATTAGAGTGCAGGACAGACATGTTCCTGTGAAAATGAAAGATAGAAATGGCAAGATTAGGGAACCATGGATGACGGGTGAAATTGTAAGACTAGCTAAGATGAAAAAGGAAGCATACATAGGATCGAGGCAACTCAAAACTGATGAAGCTTTGGAGGAATATCGGGATAGTAGGACGAATCTCAAACGCGCAATAAAGAGGGCTAAAAGGGGTCATGAAATATCTTTGGCTAACAGGGTTAAGGAAAATCCCAAAGCATTTTATTCGTATGTAAGGAGAAAGAGGGTAACTAGAGAAAGGATTGGCCCATTTAAAGACAAAAGAGGGAATTTATACGTGGACTCAGAGGAAATGGGTGAGATTCTTAATGAGTACTTTGCATCGGTATTCACAAAGGAGAGGGACAAGACGGATGTTGAGGCTAGGGATGGATGTTTAAATACTCTCGGTCAAGTTGTCATACGGAAGGGGGAAGCTTTGGGTATTCTAAAAGACATTAAGGTGGACAAGTCCCCAGGACTGGATGGGATCTATCCCAGGTTACTGAGGGAAGCGAGGGTCGAAATAGCTGTGGCCTTAACAGATATCTTTGCAGCATCCTTGAGCACGGGTGAGGTCCCGGAGGACTGGAGAATTGCTAATGTTGTCCCTTTGTTTAAGAAGGGTAGCAGGGATAATCCAGGGAATTATAGACCTGTGAGCTTGACGTCAGTGGTAGGCAAACTGTTGGAGAAGATACTGAGGGACAGGATCTATTCACATCTGGACGAAAATAGACTTATCAGTGATAGGCAGCATGGTTTTGTGCAGGGAAGGTCATGTCTTACAAACCTAATCTACATAAATGACCTGGAGGAAGGTATAGATGGTCTGATTAGCAAGTTTGCAGATGATACTAAGATTGGTGGAGTTGCAGATAGCGAGGAGGACTGTCAGAGAATACAACAAAATATAGGTAGATTGGAGAGTTGGCAGAGAAATGGCAGATGGAGTTCAATCCAGGCAAATGCGAGGTGATGCATTTTGGAAGATCAAATTCAAGAGCGGACTATATGGTCAATGGAAGGGTCTTGGGGAAAATTGATGTGCAGAGAGATCTGGGAGTTCAGGTCCATTGTACCCTGAAGGTGGCAACGCAGGTTGTTAGAGTGGTCAAGAAGGCATACAGCATGCTTGCCTTCATCGGATGGGGTATTGAGTACAAGAGTTGGCAGGTCATGTTACAGTTGTATAGGACTTTGGTTCGGCCACATTTGGAATACTACGTGCAGTTCTAGTCGCCACATTACCAGAAGAATGTGGATGCCTTGGAGAGGGTGCAGAGGAGGTTCACCAGGATGTTGCCTGGTATGGAGGGTGCTAGCTATGAAGAAAGGTTGAGTAGATTAGGATTTTTTTCGTTGGAAAGACGGAGGTTGAGGGGGGACCTGATTGAGGTCTACAAAATTATGAGAGGTATGGACAGGGTGGATAGCAACAAGCTTTTCCCAAGAGTGGGGGTGTCAGTTACAAGGGGTCACGATTTCAAGGTGAGAGGGGGAAAGTTTAAGGGAGATGTGCGTGGAAGGTTTTTTACGCAGAGGGTGGTGGGTGCCTGGAACGCTTTACCAGCGGAGGTGGTAGAGGCGGGCACGATAGCATCATTTAAGAAGCATCTGGACAGGTATATGAATGGGTGGGAACAGAGGGAAGTAGACCTTGGAAAATAGGAGACAGGTTTAGATAAAGGATCTGGATCGGCGCAGGCTGGGCCGAAGGGCCTGTTCCTGTGCTGTAATTTTCTTTGTTCTTTGTTCTTTGTTCACTCCTGACTGGCGAAACAGGGGCCATTGTCGGATATGACCGTGAGCGGGATGCCGTGTCGAGAGAAGGTTTCCTTACACGCACGAATGACTGCAGCTGAGGTGAGGTCGTGCAACCTTAGCACCTCCGGGTAGTTCAAGAAATAGTCCACAATGAGGACATAGTCCCAGCCAAGCGCATGGAACAGGTTCATGCCCACCTTGGTCCAGGGAGACGTGACCAACTCATGGGGTTTCCCGTCGTTGCGCAGGCTGGAATCGCTGACATGCTGGGCAGTTGAGCACGGCATTAGCTATGTCCTTGTTAATCCCAGGCCAGTACACTGCCTCACCGGCCCGTCGGCGGCACTTCTCCATTCCCAGGAGGCCCTCATGGAGCTGCTCGAGGACAAGGTTGCGCATGCTATGCGGGATGACAATGCGGTCCAGCTTGAGAAGAATCCCGTCGACTAGCGCCAGGTCAGCTTTAACATAATAGAATTGAGGTCACTGGCCCTTGAGCCACCTGTTCATTAGGTGGTGCATGACATGCTGGAGCAGGGGGTCATCGGCTGTCTCTCGACGAATTTGGATGAGGCATTCATCCGTGGCAGGCAGATTGGAAGCAGCGAATGCCACATGGGTATCAACCTGGCAAACAAATACCGCTGGGTCACATGGTCTGGTGACAGACCGGGAGAGGGCGTCAGTGACGATCAGCCCCTTGCCCGGGGTGTAGACAAGCTCGAAGTCGTAGCCTGAGCTTAAGGAGAATGCGCTGCAGGCGAGGCGTCATGTCGTTAAGGCCTTTTTGAATGATATTGACCAGCGGTCTGTGGTCTGTTTTGACTGTGAACTTTGGGAGTCCGTAGACATAGTCATGGAATTTAACGACTCCGGTTAGAAGGCCCAGGCACTCTTTTTCAATTTGCGCATGGCGCTGTTCAGTGAGCGTCATCGCACGTGATGCGTATGCAATGGGAGCCCATGAGGAGGCATCATCACACTGAAGGAGCACTGCTCCAATGCCGGATTGACTGGCATCCGTAGAAATTTCCGTTTATTTGGCTGGATCAAAAAATGCCAAGACTGGGGCCGTGGTCAGATTCGCCCTGAGTTCCCGCCATTCATGTTCGTGGGCAGGGAGCCATTGGAACTCTGTCGTCTTCTTGACCAGGTTCCTGAGAGCTGTGGTGTGAGAGGCGAGGTTAGGGATGAATTTCCCTAGAAAGTTGACCATGCCCAGGAAGCAGAGGACCGACTTCTTGTCCTCCGGTGTCTTCATGGCCTTAATGGCAGCTACCTGGTCCGTATCCGGCTGCACACCCAACTGGGAGATGTGGTCTCCGAGGAACTTAATTTCTGTTTGACCAAAGGAGAATTTGGCCCTGTTGAGGCGGAGGCCATGCTCATGGATCCGTCGGAAGACGCGTTGGAGGCGATCAATGTGCTCCTGCGGGGTGGTGGACCAGACGATTATGTCAACCACATAGACGCGAACCCCTTCAATACCTTCCATCATCTGTTCCATAATCCTGTGGAACACTTCCGATGCAGAAATAATACCAAACAGCATCCGGTTGTAACAATACCGGAAAAAGGGGGTGTTAAAAATGCGGAGCTTCCTGCTTATTGCGTCGATGTTGGATCTGCCAGAACCCCTTGGATGCATCTAGCTTGGTGAAGAACTTGGCGCGAGCTATCTCACAATTGAGTTCTTCGCGCTTTGGAATGGGATAGTGCTCTCTCATAATATTGCGATTGAGGTCTTTGGGATCAATACATATTCGCTATTCGCCGGAAGGTTTTTTCACGCATACCATGGAGCTGACCCAGTCAGTCAGATCCATAACTTTTGAAATCACTCCCTGGTCCTGGAGGTTCTGCAGCTGCAGCTTGAGGCGGTCCTTGAGGGGCGCTGGGACCCTGCGAGGTGCGTGCACCACAGGCGTGGAATTTGGTTTCAACAAGATCTTGTACGTGTATGGGAGTGTGCCCATGCCCTCGAAAACATTGTGATATCAGTGAATGATGGCGTCCAGCTGCGTCCTAAAGTCAGTGTCCTGATATGCAGACGCATTAGCAGGTGACAGGGAGTGAACCCTTTAGACAAGGTTCAGGAGTTTGCATGCTTGCACACCAAGCAGGGATGCTTTGGAGGATCCCACTATTTCAAATGGTAGGTTAGCTTTTAGTGACCGGTGCGCCACTTCAAGTTGGCACGAGCCACTGGCAGCAATGGCATTACCATTATAGTCCAATAGCTGGCAGGCTGATGGCAGGATGGTCGGCTTGACATGGAGGCTTTTGAGGTCAGAACGCGCAATGAGATTGGCTGAAGGGCTGGTGTCCAGGCGGAATCGGATTCGGGATCGGCTGACCGTGAGGGTGGCACACTACTCGTCGTCCGGATCAATGCTGAATATCGGGAGAGGCTGGACTTTTGTCTTCGGGGGCATCCTGTGTTTGGTAATGATACCGACCCGAAATGGAGTTTTAGGGTCCTCAGTGTCAAGGTCATGCATCAGGTCAGAATCGGATTCGGTGACCGTGGGCTGGATGGCGCGGACATCCCTGCGTAGCTGGCTGGAGCGACGAGAGGTAGTAGGTTGAGCAGACCTGCATAAAGCAGCATAGTTGCTAGGTTTGCCACATTGTAGGCAGCATCGGGATTTTGCAGAAATTGCTGCTTTAAGTGGGCGGAGCCACAGTTGCCGTACGTTGTGACGTCAGAACACTCGGTGTGCCACCGCGCATGCGCGGTGAGGTCGTACGTGGTGCGCGCCTGCGCTGTGCGATCTTCGGCGTCGCCGTCCCCTCGTTCAGTGCGCGCATGCACGGGAGGCCGTGAAAAGCGCACGAAATGGCCGCCCTCATCCAGGCTGTGGCCCTGGAGTTGCTTGATTGCTTGCACCTATTCTGCCTTGTGGGGAACTTGCCGCGCCGTTTCAGCCGTTTGAATGTGTGAGTATCGGTTAGTGGCATGTTCATGCAGAACGCAGGTCTCGATGGCAATCGCAAGGGTGAACTGTTTAACCTTGAGGAGCTGCTGGTGTAGGGGGGTCCGACTGAACACCGAAAACGATCTGGTCGCGTATCATGGAGTCGCAGGGCGACCCGTAATTACAGGACTGCGCAAGGATGCGGAGGTGGGTGAGAAAGGATTGAAAAGGTTCATCCTTACCCTGCAAACACTGTTGGAAGACATAGCGCTCGAAACTTTCATTTAGCTCGATGTCGCAGTGACTGACAAATGTGAAGAGGACCGTCTTGTAGTTTGACTTGTCTTCACCATCAGCAAAAGTGAGAGAGTTGAAGATGTGGATGGCGTGGTTCCCGGCTGTGGAGAGGAAGAGAGCAATCTTCCTGGTGTCTGAAGCAGCTTCCAGGTCTGTGGCTTCAAGTTAAAGCTGGAATCGTTGTTATAGATTTTCCATTTGGCCCCGAGGTTTCCAGTGATGCGGAGCAGCAGTGGGGGGCGGACACTGTCCATTTTGCAGGTTGGCTGATTGCTGGTCGAAGGCAGATCAGTTGAAGGTAGGTCTAATAAATTCTAACATCACGTACTGGCACCATGATGTGTTGGGTACTCTGGAACTGTGGAGACTGCATTTACCTCAGCAGTAACATAGACAGGCTACCAACACTTGTAATAGTACAATACTATTTTATTAAGCTAGGAACTGTTGAACATACTTGCACTGTGGGTCGACACTCTGTTAGATTAACTGAAGACCTATACCTAGCCTGACCAGCCTATACTGCTAGCACATGGTGAAGGTCTGTGCTACAAGCTGCGAGCTCTGTCCTTCTCAGAGGCTGCATCCCGAATGAGCGGGAAAACTAGTGCCCTCTGGCTTTATAGTGAGCGTGCCCTAACTGGTGATTGGCTGCTGTGTTGTGTGTGTTGATTGGTCTTGCAGTGTGTCAGTCAGTGTGTGTCTGCACCATTATATACTGATGTGTATATTATGACAAAGGTGAGTGGGAGAATTTGCTAGGACCAGGCTAACAGATCCCAATGAAGTGGGTGGGTAACTGGGATGAGCAAGGTAGGGGTGAGGGAACAAGCAATGGCGGGCAGTACTGTGAGTAGGACAGCATCTTTTGGGTTCAGGGTTTCCGCCCGCCCAGGACCCAACAAGGCTGCCTGGATAGAATACCAATGACGGCATGAGGATGCTCTTAAGTAGCCATTAATTGGCAACTTAAGGGCCACAATTGGCACAATGATGGGAGGACCACCATTGTTTTACCCACCACAGGTAAAACACCAGCAGAGCCGATCGATGACGGGCATGTGCTCCTGCTCTGCCAACCAATTTTACACACCCCTTACCTGCCAGCCCTGTCCCGGGTAAGGGTTGGGGTTAATTTCCACCCATTGTTTCACTGTTGAATTCTCTGAATTAAACAATGCACTGTCTAAGCAAATTTGTAATCTGGTTAACTGATTCCACATTCCCTTTATCACATGAATATTTTCGCAACAAAAAATGATCTTCAAATCTGCTTTAAAAGCAACCGTCTGAAAGTTTGAAATAAGATAAATCAGATGCAGGAGATAGATAAGGAAAGAAAATGGGCGGTGGTCAGTTAAAGAAACAGCAAAGGACGAGGGCAACAGATGAATGGGAGGATCACCAGCTGCGAGTTCCCCTCCTCCTCACACACCATCCTGAACATATCACTGTTCCTTCCCTATATCTGGATCAAAATTCTAGAATTGCCTTCCTAACAGTACTGTCGGTGTACCTACAGCACACATATTGCAGCAGCTTAAGGTGACTCACCACCACCTTCTCAATGTCAGTCAGGAATCAGAAACAAATGTTGGGTCTAACAGCGATGCCCACATCCCATGAAAGAATAAAGAAAAGCAATCACAAGGAAGTATCTCCAGGAAAATACTGAAGGTGGCAGAGGTGCAAAGACAACATGGCTTTGGTCATATTATTATAATGATATTGTCCTTGGGCCTATTTATTGCATAGGACACAAGACACCAATTGTTCATAAGGAATCTGGTGAATACATTGTGAGTTCATTTTAAAACGAGACACGAGAATATTTATACATAGGTATAAAGCTTGAAGAGCAGTGTGCGTGCTCTGCTCAAAGCAGAATGATACTAAACCTAAGTAACAAAACACACTTCCATTCGAGTGATATCATGCTGCAATCCACTGAAGGCTTATTACAGCATCCTCCACTTCTTGGGAAAAATAATTTCCCCCTTCCAAGGAAGTATAACTATTTACAATACATGTTTTTGTTTATTTACGATTAAATCTATTGGTTTTTGAAGCGTAGAAATAATCTGCCGCTTTACACAGATCTTATATGCCCAAATATCAGTACCCAGACCCCAGCTATTCGCAATAGATATTAATGATTTAGATGAGGGAATTAAATATAATGGCCAGGATTCTCCGACCCCGCGTCCGGTCGGAGAATCCCCTGGAGGGGCGCGCGAGAATTGCGCCACGCTCCCCGACGCTGGCTTGGTGATTCTCCGGCGCCGATTTTCGGGTGTCCACAGGATCACCGCCGCATTGCTCGGGGGACATTGAAAGCGCCCCCCCCCCCCCCCAGGCGATTCTCCAGGCCTCCCCGAGTGCCCGCCGAATTCGGTCGAGTCCCGCCGGCGTGGGTTACGTATGGTCCCACCCGGCGGGACCTCGGAGTTCTGTCTGTGGGGGTCGTCCTGGAGGGTGGGGGGGGGGGGGTGGGGGGGGGGGGGCGGGGAGATCCGACCCCGGGTGGGGCCTCCACAGTGGCCTGGCCCGCGATTGGGGCCTACCGATCGGCGGGCGGGCTGGTTCCGTGGGGGCCTATGTTCCTCCGTGCTGGGACCCTGCAGGGCTCCGCCATATTGCCCTGGGGCCGGCGCAGAGATGGGAACCCAGGCGCATGCGCGAACCCGCGCTGGCCGTGGCGCGCATGCGCGAACTCACGCAGGCTGTGGCGCGCCAGCTTTCAGGTGCCGGAACTGCGGAGACCTCTCCGGCACCATACTAGCCACCTGGGAAGGAGTGGATAGCTGCCAAATGAGGCCCGTTGATGCCGGAGTGGCTCGCACCACTTTTCACGCCGGCGTCAGAACTTGGCCGCAGGATTGGAGAATCCCGGCCAATATCTCCACATTTGCAGATGACAAAAAGCTGGGTGGGAGGGTGAACTGGGAGGTGGATACAGAGGCTTCAGTGTGATTTGGACTAGTTAGGTGAGTGGGGAAACTGATGGTAGACACAGTATAATGTGGATAAATGTGAAATTACCCACTTCTGTGGCAAAAACAGGAAGACAGATTATTATCTAAATTGCTATAGAATGAGTGAGGGGAATGTGCAATGAGATCTGGGTGCCCTTGTACACCAATCACTGAAAGTAAGCACACAGGTGCAGCAGATGGTAAAGAAGGCAAATAATAATAATAATCATCATCTTTATTATTGTAAGAAGTCTTACAACACCAGGTTAAAGTCCAACAGGCTTGTTTCGAATCACTACCTTTCGGAGCGCAGCTCCTTCATCAGGTGAATTTGTTGGACTTTAACCTGGTGTTGTAAGACTTCTTACTGTGCCCACCCCTGCCCAATGCCGGCATCTCCACATCGTCTTTATTATTGTCACAAGTAGGCTTACATTCACACTGTAGTGAAGTTACTGTGAAAATCCCCTATTCGCCACATTCCGGCGCTTGTTCGGATAGTCAGAGGAAGAATTCAGAATGTCCAGTTCACCTAATAGTACGCCTTTTGGGACTTGTGGGAGGAAACCGGAGCACCCGGAGGAAACCCACACAGACAATAAGAAAACATGCAGACTCCACACAGACAGTGACCCATGCGGGAATCGAACCTGGGACCCTGGCGCTATGAAGGAACAGTGCTAACCATTGTGCCACCCAATGGTATGTTGGCCTTCATTGCGAGAAGATTCAAGTACAGGAGCAGGGTTGTGTTTCTGCATTCATACAGGGCCTTGGTGAGACCACACCTGAATATTGTGTGCAGTTTTGGTCTCCTTATCTGAGGATGGTTGTTCTTGCTATGGAAGGAGTTAGGTATAGCTCTTGTCTTAAAGGGAACAAAGGATATAGGGGGGGGGAAGCAGGAACAGGTTACTGAGTTGGCTGATCAGCCATGATCATAACGAAGGGCCGAATGGCTTACTCCTGCTCCTATTTTCTATGTCTCTATATTTATAATGGTAACCTAAACAATTGAAGGTTTATTTAACTGTTCACAGTAGCTTGGGGAAGATTGTCATTCTTAGATGTTGTTTCTGTTTGCATTTAGGATCTTTTCCTAGATACAATAGGACTGCCGGTGGTTGAGGAACTGAAATGGATCTGGTTTATCCTCGGTTATGACTCATCGTTGTACCTTTGTGAATAATGACTTCATAGAACCTTGATGCTGAACAAATCCTCGGTACCTCAGCTGGTTGTCATGTAACTTCTATGAGATCCTGGATATGAACATGTTGTCCCAACTGTAAACCTGGCAACTCTGTCCTTGTATTTTTATTGTGCAGGTTGGTCATCTTCACTTGTAAGTTTGAAAATTGCTCTCTAATTTCTGAGAGAGTATAATGGTGAGAGTAGGTCGATTGGTACGCACTGGTCAACCAAGCATGAGCTCTGCCGGTAATGGAATAGTTGCTGTAACAGGTGTCGCCCTCAGATGTAGCATCTTAATGTGCAGATTTTGTGTGGTTTGTCTACATTTGAAAATTAGGGATTTCACCGTGTGAATCATGCCTTCAGCTAGGCCATTATATCTAGGGTAAGGGGGGAGAAGGAGTAGTGTGATCAATATTCCACTTCTCACACATATCCTGAAAATGGCTTTTCAATAAATTGTGGATTGCTGTTTGTAACGATCTCTCCAGGCAACGAGAATGCAAGAATGCAAAAAATTGTAAGCAAACAAAACAAAAACACACAATTAATTTAAACACTATAACTAAACCCTCTAACAGCTGACAGGATCTAGATCCTTAAAAAAAGGAAATAAACGATTGCCATCTCAGCTAGAACAAATTCACTGATCCCCTAATGGTGAATTAGGTTTTCTCTAAGTGTAGGAATGGTATTAAGTCGCATAACCATGCAAAGGCACTGGCCGAATTGGAGGCCTCCAACCAAGCAACATTCGCTTCTGGTCTATCAGCGAGGCAAAGGCGATGATATCTGCTTCTACTCAAGGGTGAAACACCGGTGAATCTGAAACCCCAAATGTAGTTAGCCCAAATAAAAGCAGATATCAATTTGTTAACCTGAATAAAAAAGGGGAGACATTGAAAGAGCAATAAAAACTTAGGAAGTACGTTCATTTTAATTGTTTAAATCCTACCCACCAAAGGTAGAGGAAGATTGTTCCACTTCTGAGGGTCTGCTTTAACATTATTGATCAGGCTTAAGAATTCAACTTATGAAGTGAGACCCAATAGCGGGCCATCCGTACTCCCAAGCATTGAAAACATGTATCAGAGAGGCGGAAAGATAATGTGTATAATTGGGCTCACCTCCCAGGGTAGTTAACCGGAAAACATTCACACTTGCCTAAATTTAATTTATAGCCAGAGAAGGATTTGTTTCTGAATATGGAGTCTTTCACTATTTCTTCTAGTAGCTGCTGGTATTTGCACTGCACAAAATGTACAAGATCAATTTGGAGAATATCTTCCAGTGCAATGCCAATGAAATTAGCTTGTAGATCTAAGGATACATCTTCTGTTTTCACAGGGTTAGGCAATCTGCTAAGTGTTTCCGACATGATCACTAAACTGCCTGGTTTGTACCTAGTCTCACAGCCATACCTTGGATCCTTATCAAGAGATGTTACAATCTTGGATGCGCACTTGTTTATGGTTTTCAGAAAGATTCCATATTCCATTTTCCCAACCAGATAGGTATGAAAATGTATGATTCCAAACACCAAAGCTAATGTTTTCCGTTCAATGTTGGAGTGGTTGAATTGCGTTGGGATGGAAGATTTGAAGCGAATGCTACCAGTTTGCCTTTTTGCAGCGTGCGTGCTCACAAACCATGTTGTAGGGCATCCACCTCCAGAGTTGTCCTCCTAGTATTATAAAATTGCAATGTTGATGCTTCTATTAAGGAGTGTTTTCGAGCTTTGAAGAGGCATTGATAGTCTTTGTACCACAGAGTGGCAGATCTTTCTCAACAATTCCCTTAGTAATGGAGATTTTTAAGTAAGATTGAGAGTGTATGGAGACATTAATTTAAAGAGACCTAGACACATTTGAAAATTATCCTTATCTTGAGGTGTTTCCATAACCTTAATATCCTGTGTTGTATTTGCATCGGGACATATGCCAGCACCGGAATGAAAAGAACCAAAGAGATTGATCTGCTGCATGTTGGTATTGCATTTCAGATTGTTAAACACCAATCCTTCATCACTTGCCACTGCATCAATAAGTGCAGATGTGGTCATGTTCTTGCTTTGTTCTCACTACAATAATTATGTCATTTGTGACATGGATGCAATCTGCTACAGTGCATGACATGCCTTCCAAGTGAGCTGGAAAGAAACTGGTTAACAGCCTGAAATGAAGTTGTTGAAAATACTATCATCTGAACAGGAGTAAGAAAGCTTGTGCGACTTCTCCCCAAGGTGTACTGACCAATAATCATCCTTGGCATCAAGCTTTGAGAAGAACTTTGCATCTGCTAATCTCACATTTAGCTCTCCTGATGTTGGTATTTTGTGAGGGCAATGTTTCAATGTTGCATTTAAATGTTGTGTATCAAGGTATACTCTCAAAATCCATCCTTCTTTCTCACACGTGATTGAGCTGCAAATATCAGAGCTGTGTGTGGGTGCTCTGATGAAAGCAAAAGTGAAACTCAGACTGGATCACATTAAACATTTCCTTTTGTGTGATAGCCCTTAAAGGCATATTGCAACAGCTTTGAGACATGATTCCAGGTGAAAGGCCAACGTCTGATGATGAAGCAGAGGAAATCAGACCTGGAAAACAACGTGTATAATGTGTGATTTAGAATTGGATATTATTTGGTTTCCAAAAGGCATGATTCTGGTGCAATATAGAGTTTCCAATACACCACTACACCAATACAGTACACCAATGAAAATGAACTTACTCCTGAAATTAAGGAATTTAACACTGAATTAATGTAAACTTCTCAAGGACGATTGGGGATGGGCAATAAATGCTGATAGCCAACGATTGCCCACACATCGTGAAAAAAAATACATTCCTAATTAATGCAAATCATCTTTATGTTTTATGTTGTATGTTTTAGTGCCAAGCTGTATTGTGCTGAGATATTATCTCTAGGATATTCAAAAGAAGTCTCTAGAAAGAGATTATCCCCCCATTTAATGCAAGTTCCAGTTTGCAGAATTGAAGCAATTGCCTAATTTACTTTACCAGCCAATTGCCTCACTTTCCAAGATACTTTTAATTTTCCACATTAAAGTACTTATTTCTGTTTCATTGCGCCAAGCAGTACAAAATTCACGTGTTCATGATTTGTTGGAGGATTATGGTGTCTTTTAGCAATAGAAAATCAAAATTGAGATTGGTAAGCTTTTACTAAGAAAAGAGACTTCAATTGTTTCAACTTTGCCCTTGCTTTGACCCCACTTCAGCATTCTCCGTATCACTTGCTGACTCCGCAAGCTTTTAGATGGAATTCTATCTTCCCTGGTGTCAAACTGACCACTCTGGACTACTGTAGCCTGCACAAGATCACAGGAAGCAAGCACAGCTGCAGTATCCATTTCATTCAAGTTCAATAACAGTCACGGACCATCTCTATAACCTGTCCTAAAGCACCAAGTTTTTAAAAATTCATCCTTTCAGTCACTAATTAAACCTTAATCTTTCCTCCTGTCAATAAGTCTAACCAAAATCAATAGCAAGCCAGATTATTACTGACACTTAGAGCTGCTCTCAAGGCTGGAAGGAAATATATTCATGGCGCTGGGTCAGCCCAGATGAAGGCGAGTGGACTTTGTGCTTGCTGAATGGTACAGTCTGCAGAATTTGAGCATCCCTATGATGACTCTGGTTCTTAATTGGCCAAGGAAAGCACTATGAATCTCAGAGAAGAGTACAAACACAATACATCCTGAACGGCTATCAATAATGGGTCAGACAGACACTATCTTATCACAATCCTCAACTTGGCCTTTGACACTCGAAGGCCGACATAATTGTTTCCACACAAGAAGCAAAGGACAAACATGTGTATATATTTAAAGTCGTTCAGGAAATTTACTTAAAGGCAGTGAATTTAATATTCAGCAACAGTTGGCAATTTGTTCGACGCCAGTAATTTGCCCAGCCGATCAGCAGATAGCATTTCCTGCTGGGGCTCCTCATTTTGAGCAAGAGGTATTTTAACAATATCAGCCAGAGTGTTCTGGACCATGTCCAAAATTCAAAACAGCACCACATGTTTTCCATTGTAACTTCAATAGAACTCGCCTATTATGGCCACCCATGGGACTTACCAAATCGACTATAATTCACAGGTATCTGCTTTATTCCGAATGTCAGTCAGCAGCAGAGAAAATGCAGGAGCAGTCTACAAATGTTATGAGCTTAGATAGTCATCAACAAAATATTTTCGTCTTATTTATTGTTACTGAGTATGTTAAAAAATGCCTGTCTGATTTGATTGCTGCTTAGCTGTGATCCTCAAGATTTGCTGAGTCATCATACTGTACCTTTACTCGGACAGGGGCTATGGAGATAGAGCAGTAAACTGGGATTAATTAGATAAATATTTCACAGAGCAGAGGTACTTTGGAAAAATGGCTCTTGTGGTCCATGATTCCAGGGGCCAAACATTGATTTACTCCTGTTTTGGACACAGGGGATCCGGATTTGTGAACAGCCATTGCCCAGTACCATCTTAAGGGTCTTATCCTGGCAGCTCCATGGACCGGCAGAACCAACGGGGAGGTGGTGACTGCTGCCAGTATATTACCCAACTGAATCCCAGTGTTGCGGGGAGGGGGATGCAATTTGGTATGGCCAATCCACCTATCCTGCACATCTTCCCGTACCAGCCTCCCCGAATAGGCGCCGGAATGTGGCGATTAGGGGCTTTTCACAGTAACTTCATTTGAAGCCAACTTGTGACAATAAGCGATTTTCATTTCATTTTCATTTCATCTTTGGGTTGTGGGGGTGAGACGCACACAGACACGGGGACAATCTGCAAACTCCACAAGGACAATGACCCGGAGCCGAAATCGAGCTCAGGTCCTCGGCGCAGTGAGGCAGCAGTGCTAACCACTGCGTCCTTGTGCCAGGTGCCTTGATCAAGCAATAAGTCCGTCTCAAACCCCCCAAACCTCACCCTCATCCTTCAGGACAGCGCAAGCAACCTTGCTTGTTATTCTCTTCGCCTGGCAAATCACTTGGTTATTACCAGCAGCAGCAGGATGACACCCTTGAGTGGGTATTAATTGCTCACCCGAGTCTCATTTGGTGGCAGAGTGAGAAGGCCTCTCTTCCCAATGACGTAATTGGGGTGGAAGCGAGAATTTGGCAGGGTCTCCTCCTCCCACTCTCCTGCCTGATAGGCTCCCATCAGCTACCAAAACTACCACCGGAGAGGCAGAAGATTCTGGCCAATAAAATGAGATTTCCCTTTATTCTCTTATTTGGTGTAGTAATATCATTTAGAATCACCAGTGATAATCAGCCACCATCTGACAACCTGAATTCATTTCATAGTAATAATATCTAATGGAATCACAGAGCACTGACTAAATTCAGTTGATTCACAAGCTTCCTGCATTTAAGAGCAACAATGTTGAGTTCTGAAACAATCACAAATTTAACATGACTCACAAACAGTTTGCAAATCAACCTTCTGTATTTTTCCACAGGGCAGGGACATTTTCAAAGGATTGAATGCAAGTTCACAAGGGGCAAAGAGATATTTTAGGATCAGTGAAAAAGTGAGTAAATTTGCCCTATTCTCAGGGTAACACAGCAGAAGCGTGCTGGGACCACGATTTGACGTATTCATAAACTTTGATCACGCCATGACCAAATTTAACACCATCTCTTCATAGTGACCTCGCCCTGGCCAAAATTCTATGCTGCTCCACTGGTAATTTCTTTGGGCAGGGTTGGGGAGTGAGACGTTGAAGGAACAGGATTCCCTCTGGGTTCCCATCAACCTGAACTCACAGCGATATTATGCTGGGTGGGCAAGTCACGAACGGCCAGTCCATGCTTGCCCCAATCATTGCCCACTTAAGAGCCGTTTCCACGCAGCCTCGATATTTCAGCCAGCGGGATGATTTGCCTGGTGTGAAGGAAGCCTGTAAATGAACAGTGTTAGATCTCAGATGGATGAACGAGGTAATGATCCGACATCAGAAGCTCCCTTCTGATTTCGGTCACCGCCATCCCCTTCACTTAAAGGCCGCTGGACATACTTCCCACCCTGGCATCTGCCCTGAAACACCACTTTCCACTGCCATCATCCAGGGCTTCCCTGCGCTCCCATGCTTGGACCCTCAAAGGTACTTTGCTGTCCGGTCCCAGGTTTCTGGCTTTGGAATGTTGAAACACTTACTCTTCTGTCCACTGCAATTCCTGTCGCTTTAGGGACTAGAGAGCTGCCCGCCAATCAATTGGTCTCGGAGGCGGGACCTTCTCCCGTCTGAGGGGCAAAAGCCTCCCCCCAGTAGCCAATTAATGTTCAATTGAGCGTGAAATGGCTTCAAAGCAGTCAGGGTGAGTGGGAAAGTGTTCACCGTGGACTTGTTGGATGATACAAAAGGAAACACTGCTATCCAAGATATTCAGGCCGCTGTCACTGCATTGGGTGATTACACATGAGAGAGCATGGATTCAGTGGAGGCTCCATTGGTTGGATTCTCAGATTTTGTGGCTAAGTGCCGACGCCGGCGTGGGAGCTTTCACGTTTTACAAAGCCAAAATCGGCGGTGAACCCTCACCGATTCCGGGACCGATGAGGGGCTACCAGCCGCGTCAGGTAAAACTCCAGCTCCCGCTCCACAAACAGCCGCAGAATGGCCGGGTTCGTGGCCACGCATGACCCGCGCCGTACAACATGGCACCAGCCACTCGTGGACCTGGCCTGCTAGATAGTTCCGCCCATAATGCCCCTCGCCGCCCCCGCACCACCCACCACCAGTTCCCCCAGCCCTCGCTGAAGCTCCGCAGTCAGTGGAACAGCTCCCCGCCCCCCGACTGTGGCGGCATGGGACTCAGTCCGCAGCCGTCACGCGAGATCCCCGAACGGTGCGAGCCTACGCGAGCGACGCCGTTCGGGACTTGGCCCATCGGGGGGGGGGGGGGGGGGGGGGGGGGGGGGGGGGGGGGCATTGGGGGAGGGCCTCAGTTCCTGAGGCCATCCGATGGCGTGGATTTTTGAGGGAGCTGAGCATCATAAAAATGGCGCCACTCCCGATTTTGGCACAAACGGGTATTCTCCGGCCAATCACCGAATGCGATTTCGGCGTCAGCGATCGGAGAATCCCGCCCCATGTTTTTGATGCAGTTAATGGGATTCTGGAGCCAATTTTAATTTTTAAAAACATTTTTCTTTTACAAACAATTTGCATCAATTTTCTGAAAACCCTGTAGTTCCTTTGCATCTGTTGTTGTGAATATTGTTTCGGATCATTAACAATGATAATATAAGAGCAGCATTTGCTGCAATATGCTCACAAGATCAGAGAAAATAATAAAATTGCAAAAGAAAAGATTTCCCAGTTGCTCATTCAAGGGATTGTTCGTGTCATACTTCTTCAGGAGTTGTTGCAAGTTGCTCTTTGAATCCACTAATTGATTGGTTGTTTCCCAGTTAACCCTAATCTTAGCCAAATAGAGCCAGAAAATTTCCAGGGGCAACGTGAAGAGGCTAATACAGTCAGAAGGGGGGAAGTGTAGACCTTTAGAGCCGGGATCCAAAATTGACGGGAGAAACAGGCATCATGTATGCGTTTGATGAGGATTATGAAAAATAGAATTCATATGAGGAAAGATTCCAATTGTTTTTAGTAGCTGATCAGACACTGAAGTGAAGTGTTGGCTAGTGTAGACTTAAGAGATGAACAGACACTTCCAACACTGATGAAGGTTCAACTCAATTTTATTAACTATTTCTAACTAACTAACACACGATGACTGTGGGTCTAAATGATGCTAACTTAAACTAGAGACCTAAGCCTTGTCCGAACCAATTGATTCTCTCAGCACGTGGTGTGAGTCTGTGCTGGGCTGGATGAGTTCTTGTTACACTCAGAGGCAGCACCTAGAATGAGCGGGAACCGTGGTGCCCTCTGCTTTTATAGTGTGTGTATTCTAACTGGTGATTGGCTGCGGTGTTTGTACATGTTGATTGGTGCCTGTGTGTGTTCATCAGTGTGTGTCTGCACCATGATATACTGGTGTATATTATGACATGAAGGACCTAAACATCGCAATATTCCTCAGCTCCGTTGGCCATAAAACGTTTAGGCTGTTACACAATCTTGTTCACGCAGCAAAACCAGGAGACAAGCCCTTCAGTGGATTAAAGAAAATCTTCGAGGGAAATTTCTCTCCTGAACCGTTAATGATTGCAGAAAGATCCAACTCCAGCGTCGTAGTCAGGAAATAGGTCAAACCATTTTACAGCATCTTTAAGATTAGCTAAATATTGTTAATTTGGTACGACACTTGATGATGCTCTTTGAGACAGGCTGGTTTGTGGATTACACAGTGAAGCTATTCAGAGAAAGCTGCTTATGGTAAGTGATTTAACTCTAAACGTTGCTGTGGAAGTTGACACATCTATGGAGCTTGCAACGACAGAAGCTTCACAGATAAGAGCTTTAACAAAAATCCACAAAATGGACACCTCAAGGATCAGGGCTGCAATGGTGCAACCATGTCACCATTGTACACAGGTTAGGCACTCAGCAGTGATGTGCTGGAGTAAATTGAATACGTGCAAGAACTCTGGCAAGAGGGGCCATATTGTCAAGGTGTGTTGGGCTCAGAAAACATCTCCAACACCAAGAAGGTTCATGAAGAACAACACAAGGAAACAATCTAGTTGTGTCTACAAATTATTGGATGAAACTCAAGATCACTCAAAATATAGCGAAACTGAGCATCGACAAGAGCTAAAGCTAGGTGTTTGTCAAATCAGGGATATCAGCAACATTTTTGGGCCTATCCAAAAATTGACCGTCACGAAATTAAAATCAAAGTGGACATGGGCGCAGCAGTATCGTTAATACCTGAGACAATTTATCATCAGATGCTGAAGCATCTGCCTTTAAAACCATCAAATGTGATCCTAAGGCCATATTGTCATGGGAGTTTTCTTTAAGAAATGTTTTTGAGGGCAGCACGGTGGCACAGTGGTTAGCATTGCTGCCTACGGCGCTGAGGACCCGGGTTCGAATCCCAGCCTTGGGTCACTGTCAGTGTGGAATTTGCACATTCTCCCCGTGTTTGCGTGGGTTTCACCCTCACAACCCAAAAGATGTGCAGGGTAGGTGGATTGGCCACGCTAAATTGCCCCTGAATTGGAAAAAATAACTGGGTATTGTAAATTTATTTAAAAAAAAGAAATATTTTTGTCTTATCACATGGCTTCAGTGATGTCATTGTGTGGGTGGAGCTGGACTGCGGGTCTGGGAGTTGGATTTACTTTCGCTTTGAGTTTGAACTGGTATTGTTCTGCACAGGTTGAAAGAAGGTTTTTTTTCTCTATCTCCATTTTAAAAGCTGTTTCCAGACTGTTTGATAACTCGAAAAGAAACAACAGTTTTATGGAAGAAATTCAAACCTGCTGTTTTGGAAAGGAAACAGGAGCATCCATACATGGGCCGGGATTCTCCCCTACCCGGCAGGGCGGGGGGTCCAGCATGTTGGAGTGGCGTGAACCACTCCGGCGTTGGGCCGCCCCAAAGTTGTGGAAGTCTCCACACGTTTAGGGGCCAAGCCCTCAGATTGAGGGGCTAGGCCCGTGCCGGAGTGGTTCCCGCTCCGCCGGCTGGCGTGAACGGCCTTTGGCGCCACGCCAGCCGGGGCTGAAAGGACTTCGCCGGCTGGCGTAAGTCCGCGCATGCGCCGGGGCGTCAGCGGCTGCTGACGTCATCCCAGTGCATGTGCAGGAGAGGGGGTCTCTTCCGCCTCCGCCATTGTGAAGACCATTGGGAAGGCGGAAGAAAAGGAGTGCCCCCACGGCACAGGCCCGCCCGCCGATCGGTGGGCCCTGATGGCGGGCCAGGCCACCGTGGGGGCACCCCCCGGGGTCAGATCGCCCCTCGCCCCCCCCAGGACCCCGGCACCCGCCCGCGCCACCTGCTCCCGCTGGTAAGGTAGGTGGTTTAATCCATGCCGGCGGCAGACAGTTGACAGTGGCGAGACTTCGTCCCATCGCGGGATGGAGAATCGCCTCGGGGGGCCCGTCGACCGGCGCGGCACAATTCCCGCCTCCGCCGAATCTCTGGTGGCGGAGAATTCGGGACATGCCGGGGGCGGGATTGATGCCGGCCCCAGGCGATTCTCCGACCCAGCGGGGGGTCGGTGAATCCCGCCCCAGGTCTTGAATGCTATGTGCTGAGCCACCCCTTTGAAAAGGGTTGTCTGGTTTATTGCATCTTGTTATTAAATTGGAACAGTTAAAGGGGGGAATTTATTAAGGGTGATACATAGAGTACTGTAGCTGTGTGGGGTATTAATGTTGGTAGTTGATGAAAATGCTTACTGTGTGTGTTTATAAAAATGTTAACTAAATTTGTAGAATAAACTTTGTTTTTGATTAAAAGTGCTTAAGGCCTCTGTTGAATAAACCTGGTGGCAGGCCTTGTGCACATCGTAATCAAAATAAACAAACAGTTCTAGGTCAGGTGAACTCCATGATATACTTTGAAGTTTTCTAAACCCTGACACATAACAATATACCAAAGAGGTTGTACCATTAAAAGGATGCATTTTAGGGAAAGTAAAAACAAATGGGCAGGCGGTGAAGTTGCCTCTTCACGTTGCCCTTGGAAATTTTCCGGCTGTGTTTGGCAGAGCGTGGTTGGCTAAGAATAGGCTTAACTAGGAAACAACCAATCAATTAGTGGATTCAAAGAGCAACTTGCAACAACTTCTGAAGAAATATGAGAAAAGAGTTTGAAGATTCACTAGGCTCTATGACTGGAGTTAAGCTACACCTAAAAATCAAGTCAGACAGCACACCCAAATGTCGTATCATAAACTATCAAGCCTAAAGTTGAAGAAGAACTAGAAAGATTAGTAAGGACAGACGTCATTGAACCTGCTGCTACAAGTGATTGGGCAACAACAATCATTCCTCTATTAAAACAGGACGGATCAGGGAGAATTTGTGAAGATGTTAAAACTACTGTTAACCCAGTTTTGTGCACAGATCATTATTCGCTGCCATTGATTGAAGACTTTTTTGCTGGACTTTCTGGAGGACAGAAATTCAATAAAATTGATCTTTCACAGGCATATTTGCAGATGAATATGACTGCCAAATCACAGTCACCATCATGATGCACAAAGGTCTGTTTTGTTACAGATGACTTCCTTTTGGAATAATATGTACACCTGTTCATTTTCAAAGATCCATGGAGCAAATTTAAGTGGGTTGAGATGTTATTTAGATGACATACTCATCACTGGTTCAAGTGAACAGGAACACTTGGAGAATTTGGAAGCTACCCTGAAGTATGTCTCTATAGAGACATAACCTGAGAGTTAAGAAGGAAAAGTGTACTTTTTCAAGCCATCCATAAATTATCTTGGTCATATCATCGACAAAGACTGTTTACACATAGAACCGAAGAAGATGTCAGCAATCTTAGAACAACCACATCCTCAAAATGTAAATACACAAGTAAGATCGTTTTAAGGATTGATCAACTATTATGGTAAACTTGTGCCGAATTTAGCAACATGATTGCTAGTTCAAAGATATACAAGAACCAATCTCATAACAGGGAAGCTGGTGGACATGGTCCAAAAAGGAAAGCTCTGAAACTCGGAAGCTCAGAAAAATCCAGACTTCAAGCCCTACACCACATGAAGACTTGAGTTAACAGTACAGAATGGAGTTCTATTGTGGGGAATCCATGTGATTATTCCTCCGTGCTTATGTAGTAGATTCCTTGAACAACTGAATGAGGGACATCCTGATGTGATGAGGATGAATGAATTGGCACGCAGTTATTTTTGGCGAGCAGGATTAGATGCTCATATTGAAGAGAGAGTTGGGCAATGCCAATCTCGCCCCGGGAGGTGCCCCAAGGGTGGCCTGGCATGATCGGGGCCCACCGATCCGCGGGCGAGCCTGTGCCGTTGGGGCACTCTATTTCTTCCGCGCCGGAGACCGTGGTCATCTGACATTCCTGGTGCAGAAGTGACTCTATGTGTCAACGCGTGGGGATGACGCCAGCCCGCGTTGGTGCTCCCCCGCATGCGCTGAATCGCGCCCGCCAGCAGAGGCCCTTCGGCGCTGGTTGGCATGGCGCCAGGCCCTATCCCACCGGCCGGCGGGGCGCCAACCACTCCGGGGCGGGCCTAGACCCTGAAGGTGTGGAGGATTCCGCACCTTTGGGGCGGCCCGACGCCGGAGTGGTGTGAACCACTCCGTCCCGCTGGGACCCCTCGTCCCGCCGGGTACGGGAGAATCCCGCCCCTGTTCTTAGTGATGTGGATGCGCACTCAAAATGGCCAGAAGTCACGGAATTGAAGTCAATGATGACTGAGCAAACCATTGAAAAACTAAGCAAAATATGCTCAGTTTTGGAACAATGTAGCAAATTGTCAGTGATAAAGGAACACAGATTATTTCTAAGGAGTTTCAGGACTACTTGAAAGGGATGGGTACACACCATATCAAGTCAGCTCCATGTCATCCAACAACAAATGGATTGACTGAACGTTTTGTGAAATCATTAAAGCATTGTATCTAAACATCAAAGGATCAGGGGACATTATCAAGTAAAGTAAATGCATTTCTAATGTCTTATAGGATCTGTGCATGCTACCATGCAAAGTTCACTGGCAATGCTGCTGTTTAAAAGGAAACTATGAACACAGTTAGAATCGTAGAATTTACAGTGCAGAAGGAGGCCATTCGTCCCAGCGAGTCTGCACCGGCCCTTGAAAAGAACACCCTACCTCAGCCCACACCTCCACCCTATCCCAGAAGGGCAATTTAGCATGGCCAATTCACCTAACCTGCACATCTTTAGACTGTGGGAGGAAACCGGAGCACCCGGAGGAAACCCACGCACACACGGGGAGAAAGTGCAAACTCCGCACAGACAGTGACCCAAGCCGGGAATCGAACCTGGGACCCTGGAGCTGTGAAGCAACTGCGCTAACCACTGTGCTACCATGTTGCATGTACCATGTTGTTGTCAAAGGACAACAACAAGCACAAATTGCTAGGAGGGAGGAAATCTCTAAAAACCCAGTATTCAACCAGGGAGAGAGAGTGCCAGCTGGGAGTTATAGGAACTGAGTACCAACTGTGATCCTAGCAAAGACAGGTCCAATATTATACACCGTACGGAAGGACGATGAAAGAGTTTGGTGACATCATGCTGATCAGTTACCTGCTGCACAAAGTGAGTTTTCAGAAACTTCACAAGAAGTTCTACCTTGAGAAGTTCTGCAGAGATATACTTTGGAACGGAGATCAGGGACAGTGATGAGCTCCGATTCTGTTTCTGAGGGCTTTTCAGTGCCTATAGTGGCAGCTGCTGAAATAGATATTGAAGAAGTACCATCTACAGAAAGGAATGAGGGCACTTCTGAGGTCACAAGTAGCTGAGTTCAAGAAAGCCGAATTCTACCAAAAAGGAATAGGCGTCCACCACAGAGACTGTCTTATTGAATTGTGTATATGTATGGAAATAACATATCAGGGGAACTGTTGTATTAATGTTCATTGTTGTTGCTGCACTAATGAAGTAAAGAGAGAGGGGTGTTTTGTATCTGGGAACACATTCTTGCTGGTGCTGCATCACATGATGTGCAGTGATGTCAGCAGAGTGCTTGCGCGGGGCTTTGCGTAGGTCACCATCTTGACTGCATGAGCAACACCCTTAATAAATCTCACATCATGCTTTACAAGAATCCAGAACGTGGGCAGCTCCACACCTTGTCTCTTTGCGGCGACAAAGAAATATAACACGGGTAAATCAGAACTTTACACAATGGTGTAAAACAGGTGATAGAGGATTGTCAGCCCATTTTAAGCATCTACAAATTTTTATTTCCATTTAAGACAACGGGAAAAGTATTAAGTGAGCTTCCTCCTTGCTATCAACTGTTTTACACGACTGAACAGGATCACGATCTAGCACAACATGAGACACTGTTAGCTCGCATGGATTCTGAGCTATAATTATTGGCTCCAACCTTTCCAGCCAGTTTTGCCTCAGTGTTGGGATTTGCTTATTCTTGGCTCATCCATTCAGCGGAGAACCCCAGGCACAGCAGAAACAAACTTCTTACTGACAACTTGATAAAATGCTGTTTGTTTTTGTTTATTCATTCATGCTGGGTTTTATTTTGTTTGTGTCTGGGGCTCCATAGGTGAGATTTGATTTCTCAAGCATTGTCTTGGTTGAGGTTAGGTGCCCAAATAGCAATACGCCCCTTTGTCTGTCTGTTTGCTGTTTGGTTCCAGATAGGTGAAAAGGCCAGTAGTTTAATTTACTGCATGTTTACGAATGCGGCCAACGTGAATTAAGTTGTGATTTTTCACAGCTCAAATTCTAATGGTCAGATGTCTCTAGTACAAAAAACGTCTTCAATTAAGAATATCTTGGTTAACTCACTCAGAAAGGTCATAAAGACCAGAAGATATTTGTGCTTTTCGGGTTAAAAATAGGCAAAAGGCTTATTCAATACTTGTTTTCTTGGGAATTATTAGGGATACGGTCAAAAATATATTGGGCGGGATTCTCCGATCGCCGACGCTGAAATCGGGTTCGGCGACCAGCCGGAGAATCCCCGTTTGCGCCGAAATCGGGAACGCCGCCACTTTTGCGATGCTCTTCCCCCTCGAAAGCATGGTGTATGGACGGCCTCAGGACGTCACCTGAGGCCCTCCCCAGATGCTCCGCTCCCGATGGGCCAGGTTCCCGACGGCATGGGTCACTCATGCTATTTTTTGTTGTGAACCCGGCGTGACGGCTGCGGACTGAGTCCAGTGCGGCCACAGTCGGGGAGGAAGCCGTTCCGCGGTCAGGGGGGGCTTTGGCGGGGGTTTGGGGCACTGGTGGTGGGTGGTCTGGAGGTGGCGAGTGGGGTTACTGGGGGGTAGTATGTGGCAGTCCAGGTCTGTGCGCAGCCGCCGCCGTGCACATGCACGGCCACGGACCCAGCAATTCTGCGGCTGTATCCACAGCTAAAGCAGGGGACTTTACGCTGCATGGCTGCTCGCCCCCCCCCCCCCCCCCCCCACCACCAGACGTATGATCGGTGCAGCTTTTCCCACTTCGATGCCAACACTTAGTCTCCAAATTGACGAATCCAGCCCATTGTTCCTCGATACATACAGAAAAAACAGTAATTCACAAAGGAGCAGCTACATCACCAGATGTGAGCAAAACTATCAATCCTTCATCAGGCCTTTTATTTTTATATCTAAACAATACTTCGGCTAAATACCTCTGCTGCTACCTTGTTAATCTAAAACCGAGCATGTGAAAGTAAAATTGTTTCTATTTTTAAAAAACATTACATGCAAAATGAATGTCTCCAACACAGCAATAATAAGAGGCTCGCAGAGAGATGAATGTTGAAAAGGAATTTATTGTTAAATTTGTATCAAACAAATGCCCACCAGATATGAAGCAGCTTCTTCTGCTCCACGCTGCCTTCTGCTGACCTTGAAGATGAACTACAGAAACAGATTTGTTAATTTACCCAGCTACGTAGAGTTCTTTTCAAAATACCACAGCCTTTTTGCACTGTATATTATTTGTGCTCTGCAAACATCCCATTTTATATTTCCAGCCTCTGTGAATCTTCAAATCAATTTATTTGAAGCAATTATGGGCTCGAGGCAAGATGCTTTTTTAGAAAAAAGGGAAATTGCCGAACACTAATCGCGATTCTTTTCTCGTCAAGAGGGAGACTTCATGAAATATGCTAACAGAGAGATTCTGCCACCAAGCTACAATGTCGCGATCTCCGCAAACACGCGGCCTCCATCACACAGATGGTCAAGGGAAGAGATCAATGGGAACAACATCACCCTGACTGACCCACTTGCGTGCTGTGTTGCCTGTAAAAGTGCGGTGAAAGTCTGCATAGTAAACTCGCTGCCATGCTTGACTTATTTTTATACTCTTTTCATCCCCCATTTTATTTTCAAATGATCGATCTGCTGTGGTGGAAATTGAGCTCACAGTTTTTGTATTCTTAGTTCATCGCATTACTGTACCTTCCCTTCTATTGAGTATCGTGATAGCCAAATCTGCATTAAAGTGCATATGTTGCTGCAAATGGCTTTTAAAGCCTTGATGGCATACAAGTGTATCGAGGCTCTGTTACCTCTTGTTCACACTTCATTTTCAGCGTGGTTTATTTAGAGCACACGGAGGCAACGGATTCACTTGGTTTTATAGCACCAGCCACATACTGTGCTGCCAATGATTCACAGATACGTCTTCATACACATAGCCTTAACTTTACACTTTCACATTCTCGCTAGGCTCCAAAAAAGCCTGTGACTGTAACATCTTATTCACATCCATTGCTAATGGGTACATATGGTTCAACCTTGTATTTATATGTGACCTAAACTTGGCTTCACAGTGTTGAGGGAGGGTGTACTATTCTTTTTGGTGTATTGAAAGCAGGACGGCTGGCAGAATGATATATTAAGTGCAAAGATTGAAAATGGGACAAATAGAAAAGCGAATGACTGTGGCTGGCTGTAGGAAAATTTAAGGTGGAAATTCTCCGCTGATCAGCCAGCCTCTGTGGCAAGAGACACAGCTAACACTTTGGGCTTACGCCCTCTCATCAGAACTGGAAGCAGTTCGAGATGTCGCAGGGTTTAAGCAAGCACTGCAACTGGGAAAGGGGCAAAAATGATGGAAGAATGGGAGGAAATTTGGACTGTGGCAGGGTGGAAGACGGGTGAGGTCAAATAACAAGGAATGATGGTGAAAGGCAAGAGGAGATGGTGCGCGCGATTTATCCCGTAGCCGGGCGTTTACCGGCACTTGGAAGACTGAGAAATACCACACCATTGAACACCCATTTGGGTAGATATGGGTCCTCAGCAGGAAACGCCCCGACGAGGCCGCACTTGGTCCCGTTTTCTACACTGAGGAGTTCTACTCATCGGAACTCCCCAGTGTAGAAGGCGATCAAGATGCCATTTTTAAATGGGGTCCTGATTCCTCAACCACCCACTGATGTGACCCCCGAAACTCCCCAAAGCCCCAACTCACCTATTAGGGGGTCCTCAGGGCAGGGCACCCCCGGGCCCAATCCGCAGTGCAGGAAAAACTCCAGCTTGGCACTTTGGCACTGCCAGCGTCCCTTCCAACTGGCAATGCCGCCTTCCACCTTGGCAGTGCCAGACTGGCATCCAGGTGACACTGCCAGGGTGCCAGATTGGCAGTGCCAAGGTCTACAGATGGCACCAGTGGATGCCAGGGTATCACCCTGCCAAAAGGGCAAGCACCTGGGAGCTTCCGATTCCCCGAGAGATCCTCACAAGTGCTGTCCCATCTGCTCCCCTTTTGTGGAGACCAGCACTGAACGGCGCTCTCCCGAGATATCCAAGGTGAGGGGGTTAGATCCCACACCTTAGGTGGATCGTGGGAATGCGTATTAGAATGAGACTAGCTAATATGCCGATTTGACAGAAAGTGGTCTCGCCCACAAATGGGCGGGATTCAGATCGCGACATCATCGCGCGAGGTGTGGTGAGCCGGGTAAATCCCTAAGAGGGATTCCCGGCATCTACCAGCCATGCTATGATGCCTTTGGGAGAAACACGGCAAGCAGGTTGCACCCGGTAATGCAACGCATTGAATTAACACAAAAGAGTTGATTCCGCACTCCTACCAAAGAGCGACACATGAAGGGAGGAGAGTCAGCAAGTCGTAGGCCCACAGGCGGTTCATTAATTTTAGCAGATAGAAAGTTGCAAGCTTCATGTCCAGAATTTTCTGCCTTGCTTGCTATTTAGAACATGGGAATGTAGAAACGGCCCTGGTCTGAAGTTGTGAGACCCAAACCATTGGATACCATCTAATTTGTTTTATCTTGCTAATAGTTCAGAAGACCATTTCAAGAAGACAATGATAACTTCCAAGCACTTTGAGGCGGATACCCTCAGGCTCTGGATGATCTCCAGGGGCTGGTTTAGCACAGGGCTAAATTACTGGCTTTCAAAGCAGACCAAGTCAGGCCAGCAGCACGGTTCAATTCCCGTACTAGCCTCCCCGAACAGGCGCTGGAATGTGGCGACTAGGGACTTTTCACAGTAACTCCATTTGAAGCCTACTTGTGACAATAAGCGATTTTCATTTTCATTTCAGATACTGTTCGATTCAGGTCTGCCCCCAATTAAGTCGAGCTGTCCAAGGTATGGCCAACTGGACTTGATTCCTACAGTTTATTGTGTTTGTTTGACTGATGTCGGAAGGTATCACAAACTAATCACCCTTTCGGACAGTGATGAAGAGAAAATTTTCTTTCAGACGGCTGTGCAACTTTGACCTCTCTGCCTTAGAAGGAAGTAGAGGTGGGGGCCATTGAATATTTTTAAGACATAGGTGAATAGATTGTTCTTTGGCAGGGGAATCAAAGATTTTCGGGGGTAGGGATCATAGAATTTGCAATACAAACAACAAACAGATCAGCCATGACATTGTTGAATGATGGAGGGGCTGAATGGCTTACTTCTGCTCCTAATTTTTGTGATCATATTTCAACAATATACTTTGAAAATCAGAGTAATAAAACTGTTTCATATTTTAATCCATTGTACATGGAGCAAATGGGGAGTGTTTGGTTCAAATGTTCAATTTCCACCAGATGCAAATTTTCCCTACAGATATTTATAGGGCTCAATAATGGCAGTAAGTAAATTAAGCTTTTAACCCATACACGTCCTGTTCTCACTGATCAGGCTAGATGAAAATCAAGGCTTATTTTGTGGCAATAAATGGACTTGCTTCATTTCCATGCTGATGGGTTCCCAGCAGGATCTTCTGCTGGTATCCTCAGGTGGATCAGGAGACCTGCTGGAGGCCAACGTGAAACTCACTTGCATCCCGCTAATGGGATCCATCTTCCAGCCTCAGAACGTTCCTGGAGTTCCATCTTCATTTTCAGAAGCACAACCTTATTTCTTCAATAGTGAGTCTGTGACGTTGGGCAACTTTTCAATATGGTGCCTGGGTGGGATGTACCATCAGGTCTGCCCCAACTTTGGAGAACAGCGCAAGACCCCTGGGTTCATAATTAATGAGGTTGGGGTGGGGAAATTCTGCATGTTATCCAGCTGGCCTTTGCCAAGGGGGCTAGCCCCAGGAGGGGAGAATTCCGCCTTTGCCTTACAAAATGGCCAAACTTGGACCTACTGGCGATTTAGGGATTCAAACAATATGAAAAACAGTGTGGTGTTTAAGAAGGGAATCTCATGAGCATTTGTTTTATGTAACCAAAACAACCTAATGGATTAAATGAATCTTGTTTTAAATAATTTTAATGAAAAATATCAGAGAATTTATTTTATGCATGGCAGTTTTTGACTGCTAAAGAAGGATTTTGGTTCTGCTAATAATTGCAATGGATTATGACTATTATTAGCATCATTTTGTTTCAAATTGTCAGTTTTCTTATCTTTTTTTTTTGTTCGGCTTAAATAAATAGCTGAGTCTGCCTGCGAGGGAGTTGAACTGTTATCAGTAAAGATGCAATCATAAAAGTAGTGACGATTCAACAGCAACAGTGTGTCAATTCAACTTTTTTTTTTACATAGAACATACAGTGCAGAAGGAGGCCATTCGGCCCATCGTGTTTGCACCGACCCACATTAAGCCCTCACTTCCACCCTATCCCTGTAACCCAATAACCCCTCCTACGGACACTAAGGGCAACTTAGCATGGCCAATACACCTAACCTGCCCGTCTTTGGACTGTGGGAGGAAACCGGAGCACCTGGAGGAAACCCACACAGACACAGGGAGAACATGCAAACTCCACACAGACAGTGACCCAGCAGGGAATTTAACCTGGGACCCTGGCGCTGTGAAGCCACAGTGCTATCCACTTGTGCTACCCGTAACTAAACTTCTTTGCAATAATTATCCTTGTCAAACTGCTATCCTCCAAAGATGCCATCAACCTTCACTTTTAATAGTTAAATAAAAGGCAGAGATCAACAGGAAACAAAGCTGAGCGTCTAATGTTGATTGTACTTTAGTCATTTGAGATTTTGGACCCTTGTTGCAAGGATTCTAATTATTTAATCCATTAATGCACTCTGCTCAGAAAAGTATATGAAAAATTTAGCTTCTGCAGGAACCTTGCGGAGTCCAGTTCTTTTTCTGATTGGCCCATATTTGCCATGTGATTTTGTCAATCATTTGGTTATCGCTGACCAGTCAGATTGAAAAACCATCAAACGGAAGGCAGCTATGATGATACCTGGGTAATTGTCCTCATGTCCATCTTGGCTACAGGTGGCACTCTGACCCCTGTATCGGAATTGCAAAACTGGGATGTTCTACAATGGGCAGGTGATCTGAGGTAATTACTGTTTATGTGAAAATGATAATCCCCCAGAATTTGGTCACTTATCTCATTACTGCTTGTGTGTCCTTGGCCATGTTTTTCCTAGCATTTCAAAGGCACTTGATTTGTCTGTTATCGAGTCTACACTGACCCTTCAAAAGACCACCCTACCTCGGCCCAATTTCCCCTCCCTGTAACCCTAGCCTCAATGGAAAATTAGCACGGCCAGTCCACCTAACCTGCACATCTTTGGACTGTGGGAGGAAATCAGAGCACCCGGGGGAAACCCACCTACGTACGGGGAGAACATGAAAATTCCACACAGTCACTCGAGGTCTGGAACCGAACCCAGGTCCCTGGCGCTGAGGCAGCAGTGCTAACCATTGTGCCACCATGCCTCCCCTTATGAATGTAAGTTCTCGCATTCTCCCCATGTTTGTGTGGGTCTCACCCCCATAACGCAAAAGATGCGCCGGGTAGGTGGAGTGGCCACTCTAAATTGCCCCTTAATTAGAAAAAAAAGTAAATTGGGCACTCTAAACGTTTTTTTTAAATGTATGCAAATTCTTCCTCTCAGTTTTTCACCCTTCAATTTTACAGAGAATCAAATGCTAACATAAGGTGAACAGGACCCGATTCTACATGTGAGGGAGATTGTGTCACAGTCTTTACAAAGGAAAAGGACACATGATAAATGAATATTTTGTTTACAGAATGGCAAGCAAATGTGCAGAAAGCAGCCAGGGCTCTCGAGATTTCTGAACAGCCTGTAGCCTAATATTTTTTAAGTTGGAGGATCCCGATCAGCTTTCCACCATTACGTGTTGAGCACTATGGAGCTGCATCTTGTACCAACATCTCCCGTGTTTTACTTTCAGCTGAAATCTTTCCTGAGTAAAAGATTAATCTTGCAAGGGCTTTGTGTAACAGCAACACCACCTTTAGGCCAAAGACTGGCTCAACTTCACATTCCAGTAAAGCGAATTAATTTCATATTTGAAGGTGACAACATAAGCCTTTGCTAATACCCACTCGACCCACAACAGAAACTCACTAGTATTCATAGCTCCTAATTTAAAAACCATTAGGCTGTTCTGCTTGGTGAACCGGATCTAAATATTCTTTAAGGGGTGTTTTAATTTAATCAGAGTCTTAACAAGCCCCTTTTTAAAATGATGATCCGCGGAATTCAGGGGATTTGTTTTTTTTTGGAATCTGATCCAATAACAGGCTTTGCACCAAGACACCGCAGTCGCATCTGATTTAGCATCGAACGGGCGATAATCAGGAAAATTGCTTTGCATATTTAATCACTGTGAAAACACAGGCAAAACCACTTTCTAGAGATTACTTTTTAATGTGCTATGCTTCTGGCATGCCAATGACCCTGACTTTAGCTGAAACACTGGGCAGCTAGGTAGCACAGCTCCAAAGGGGCTCAGTCAGTGTGCTTTTCAGACCAGTTTGGCCTCCAGTATCCTGCTCTATCTCTATTAAGCAGTAATGGAAGATTAAAATTCTTCTCTTCTCTCAAAACTTGGCTGGTATAAGTAACTTTAAGGAAAGATCTGGCAGAGAAAAGTACTTCCCATTAACACCGTCTTGTCCAAGCTTCTAAAGGAGTGGATTCTCGACTCACCGTCCAGGAGTGAAGGGGTTGAAGCAGGTCTCTATGGTGGGTGGTTGATCACAGCATCGGTTCAACACCTGGGCGGCAAGTTAAAAATAAACTTCAAAAATAGAAGTAACACTTTACATCATATGGTCAAATTTACATTACTTCAAACCATCTGATTGATAATATAAGTTATGTTCAGCATTTAACATCGCGCAGTGAAGGAAATGTTGGATATGAAGAATAGGAATCATAATTTTGGAAGAAGTGTACATTGAAGTCTGTTAACACATTGAACACTGAATGTTATGAACAGACTCTTTAGTTGTCAGGCTTTCAAAGATGTGTTCTATTAACCTCGGGATCCACTTTAAGAGAATACCTCAGCTCTGACAGAGCACTCTCCTCCCACGCGCTATCATGAGAGTGAAATAATAAGGTGTTCTAATTAGTGACAGATCAATAAGATAAATCTGGTCCCAGAGCCAGAGCCACCGGATTGTGTTGTGTCCGATGAATTTTGCTCAGGACACCTAGAGAATTTTGTGCAGGGAAGGGGAAGATTTTGATTCCCTCTGCCCAGATTAGAATTGAACTTAAATCACCATGTGTGCCGAGTCACTGTGCTTCACAATCGCTCTGACTAGAACAACCAAAACAAGGTTAAGAAGAAAGTTTGAATTTGGTGAGCCACCTGTCAGAGGTATGGGGCTCGGATATTTTCACATGCAAGCTATTTCTTGCTGGTTTGCCTGGACTAAATAGTCCAACAGATGAACGGTTTCCTGTCTGTGTTAGGAAAGCATGCAACGATGTACATATAGAGAGGTTATCAGTCTAATATCGCAATGTGATGCAAAACATCAGCCAGGATATGTATTTCAGCAGTTCTCTTGCGTGTCTCACTCTGCCATCCCACCATTTCATCTGAAAGGGGTCGTAACAAAAGAGGATAAGACAACCCCATGGCAGCTCTCTGTACAGGGATAACATTTGTAGTGATATGCATCACTGTATGTGCACAAGGGGTTAATGTAAATACACTACATCTAAGTAACCAGTAGAGGGAACACCAGAGATGTCATGACATGCAGGCATACAAGCAATGGGTCATTAGAACAGGACACAACCAATGGGTAATCAGGACACCCTGAGGTGACATTACCACAAGGGGGCAGGACACGACCCATTTAAACGGACAGGGCACACAGGCTCTGCATCTTTCCACAGACAGACATTTAGAGAGTTAGACAGGGTTGATCAGCAGCATCACACCCCAGCACGTGGCTTAGCGCAAGCTGGTATAGTTAGACTGAGTTACTAGAGAGGTAGATTAGCAGAGTGTTGAACTCATTTAAGAACTGTGTTAATAGTTCAATAAACACGTTGAACTCATTTCATAGTCTGGAGCATCCTTTCGTAGAGATTACAACAAGGAAGCAGCTTGTATTATCCGAAGCAGCATAACACAACAACATTCTGATGTAAACCGGGTTCCTTTTGATTTAAAAAGACATGACATCAGTGAGGAAGAGCCTCTTTTGTACTGGTGCAAGCAGGAATGCATAGCTTCGGAATTGGCAGGGGTCAGGTTACTTGGCTGCACTGTCTTTGTCCTTATCACCTTTACTGTTTATACTGGCGAAGATGAAGTATTAAATGTGGCCCTTTTAAAGACCCATCAAAAAGGTGAATTTCATTCAAGTTGGATTTTTGATTTGTGATGCTTATAATGGCAAATGCAAGTTGAATCAACCATTCATTACACTCCCATTTGATGCTATAAATGGGGTATTAGATTAGCTCGAGGTGCTAACATAGCAACTGCTACCATAGCGACTGTATCTCAGTACAATCAGTGAAGGAGATGAAAATTCAAGACTGCTGTGAATTTTATAACAAAGATATTCTGGAGAGTTTAGAAAAAGTATGTCTTTCATATAAAAGCACCAGAAAAGCTCCTCAACCAGAACTTTGTACTTGTCAGCCACACATTCCTGACGCTACAGTCTATATACGTCCTCTGTGTTATATTGTGCTGAAGCCTCCAACGTGGAACTTTTTTTTCGCAAAACAATTATCACAGTTTATCAATTCCAGATAAATGCTCAGTTGGTATCCTAAAATATTGCACTCAGCTACCTCAAGGTCTTTGAGGTTTTGTGAATGTGTTATTTCTGGTTGATTGAAGAACATTAATTAAGTTATGGAAGGCCCATGATAATATAAATTACACACATTCACCTGGAAAAGGGAACTTGAGGATCTCAATGGCTTCTTCTGATTTATTTCTTGTACAAATTCGAAGCTCTGAAATGCCTCCTCCTTCATAGGCCATGCCCTAAAGCGGCATAGGTGGCCAAGGACTTCCTTTGGATTGGCCTGTGATTATGCTTGGCAGAGAACTGCAGTAGTTTGCCATTGCCTTCTGCAGTATGGTTGACCAGGCAACTCTCCTACTCTTATCGCCTGCCCTCAGGCATATTAGCAAGGATTTACAGGCCGATAATCAACTTGTTTAGCTACGTTGTGAACACACTTTCCATGGTCATCATCTCCTGAAGTGGGTCTTAAACGCAAAGCTTCTGGCTCAGAGGTAGGGATGCTACCGATTGTGCGAAAGACCTCGGGTGGGCTTCTCCGTTTGCCAACGCCGAAATTATGAAACTCAATTGGGCGGAGAATAGATTCAATGCCAAAATTGAGGTGGGCACAAATTTGACACCAAATCGCAATTCTCCATCACCTCGACAATGGCATCAATGAGGTCCGGAATGCACCTATAGTAAACACCGTATGCATATCATTAGTTGGCCCGACCCAGTATTCTCCGGGGTTCCGCGATTCACTGCCTCCGATGGGCCGAGTTTCCGATGGCATGGTTCACTTGTGCTTTTAAAAATCATGAAACCGGCGTGCTGGCTGCTGAGGGAGCGAGAAGGGATACAGAAAGTGTCCAACATCACCATAGTTTGCTGACAGTTGTGCCGCTGGCCTGGGGGCCTCTACCAGGACTGCGGAGAGTAGTGGGGGCTGGCCAGGAGGTGGGCTGTGGGGTCGGTATGGACGGGCACGTAACACCATTGCCGCAGACGGCAAGGCGGCCATGCATTTGGGCACACCGCTGACAGCCCACTGTGAGCTTAGGGCCAAGGGTCGTATATGTGTCTCCCCAGGCAAACCCCGGGGTTCCCTCAGCTGCTATCTTGAACCACTGCAGCCGATGTGGTGTAGGTACACTCAATGCTGTTGGGAAGGGAGTTCCAGGACTTTGACCCAGCGACAGTGAAGGAACAGCGATATATTTCCAAGTTAGGATGCTGAGTGGCTTGGCTCGGAACTTCCAGGTGGTGGTGTTTCCATGCATTTTCCAGTCTTGTCCATCTAGCTGGTACTAGTCATGGGTTTGGAAGCTGCTATCTACGGAACCTTGTTGAGTTGCTTCAGTCCATCTTGTAGATGTTGCACATGGCTGCTGCTGTGCACCGGTGGTGGAGGGAGTGATGTTTGTGGATGGGGTGCCAATCCAGCTGCCATTGTAATTCAAAGTAATTGATTGTGTGCAAAGTGCTTTGAGACATTTCAAACACACAAGGCGCCATATAAGTGCAAGCATTGTTTACGTATTGTAAACGTTGACAGAGGTATATTTCTGAATCTTTTTATTTCGCTCACTCGTGTCCTTGGGAAAGGAAGCCTGCTGACTTTACCTAATCTGGCCTTTGCATGATTCCAGACCCATAAAAATAGGATTGATCTCTTATCTACCATCCAAAGTGGCCTTACAAGCCACTCAGTTGTATTCAAGAAAGTGACTCACTACCACCTTCTCAAGGGCAATTAGGAATCAGCAACACATGCTATATTTAATAATAATAATAATCTTTATTATTGTCACAAGTAAACTTATATTAACACTGTAATGAAGTTACTGTGAAAATCCCCTAGTTGCCATACTACGGCGCCTGTTCGCGTACACGGAGGGAGAATTCAGAATGTCCAATTCACCTAACGCGTACGTCTTTGGGACTTGTGGGAGGAAATGGGAGCACCTGGAGGAAACCCACGCAGATACAGGGAGAACGTGCAGACTCTGCACAGACAGTGACCCAAGCTGGGAATCTCAATGCATTTACCAACAACAACGTACTGTGAATGAATAGCCCTTGGGAAGATAATTATTCATTTAACGGGATTCACTCCTGCATCCCAGAAATGCCAGTGAAAGAGCTCCCTTTCTAACAATCCAAACTTTCATGTGACCCCTACAAGTAAATGTTCTTGGCACAAGCAGGTCTGAGCAGCAAGAATAAAAATGAGAGACAAAGCAGACACTAAAGGGCAAGCCGTACAGGATAATGGTAGAAAAGAGTGAATGTGGTTGAGCAATTCAGGCATCATGAACCACAAGTTAACTGCATTTAACTTTCAACATTATACACGCATGTTTCACAATACAGTGTGTGCAGTATCCCTTTTTATTCATCCGTGTAATATCCTGAACTTCCCCAGATTCTTCTGCTGTGAACACAAGTGATGGGACTGAAGGATATAAGCAAGTCTCACCCATCACAAATTCTAGGATATCAACATGATTCCTTTTTGCAATATGATACCGTCTTATCCATTACTGCATGTGCAGTGTTATAGCAATACTGTATTGTCCTCTTCAGAACAGGAATACTGCCTTCTCAAATCAAAGCAAGCAGATTACATTTAACAAATCCACATTAGGCAAATCACTTCTTTCATGTGATCTGAGATCATTTAGAGCATTTTTCTCCCCCCCCCCCCCCCCCCCCCCCCCTCCTTTGGCTTTGTATTTTAATCATCTCAAGGAACACAACTGCAGAGTGACCTCCGAACCCGGAGAAATGGAATTTGAAAGGAGAAAGCGCCCCACCTCTTCGAACAAGCACACCAGTTATTAACTAAAGAGCACTCGGGCTAACACACAAATTGTAGGTTACTTTCTAAGGGCTGCATGCATAATTTATCTGGATAGAGATCTTAACAACTCCTAAAGAAGTCTCTTAGGCATCCAGTACTTAACCAGAAAAGGCTGTGTTTTTTTTTAAACGCTGATATTCTTTTCCAAGGAACAGATTATGCAATGACTGAGGGCTATTTCATATCAAACGATTCTTGCAGAGGAGTGGATTGCTTGCAAATTTCAACAGTCGTTTAAGTCAGTGGCCAACACCAATGTTAATTGTGAACCTTCTTTCAGAAATAAACCTGCAAGCGTGTCTGTGTAAACAAAAAGCAACAGTGTAGCCAGGGCATGATTTGCACTAATTTTAAGAGCCAATTCTCCATTTTTACTTAACTCCAGCTCCTTTATTTTTAACGGCAGTTGTAATTTGTGATCAGATGACTTTATAATGCCTTGTAGGTAAACGCTGTAGCAGAAAACAACAATTGTTGTTGAAGACAACATGAAAAGGAACAAACCAGAAGTGCAAACAGACACTGAAATTCACACATTATTGTCGGGATTTGCATAAGGATAATTTCAGGAAGGTGTCAACATGATGTTAAGCGAGGGTAAACTTTAAAAGAAAGCTGAACCCAGGTTTTGTGCTTACTTTTTCGAAATGAGGAGCGATTTGGGACAAATTATATTTCGACTGGCACTGCTGTTTCCAAGTAGCTAAAAGGATCCCCTAGGCTGAATATGACAGAGCACAAAGCACGGGGAAGATCACTAAAAGGCATATGGTGTACCAAATACCATGGGAAAGGGGTGACATAGTGGATGAATTATTGGCAAAGTACAAGACTCTTCACCTTTTTTTGTTAGCATATCTTCACGCACACTGCTTTTAACTTTGGGGAATAGTAAGGAGGTGATAGAGGGATATCCAGAGATGATTAACAGACGTGAACCATGTCACGAATGCTCCTTCGATGGGCAACAAGCCGTGGGGTGGGACTTTACCCCAAAATTTCTAATTCAGAGATAGGGATACTACCACGATGACCTCCATTTATTCACCTGACAAGATCAGACACTGATGCATTTGAAATCATGTATCTTCCTACAAATGGTATGCCTTAAAGACCATTTGGGACAACCAGTTCACATCGATGTTTATGTTCCAATTAAACCTCCTCCCATCCTTCTCTGTCAGCATAACCCCTTTTTTCTGTTCCCCTTCAATGCATCTGTGCTACTCACCTCAGCCACCCCTTATGGCTGTGAGTTCCACATTCTCACCACTCTCTGGACATTGAAGTTTCTTCTTAATTCCCCATTTGATTTCCTGGTGATGACCAGTATTGACAGCCTCTTGGTTTTCTCTTCTGACAAGCGTGTCTAGTCTGCCCAAATCTTTCATAATTTTAAAGTCGTATACCCTCTCGGGCCTTCTTCTTTCACGAGAAAAGAGTCTCAGCCAATTCATCCTTTCTTGATAAGTATAACCTCGCCTTCTGGCATCATCCCTGTGAATCTTTCTTGCATCTTCATCGGTGGCTCATATTCCTTTTACAATGGTAACCAGAAGGCTACACAATACTCCAAGTGTGGTCTAACCATTAAACCTTTAGCTGCATCACATGACGTTCATCAATTTTTTGCTTTGGACTCACATGGAGGCAGCATTGCTACAAAATAGGGGGTTTGGGGGGGGGGGTTGTAACACGTGGAAACTGCTGGCATTGCTAAATCTCAAATGGCAGCCATTTTAGGATCCTTTAACGCGCAGTAGTCCCATAAGGGAAACAGTCGACTTACATTGTATTAGAGTGTCTGTCAAGGTCTTAATGGAATATGTCAACATATGTGGAAGTATTTAAGTACGTTATTTCTCCCCTGCCTCAGGATTTCATAGCGCCAATGTTTATTCAACAGATTGAGCTAATACTTTGTTTGAGAATACATCAATGCATAATGATAATGAGGTTGTGTAAATAGCTTGCAAGAGGAAGGCTGGTGAAGCAGTACTTAATGCTCCAGTACAATCACACGAGGCAGCCTGTGACATAAAAGTTGGCCCTTCAACCAAAGTGATGATGTTGACGCTTTCTGTTCTCTGTGATTTAACGCGCAGTCACCAAAAGTTCACAGTTCTGCCGTATTCTGTGAATGAAAGTCGTCCAGATCAGATACTTGCTCCGCTGCTGCATCGTAAGAATGCTTTGAAATACCCAGTCCAGCGACAAACGCGGCTTATTCCAAACATCACTTTACCTCGGCAACAACTTGGAACCGTAATGATGCAACAAAAGTTAATTAGATGCCACAGCTTTTGAGCACCAAATGTTCTTTACAGCTTTTGTAAAATATTCGTTTTTTTTATTAGATAACATTTTACAAAATTGAGTTTCACAATCTTGTGATCTGAACACGTAATCCACGTGTAATAACATTATGGTTATTCATTTTTAAATGAAGGCAAAGTTACATTTATTTGAAATTTGACAATACTTTAACAGGATTATTTAAAATGCAATTACACAAGTAACGTGTTCAGTAATAAATTGAGGCTGTGACCAAATGCCTTTGTGTTGTTTCTGTACAATCGTACAATTAAATAAGTGAACATTTTATATATTAAGATATGAAATTGTTCATTACAGAATGAAATAGCTTTTCTAAAATTAGTCAGACAATGTGACAAAAATATGCTCTTGCAATTTTCCTTTGTTTTCTTCATTATGTCGCAAGCGCATACTTTAGATAAAACTGCACGGAATTCTAAGCACGCTGAGATATCCCTTTGGATATTTATATTCAGATTTCCGAATGTCCCGTGCAAAATGTGATGGTAATGATAAACAGAGTTAAACCTGATCAGGATGAATAGCCAAACAGCCTAGCATTGTCAGCTATCTTGGGTTTCTTTTGATCATGTCATGGGCGGCACAGTGGGTCGCACAGTGGGTAGCACTGTCGCTTCACAGCTCCAGGGTCCCAGATTCGATTCCCGGCTTGGGTCACTGTCTGTGCGGAGTCTGCACGTTCTCCCCATGTCTGCAAGGGTTTCCTCTGGGTGCTCCGCTTTCCTCCCACAGACCAAAGATGTGCGGATTAGGTGGATTGGCCATGATAAATTGCTCTTTGAGTCCAAAACGGTAGGTGGGGTTACTGGGTTAGGGTGGAGGTATGGGCTTAAGTACGGTGCTCTTTTCAAGGGCCGGTGCAGACTCAATGGGCCGAATGGCCTCCTTCTGCATTGTAAGTTCTATGATTCTATGATATATCCAGTTAATGGAAACATAACTTTGTTAATGTAAAGTAAGGGTTTGCTCGTATGAACGTTCAGCCATGCTTATGCTGAATGGCAAAGCAAGCTCGATAGATCAAATAGCGACATGTTGTTCCTATTTCTTATGCTGTTAACTCACGTAAATGTGGCGACTTTCAAACCAGCAGCTTTAAAACTCATGCAAAAGATATGAACGGAGAACGGCAAGCACATTTGATTACTTTCTGCGTAAGAGCACAAATACTTCCCAACGACTACCGCAAAACCCTCTCTCACAATCCTGAACTGACCCATTCGCTGGGTTCTTTTGGCATCTCTTCATTCATCCTGGATTCTGACCAGGATCTTCCATATTTTTTATACCGTTCCCACTGAGATGCCTTGTATCAAAGCTGAAGAACCCACAATGACCAAATTATTCACCATCGCTCACAACGATAATGACATTCGTATTTCTCTATGTAGGTTCTGGCTACATGTTAGCAATCAGGACTGCAGAAGTGTCACCTAATCAAATCAACATATAAGATAGGGTGAATATTTGATGCAGGAGGCTGCTAGGACGTGGAATGTTCCACCATAAGAGGTGCGGAAAGATGAATCGGCAATAGTCCTCAGGAGGGAAGTGGTTACAAATCAAGTGTTTAAAAGAGAATGCAGAAAGAGACTAAATGCAGAATTATTAGTCAGCATTAGCCTTCATCGAGAATGGCGTCATGGGCCCATAATTCCACAGGACTCAGGGCGGGATTCTCCGAACCCCGGCGCCAGAATTGCGTCCGGCTCGGATGCAGAGAATAGCCATTCACGCCAGAAATCCGGCGTGACCGCGCTTCCGCACCCACCAGTCCCATGTGCACGGTTGACGCGGCGCCGGTCGGGGGCAGTTGGAACAGGCCCCCGCGGCGATTCTCCACGGTTGACCGGCCAAACTCCCGCCGGCGTGATTTACATGTGGTACCACCCGGCGGAAGCTGGGAACCGCGGCCGCGGTGGCGGTCCTGGTGGGGAGCGGGGTGTATCTGACGCCGGGGGGCCTCAGCGGTGGCCAGGCCCGCGATCGGGGTCACCGATCGGCGGGCCATCGCGATCTGCAAGGGACCTACCTTCCACTGTGCCGGCCCGCTGTGTGGCTCTGCCATGCAGCCGCGCCGTCTGGACAGCAGGTCCCACCGGCAGCCAGAGCTTCGGGACGCACTCTGGGACTCTGCCAACCCCCTGGGAAACAGAGAATTACCCCGGACCTTCGAGGAAAAAGTCTGGAGTGATTCTCACCCGTTTTCCGGCAGGCGTGGGGACTTAGTCCCCAGAAGGGAGAATCGCGACCCAGGATTCCCCATTTTCCGATTTTCCACGCCTCTCATCGGTGATGTAGCATCATTCCCACCCACGATGGTCGGAGCCTCACTTAAATACATTTGCATATCCGCCAGGACATCTCCCCTAACTGAGATTTCATTGCATATGCTGAGGATCTCAAGGGTTGAGGTGCTTTTGTCAGGTGTAATTGAGAGGGGCAACTGTGGGGAAATGGCCACTGTGTGAGAGGGGAGAGAGTGAGGTTCATTGGAAAGGTGCTCACTGAGGGGGATGCACACAGGTGGATGTCCCAGAATTTGAGAGGGCTGAGGGTCAGGGCATTGTCAGGACTCCTCACCACTCGCTTTTATGCTCTCTTCCTTTCATTATTGACTCGAGTGGATCATGGAGCCAGTCGAGCTGGTAGTTCTGATAACTGTGCAGCAGCGACATTGATGTGGTGCTGCACGCGGCCAGGACCAGTGCCCTGTAGAGGAGGAGGAGGCTTGGCCCGCTGAGCTACCGGGAACAAGGCCACAGATGGCAGAGCCTCAGAGGAGACACTACCGGCGACGGGCATTCTGCCAGAAATTTGCTAAATTTGTCACAGATCCAGTGCTGGGGAAGGCAGCGTTTGTCCCACGGACGGTGCACCACCTGAGCAGGTGATGCAAGAGTTGGCACCACATAGATTGGGAGGCCAGCCAATGTCTATGGCCCTGTAAGTCACTGCTGTTCTGAACATTTATGCCAATGGCTCATTTCCGGGCTGCATGGGTGATCAGTGTGGCATGTCCCACTGCCACACACAAGTGCATAAGGGAGGTGACGGATGCGCTGTTTGCGAGGGCTCACATGTACAGCAACTTAGACCGGGACCAGGCAAGCCAGGGCCATGGACTTCACCCACATATCTGAACCGTCCCAGGGTGTCATCGACTGCACCCACAGACTTTGTGTTCCCATGCGTACCATTTGTGAACCACAAGAGATTATCCTCACTGAGGTGCGAGCATCTGTGCTAGTGGAGGGTGCAAGTGGCAGCTGTGATGCCTCCTCAGTGCTTGACTCAGAGATGTCACTCCCAGAGCTGTTTGGCTCCGTGGTGTCCAGGGGCCTCGAGGATGTTCCGGACTATTCTGCTGATTGGTCTGCAATGCAATGGCGATGGCATTAGTGAGGAACAGGGGAACATTGATAGGAGAAAGGTCACTTTGATCACATGAGGTTTGCGCCATGGCTGGATGGGTTTGCAGATTCTCACTTGTGTCTATGGCCTCCACCTCGTCCTCTGCACAGGTGCCGTCCTGCTTCTCGCCGGCAAGGTCGAGGGCTCATTCCTCAAATGGGGTTGAGGTCTTGGGCTCCTGCAGCACTCCAGCCAGCTATGACCGCTCACACCTGTTGAGCTAGAGTTTGCCCTTCGATGAGACAGATGGGGAGAGTGTAGTTGGGAATTGTGCCAAGTCAGATGGCATTGTTGTGTAGCCTGTGTGAGGGGTGAGTGTCAGCGAGGATTGGCGGAATAGAGGAACTACTGGGGGGCGTACTGGGGAAGGGGTGGTGTGGCGTTTTGAGGCCTCGCGAGGTGGGTGGGAGTGAGATCTCTCTGGAGGTCAGAGCGGTGTGTTAGGGAGTGTTGTAGGACATGGCAGAAGGTAGACTTACCCTGGTTGCAACAAAGTGATCATTCATTTTCTTTTCCCGTCCCCCTATGGGCTGCAAGGTCACCTGCCCAATCGTGGGTAGAGGGTCTGCTACCTCTGCTGGACCCCATCCAGAAGCTTGCAGAGGTCCCCCTTGGTGAAGCGTGATGCAGTCTTTCTCGCAGTCATCCCCCCATACCCCTTCCCCCCAGATTAGACGTTGAACAAGCGCTGTGGAGGCATTTAAACGCGGAAGCCCACTGATTGCAGCCATTTAGCCATTTGGGGCGAGTGAATCAGAGGCTGGCAAAACCGCCACGTGCGCGGCGTGAAACATGTGGAGAAAAAACATTGTTAAAGAGGCTGAATTTACGGCGACCTTTCCCACTGATAGAGCCGGCCACATTCTCTCCAGTTTTCGTGCTGGGACCAACACTTTGAGGGGAGGAAAGGAATGTGGAGATGGATTGAAATAGAGTCCAGGGTAACAAGTGGAAGTTCAAGGGTGACAGAAGGGAGAGTAAAGGTGACATTGGGTCAGTCAATGATGATAGGTGGAAATTGATGGTTGACAGGAAGTGAGTAAAAGGTGGTGGAGCAAGTCTGGAAAGTAACATGCACCATCTTTCCAGTTACAGCAATTCAAAGGATTCAGTGTAAAACTACAATACCCCAATGTAGGACGAGGGTCTTTTCAGGTGCATGAAATTCAAGATCAGCAGAATTGGCCAACTAAACGGTCAAGCTCATAATCATGAGGAAACTGTATAAAAACAATGCCCAGTTGTGACCTTCACTTTGTGGTGTAGCCCACACAGGTTTGTTCCTGGCTCATAGGTCACATAATATTGAGATCCCAGCAAGGTGTGGAACTGTCATTCAGTCTGATCTATTTTTTTAAAATTCATTTATGGGCGTCGCTGGTTAGGCCAGCATTTATTGCCCATCCGTGGTTGCCCTTCAGAAGGTGGTGGTGAGTTGCCTTCTTGAACAGCTGCAGTCCCTGAGGTGTAGGTACACCCACAGTGCTGTTAGGGAGGGAGTTCCAGGACTTTGCCCCAGCGACAGTGAAGGCGCGGCGATATATTTCCAAGTCGGGGTGGTAAGTGACCTGGAGGGAATCCTCCAGGTGGTGGTATTCCCAGGTATCTGCTGCTCTTGCCCTTCCAGATGGATGTGGTTATGGATTTGGAAGGTGCTGCCTCAGGAACCTTGGTGAGTTCCTGCAGTGCATCTTGTAGATGGTACACACGGCTGCCACTTTTCATCGGTTGTGGAAGGATTGAATGTTTGTGGAAGGGGTAGCAATCAAGCGGGCTACTTTGTCCTGGATGGCGTCAAGTTGAAATCAGAGAAATGGATGAAGGGAGGGAGGAAGGAAGGTGGATGCCTCCAAGGGACATGGCTGATAGTAGACAATTAATTCACAACTTCAAACCTCCATCCTTCCAAGGGAATGGTCATGGCGGACAAGGGATCATGTGATTGATATTCTGTATTGCCATGGTGATGATCTCTCAATAGAGTTCCAAGGATGGTGGTGACAAGCAGAAAAGTGTCCACATGAGGCATCCTGCCTATGGCTCTCATCATCCTGGTTAAAGAGCTTTGTCTCTACACATTCATGTACCAATGGGATAAACACCCATCACTGGATGTCCTTTACCTGGAAGAGATCGGGTGGGGATGCCATGTCCAGGCGGATGCCAGATGTTGGGCTCAGCACTTGCCTATTGGCTTTGAGATAGGGAAAAACCTGTAAAAGGCATGCACACAATAATGATCGTTATTACTGTATATTAACACTGCAATGAAGTTACTGGGAAAATCCCCTAGTCGCTGCAGCACTCCACCGCCTGTTCGGGTACACAGAGGGAGAATTCAGAATGTTCAAATTACCCAACAGCAAATCCTTCGGGGCTTGTGGGAGGAAACCAGAGCACCAGGAGGAAACTCACGCAGACATGAGGAGTGAAGTGTTGGCTAGTGTAGACCTGAGAGATGAACAGACACTTCCAACACTGATGAAGGTTCAACTCAATTTTATTAACTAACTTATAACTAACTAACACACAATGACTGTGGGTCTAAATTATGCTAAATTAAACTAGAGACCTAAGCCTTGTCCGAACCAGTTGATTCTCTCAGCACGTGTTGTGAGTCTGTGCCGGGCTGGATGAATTCTTGTTACACTGAGAGGCAGCACCCAGAATGAGCGGGAACCGTGGTGCCCTCTGCTTTTATAGTGTGTGTATTCTAACTGGTGATTGGCTGCGGTGTTTGTACATGTTGATTGGTCCCTGTGTGTGTCCATCAGTGTGTGTCTGCACCATGATACACTGGTGTATATTATGACATCCCCCTTTTATAAAAAATGTTGATATAGACATGTGATAATAAATAGTGTGGGTGTGTGAAGAATGTACCTAGCTACGTGTGAGGTGCGAAGACATATGTACAAATCTATATACAGGAAATCAGACTTTGTACACAGGAAGGTGCGTGGTGCAGATGACTAACATGAACTGGAACAACCAACAAATCTATTTACAAATCACTGGAGAACGAATGCAACAAGGAAGGAAAAAAGAAAAATTTCAGAAAGTCCACATGTGTACAGAGTTCATAAGTTCAGTCTCTGAGGTGGACGACGAACGCTGGTTGACCGCCTCAAGGGTGGGGCAATAGCTGGTGCATCAGGAGCCGGGAGGGCTGCAGCCCAGTCAGGGGCGGGCAGAGTGACCGGAAACGCTACACAGTCCACGGCGGGATCAGTAGCAGAGCTGGTCGGAGGATCCCGTGACGACTCTGGAACAAGGCGAAGAGCACGGCGGTTGCGGCGCCAAATGGATCCATCCGGTAAGCGGACCAGGAAGGACGGGGGGCCACCTGCCTTAGAACAACAGCAGGCGCAGACCAGCCACCATCCGGGAGGTGGATGCGAGCTGTGTCGCGTGGATGGATGTCGGGAAGGTCAGCAGCCCGTGAGTCGTAGGATGTTTTCTGCTGCGGTTGAGACATGTGCATGCGGTGGAGCACGGGGACATAATCGAGGTTGGGAGCGAGAATCGATGGCACCGTCATCCTGAGGGTGCGGTTCATTAGCAGCTGAGCAGGCGACAGCCTGGTGGAGAGCGGGGCGGAGCGATAGGCCAGCAGAGCAAGATGGTAATCTGAGCCGGCGTCGGCGGCCTTGCTGAGTAGCCGCTTAACTGTATGGACCCATTTTCCGCCTTCCCATTGGATTGGGGTATAGGGGACTGGACATGACGTGCTCGAAGTTGTAGTGTCGGACGAAGCCGGCCCATTCCTGGCTCGCGAAACAGGGGCCATTGTCTGACATGACCATCAGCGGAATGCCATGGTAGGCAAACGTCTCCTTACAAGCCCTGATCACAGCCGAGGATGTGAGATCGTGCAGTCTGGTGACCTCCGGGTAACTGGAGAAGTAGTCAATGATGATGACGTAGTCCTTGCCCAATGCATGGAACAAGTCGATGCCCACTTTGGTCCAAGGCAATGTGACGAGCTCATGGGGCATCAGGGTCTCCCGTGGTTGGGCAGGCTGAAAACGCTGGTAGGTAGAGCAGTTGAGCACCACATTGGCGATGTCATCGTTAATGCCCGGCCAGTAGACGGCTTCTCTGGCCCTGCGGCGACATTTCTCGATTCCTAAATGGCCTTCATACAGTTGCTTCAACGCTAGCTGCCGCATGCTTTGTGGAATGTCGATGCGATCCAATTTCAGGAGCACCCCGTCGACAACCGCCAGGTCATCGTGGACATTGTAAAATTGTGGGCATTGTACCTTGAGCCACCCGTCCGACATTAGACGCATCACCGGCTGCAGAAGTGGATCAGCCGGTGTCTCGTGGAGAATTTGCATCAGTCGTGCATCCGATGCTGGCAAATGGGAGGCTGCAAGCTGAACTTGAGCATCTATTTGGCAGACGAAGCCGTCGTGATCACACGGAGTTATGATTGACCTTGAGAGGGCATCAGCAATGGCAAGGTCCTCGCCAGGGGTATAAACCAGTTGAAAGTCATACCTACGCAGCTTGAGTAGGATACGCTGGAGGCGAGGCGTCATGTCATTCAAGTCTTTTTTGATAATATTTACAAGCGGGCGGTGGTCGGTTTCAACCGTGAACTGCGGAAGTCCATAGACGTAGTCGTGGAACTTCACAACTACAGTGAGAAGGCTGAGACACTCCTTCTCAATTTGCGCATAGCGATGCTCTGTGGGCGTCATCGCCCGTGACGCATACGCAACGGGGGCCCATGACGAGGCCTCGTCTCATTGCAGGAGCACGGAACCAATCCCCGACTGACTGGCATCACTAGAGATTTTGGTCTCTTTGGTCGGATCGAAAAAGGCCAACACTGGGGCCGTGGAAAGCTTGGCCTTCAGCTCCTGCTATTCACGGTCGTGAGCGGGGAGCCATCGGAAATCTGTGGTTTTGCGAACCAGGTCTCTGAGGGTCGTGGTGTGTGAGGCGAGATTCGGGATGAACTTCCCGAGGAAATTCACCATCCCAAGGAACCGGAGGATCGCTTTCTTGCCTCGGGCGACTTCATGGACGTGATTGCCGCAATCTTGTCCTCGTCTGGGCGCACCCCCTGGTGGGAGATGTGATCCCCCAGAAACTTGATACTCGACTGGCCGAAGGAGCATTTGGCCCTGTTGAGGCGGAGGCCGTGTTTGTGGATGCGCCTGAAAATGCGCTTAAGGCGGGCAATGTGTTTCTGCGGGGTGCTTGATCAGATAATAATGTCGTTGACATACCCGGACGCTGTCGATCCCCTCCATTATCTACTCCACGATCCGATAGAAAGCTTCGGACGTAGAAATGATGCCGAATGGCATCTGGTTGTAGCAGAACCTGCCAAAGGGTGTGTTGAGCGTACACAGCTTCCTGCTTGACTCATCTAGTTGGATCTGCCAGAAACCCTTCGAGGCATCCAGTTTTGAGAAGAGTTTGGCGTGGGCTATCTCGGACGTGAGCTCCTCACGTTTCGGAATCGGGTAGTGCTACCGCATGATATTCTGATTCAGATCTTTAGGATCAATACAGATCCGCAGCTCGCCAGACGGTTTCTTAATGCAGACCATGGAGCTTACCCAGTCTGTGGGTTCTGTGACCCTAGAAATGACTCCTTGGTCCTGGATATCCTGGAGCTGTTGCGTGAGGCGGGCCTTAAGGGGCCCTGGGACTCTGCGACGTGCATGAACGACAGGCGTGGCGTTGGGTTTGAGTAAGATTTTGTACGTGTAGGGGAGCGTGCCCATGCCTTCAAAGACATCATGGTATTGCTGGATGATGGCATCGAGTTGCTCCCTGAAGTCTGTGTCAGAGGATGCAGACACATCGCTTGAAGAGCGAGAATGTACTCTCTGCACTAAGTGGAGCAGCTTGCATGCCTGCGCGCCAAGCAAGGAGGCTTTTGAGGCAGCAACAATCTCAAACGGGAGAATGGCTGTGTGAGCACAATGTGTCACCTCAAGGCGGCAGGAGCCGCTGGCAGCGATGGCATTGCCATTGTAGTCCAGCAATTTACAGACAGATGGCAGGACAGCAGGCTGTACGCAGAGCTTGCGAAAATCAGACGACACGATGAGATTGGCAGAAGTGCCAGTGTCCAGGCGGAACCTTACAGGGGACCGGTTGACCGTAAGGGTGGCACACCACTCATTATCCTGGTCGACGCTGTGGACGTGGACGGGTTCAGTGCCACGCTTGGGGGACATCCTGTTCGTGGTGACGACGCCAACTTGGAACGGGACCTGTGGGTCATCGCAGGCACAGTCGGAAGCAAGGTCTGGAGTAGTTTCATTGATGGCAGGCAGGATAGCCCTGACGTCTCTGTGGGGCTGGGTGGACCTCCTAACAACAGCAGGCAGGGAAGATCTGCACATTGTAGCGTAGTGGCCTCGTTTGCCACACTGCAGGCAGCGTCAGGACTTCACGGGATATTGCCGCTTTAAGTGGGCGGAGCCGCAGTTGCCGCACGCTGGAGCTTCGGTACGTTCGTCGCGCCACTGCGCATGCGCAGGGCAATCCAGCATGGCTCGCATTTGCGCAAAGCAGTCCGTGACATCAGCACGCTCGCTGCATGTAAGCGCGGGACTCCGCGAAAAGCGTGCAAAATGGCCGCCATCTTTCAGATCCAGAGACTGAAAAGATTTAATCATTTGGACCCGTTCTGCCTCGTAAGGGACTGGAAAGGCTCGTCCTTATCCTGAATTCGCTGCTGAAACATGTATCTCTCGAAGCTCTCGTTAACCTCGATCTCGCAGTGGCTGTCGAACTTTAGAATGACAATCTTGAACTTCGATTTGTCCTCCCCCTCAGCGAAGGTGAGCGAGTTGAAGATGTGCAGAGCGTGGTCCCCGGCTGTGGAGAGGAAGAGAGCAATCTTCCGTGCGTCCGAGGCAGCTTCCAGGTTCCTGGCCTCGAGGTACAGCTGGAAGCGCTGTTTGAAATGTTTCCAGTTCGAACCCAGATTCCCGGCAATGCGGAGAGGCGGCGGCGGGCGAACGGAGTCCATTCTATAGGATGGCGCGAGACTGGTGGAAGGCAGATCACTGAAAGGTAGGTCTCGGAAGTGCGAGCATCCCTCAACTTCTGGTACCATGAAGTGTTGGCTAGTGTAGACTTGAGAGATGAACAGACACTTCCAACACTGATGAAGGTTCAACTCAATTTTATTAACTAACTTCTAACTAACTAACACACGATGACTGTGGGTCTAAATGATGCTAAATTAAACTAGAGACCTAAGCCTTGTCCGAACCAGTTGATTCTCTCAGCACGTGGTGTGAGTCTGTGCTGGGCTGGATGAGTTCTTGTTACACTGAGAGGCAGCACCCAGAATGAGCGGGAACCATGGTGCCCTCTGCTTTTATAGTGTGTGTATTCTAACTGGTGATTGGCTGCGGTGTTTGTACATGTTGATTGGTCCCTGTGTGTGTCCATCAGTGTGTGTCTGCACCATGATATGCTGGTGTATATTATGACAGGGAGAACGTGCACACACCGCACAGTGACCCAAGCCGGGAATCAAACCTGAGAACCTGCTGCTGTGAAGCAACAGTGATAACCACTGTGCTACCTTGCCGCCCATACTAATAAACGTATTAGTTCAATTTTTTACACATTCATTGAGGCGTTGATGTTGCAGGCTGCTGCCAACCCTAAGTTGGGGATGGTTCTCATCCAGATGAGGAGATGGCAGGCCCATCGTTGGTTGGCATTGGGCCTTGAGGAGCAAGGGGTTGGGCAGTAAGGGACAGTGGTGTTGTGTATTCATGGCATTTCTAGTGTTTCCTCACTAGCAGCCTTGCTGGTGGAACAGAGGCACTTTAAGTGACCAATCACTTGACTCTATCGGCCAGCCATTTGCACGGGCAAATGCCCGGCAGTGTAACAGCGTAGCCTGTAATATTAACATCTTCCAAATAAAGCTCTTTGTTTATTTAAACCTCTGAGGCCACTGTCCTTGAGGATTAATTTTAAAACTACCACATGGAAACTGCCGACGTTTGTAGGCCCCCAAAAAGAAAAATAAATGATTAAAATCATCGTTACACGAAAGCTGGCGACGGTGGGGCCAGATAATGGTTGCAGCCATCGGAGGAAGCAAAACACTGTTTTGGATTTCGAAGAAAACAACTTTGGAAAGAAGCTTACCACGAGCACCGTTCAAAACGAACTCGACCGCCATGAGTAGCAATTAACCGGTAACAATAAATTTCGAGCTGGACAAATTCTACCCTTGCGTGGAACCCACCCCCACAACCCAATGATGTGCTGGGTAGGTGGATTGGCCACACTAAATTGCCTCTTAATTGGAAGAAAAGAATTGGGTACTTTAAATTTAAAAAATAAATTAGAACTGGGCGTGTTGTAGAACACAAATGGAAAACAGGCTGAACTCAGGTTTGCCTTGTTTTGGGGGGAAAAGGAAGCAAGATGGCGCAGACGCAGATCCTTCCATAGTGAAAAATGGCAGAAGGTATGGCGCCATGGGATCATTTGATGAGAACATATCACCATTTAATGATGACACAGCACGAAGGTCTGCTAAGTGTATCTTAATGTATTTAAATGCTGTTCCTGTCATTGCATCGTGGGAGCACTGTTCATCCACTGGCACAAGACGGGGACAATTGAGCGTGGGAAAATCCCGACCGCATGACAGCCATTTTGGAACTCCGCCGTTGGCACTCTTCCCCGCCGCCATTTCAGCCCACTGGAAACGGGGGTGAAAAATATTCCCCCCTCCCCCTCCCCCTCCCCCATGCTCGTCCCCCAAGTGCTTTATGGTGATCCGAAGTCAATTAAAGTCCGGGTGGCCATTTTATCAAGTTACAGCCAGTTCTGCAAAGAAACATGTTTTTCTGGTAGGAAATCATTATGAGGTTTTGATAAGTTCAGAGCATTGCAACAGTGGCAAATTACTTAAATTGACAACATCCTGAGAGTAAGCGAGAAATATGATGAGTTCTTTATATTTTCAAGTCTTACTCAGATTGTTTCATGGCTGACGATACAGAAGTGAACAGACAGGTACAAAATCATAAACACTGCAAATAAATATTTCCATTCAATTCACATGCAGATTGATTAAGCTTCTTTTTGTTACAAATGTATGTAAAGCCAGTCATCTGCCATGCCAGGAGTTCGACTGAATTGGCTGTGCAAGGTTTCAGGAGAGTCTCCAACAAGATTTTCAGTGAAAGTGTTTTTTTTACTTGACTTCCAAATAGTTAAAATTATCCAGTCTATTCCAAGCAGTATATCAAAAATCTGCCGGCGAAATTCTTTGTTTGGTAAGTGTTGACGCCAGGACTGAATTGGGTGGGGTTCGCATTCCTGTTGGGGGCGCTAGTTCTGGAGCAATTCAGGACATGCTAATGGGCCAGCACTCTGCCCACATGAATCCAGAGCAATTCTCATTTTCGTCGGCTCCGGGTTCGCTGGGGCCGGAATTGGTGCTGGAGAGCCTGATGTGCTGGAGCTGCTCATAAGCACTCCACTCCCAACAGTGTCTCATTCCAGCCAAGAGATGGCACCGCAAAGATATTTCCCGGTTCACGGATGCAGAGGGGGACAGGATGGTGGATGCGGTGGAGGAGAGGCGGGCCACCCTCATCCCCACGATAAACTGGGCGGAGATGGCAGCGGCGGCGAGTGCTGTGTGCCTCACCAAGCGGACTGGCACGCAGTGTTGGAAAAAGATGAATGACCTCCTTAGGTTGGCTCGGGTGAGTCATCACGACTGTGCCCCTGGCATCACTCCCGTCCTTCACTCCTCAGGCACCCCCCTCCCCTCCCCCCCCGTAGAGGCCAATCAAAATCCACCTTCCGGCATACTTCCCACCCTGCACCAAACCCCAACACCTGTCATGCCCTCTTTGGCCAGGTGCCTTGCACACACAGGTCACCAGCTTTTGACGTCCGTGCATCTTAACATTTCGTTAATGTATCTCCTGGGAAAAGACGGCATAATCACCAGGAGATGGAGAAGGCAGGAGTGGGCACGCCGGACCTCAGGGCACTCACCACCACTGACTAGAGGGTAATGGAGCTAGCCGGGAAGGTTGAAGAGAGGGCTATCTCTCAGGCTGAGGTCCGAATGGGACAACCAAGTGAACTCCGAATGCAAGGTGATGTCCCTGTCGCAAGTGAGTCACCCCTGTCCCTCAGACCACTCCTTTCCAAGTGTCTTGTCTTATGACTTGCAGGGTCACCAAAAGATTAGGCCAGCCCATCTGGGCCCGCTCGTCTCCAGCCACAACCCCAGCACATCCCGGAGGACCAGTCTAGGGACGATACCGACTTCTTGGCACTGCGTTCACATGCACCCACCACCAATCCAGATACTATCACCTCGATGGGGCATTTTGGGGAAGAGCCCTGGGTCACCATCTGGTGCGCACATCACACATACTGCAGCACAACAGGTGGAGGTTGGGCACTCGAAGGAGTGGATGGTCGGAGGGCTGCCTGATCCCTGGAACCAGCTGTAGCCCAGATAAGTACTGCGCTTCTGAAAACAGTGATCCCATTGCTTTTAGAGATGCAGACACAGAGCCAGAGCTTACAGCAACCTTCCAGCATCTGCAGGTGAAGCTGGAGGAGTCCAAACGCCATCAGGTGCAGGGGACAGTGCTGACAATGCATGGTACCAAGGCCAACCCTGAACGGGTGACATCCACAGTGGAAGCCCTGGGTGAACAAATCACAGTCACAGCCATGAGTCAAGACATCCAAGCCTTGGGGCACACTGTGCAGTCGATGGCTGAAGCTCAGAACAGGGGAGCCCAGTCGCAAGCAGCCATGTACCGGGCCAACATGGACATTGCTGGGGACCTCCAGAGCTTGGTCCAGTCACAAAGGGTCATGGCTGAGGGCATCAAGAGCATTGGCCAAGCTCTGACTGACCGTGGCCAGACACATAGGGACCTGGCATAGTTCCAGAGGGACATGGCACAGTGCCATAGGGACATGACCAAGGCAGTGAGGGGCATGTCTCACTCACTAAGGAACACGTCCCAGTCTAAGTGCTCCATGGCTGAGGACATCGAGACCATGGCTGAGACGAGAGCGGGTCTCCAGTACTGGCAGCGCAGGCGATGGTGGAGCCTCCGGAGCTCACTCCGGCCTTACCCCCATCCCATACAGTAGCACGGGGGTCATTGGGCACCCCGAGCGAGGAGGAAGTGATAAGGCCCATGCTGGTGACTCCCGCAGGTGGGTTCATCAAACACCACCATATCCCCTTCCCCCAAGTTGTCACCCCCCCCCCCCCCCCACTTCCTTCTGTACCACCTCTCTTTCCTCTGTCTCTGGGCTCCAGGGTTACTCCCCGCCCTATGTTCCGAGACTTCCCTTTCAGGGGAAACCATCCACCTTCTTTATGTGTCTTCTTGCAGTCCTGGCAACACACACTTCTGAGCTCTGTCACAGCCAAGACTGCTGGAGCCACCGGCTAATTAGATCAGTAAACAGGACAACAGTCAGCCCACCGTTGCTCCTTTGGATACTTTTCTTATCACCTCTCTCACGCTCAGCAACCGCAGCGTCCAGTCTCTGTATTAAAATACCACGAGTGAACGTCAACGCTGTCATTTCCACCTGGTGGAGGCGGTCATCACAGGAGGCAGGCGAATACCAGGTTAGGCCTATGAATGATATGTTACTGTACGTTTTGCATGGACATGCCGACACACAGCATGGAACGCATTCACGCCGCCATCGAGGCACCAGAACATGGCGCTCCGTTGGGTGTCCAGCGTCGACCTCGGTTTTTGGCTGATGCCCGATTATGACTTGCGATTCAGGCGTCGCCGGACAGAGAATCCATTCCCAATTCTTTGTATACTGACCTCTTCTCACTGCATCACCATCAACTTTCAAGGAATTCTGCAACTCCTGCGTGAGCTGTCTGAACCCACCTGAAATATAACTCCTCTGGATTCTGACTCTCTGGAATCTGGCAGTCATATGATCTGATATCAACCCCTACATGTCTTCTTTTAAAAGTCATTCTCAGATGTAAAGACTCCTCCTCCCTATTGTGTTTGTGTGTGCATGCATGTGTGTGCGCATGCGTGTGTGTGTTCGTGCATCTGTGTGCGTGTGCATGTGCATATATGAAGTTGTGGCCATTCTCCGGTTTTGAATAAATGAATAAACTTTACTTTTGATTTGACACTAAATAGAGTTTGCAGCGAGTCACTTTAAAATTCACCTCACCATCCGAGAGTTGGGGGGGGGGACATTGCGAGAAAAATAAAGGAGTTCAGGTTTGCCTCTCTTCCCTGTGTGTAACAATAGCATTCCGATTTGGAAACATTTTCAGTAAGGAATCTGCATCAAACCCAACAAACCCAAAACTGAATGAAAACATGTCTTAGTCTTGAAAAGTGCAGTAAGAAGTCTTACAACACCAGGTTAAAGTCCAACAGGTTTGTTTCAAACACTAGCTCTCAGAGCACTGCTCCTTCCTCAGGTGAATGAAGAGGTTTGTTCCAGAAACATATATGTACACAAATTCAAAGATGCCAGACAATGCTTAGAATGCAAGCATTTACTAGGTTAAAGAGGTGTGAATTGTCTCAAGCCAGGACAGTTGGTAGGATTTCGCAAGCCCAGGCCAGATGGTGGGGGGTGAATGTAATGCGACATGAATTCCAGGTCCCAGTTGAGGCCGTACTCATGTGTGCGGAACTTGGCTATGAGTTTCTGCTCGGCAAATTCTGCGTTGTCTACCTCATACGCTGCAGGAAAGGATGTCCCGAAGCGTGGTACATTGGCGAGACCATGCAGCGCTGCAACAACGAATGAACGGGCATCGTGCGACAATCACCAGGCAGGAATGTTCCCTTCCAGTCAGGGAACACTTCAGCAGTCAAGGGCATTCAGCCTCTGTCCGGGTAAGCATTCTCCAAGGCAGCCTGCAGGATGCGTGACAACGCAGAATTGCCGAGCATTGTCTGGCATCTTTGAATTTGTGTATATATATATATGTTTCTGGAACAAACCTCTTCATTTCCCTGAGGAAGGAGCAGTGCTCCGAAAGCTAGTGTTTGAAACAAACCTGTTGGACTTTAACCTGGTGTTGTAGGACTTCTTACTGTGCTCACCCTAGTCCAACGATGGCATCTCCACATCTTAAAAAGTGGACATAGAAGCGACCAATGAATTCTCCCTACTCCAAATATGGAGAAATGTGATAAGTCGACAAACATCTGAAATAAAAGCTAAACTAGTATTAAACTGTGCTGTATTTAGCAAATAAATTTAAACTAGAAATTAGTTAAAATTAATACCGAAAATGAAAATTTGTCAGTTGCTAAAGTATTAAGGTACAAATCACTGCAATGCTGTTCTGTAATTATGAGCAACATATGCAATTGTAAAACATATATTTTAATGATAATATAAAAGTCAAATTTCCAAAGAAGAATATAATAGAACTATATAATACTTAAAGTGCAGAAGGAGGTCATCCGGCCCATCGAGTCTTCACTGACCCTCCAAAGGAGGACCTTACCGAGGTCCACTCTCCCACCCTACCCTTCCCATCCCTGTAACCCTGCCTAACCCGCACATCTTTGGACACTAAGGGGAAATTTAGCATGTCCAATCCACATAACCCGCACATCTTTGGACTGTGGGTGGAAACCTGGGCACCCGGAGGAAACCCACGCAGACACGGGGAGAAAGTGCAAACTCCACACAGTCAGTCACCCAAGACTGGAATTGGGCCCGGGACCCCAGCACTGTGAGGCAGCAGTGCTAACCACTGTACCACCGTGTCGCTGCCGGTGGGACCATAGAATTCCTCCGCCAACAAAAAGCCAAAGCGTTCTGGCCAACGTCAGGCATTTAAGAAAGTGTTAGATGACTCCATTTCCTCTCTCTCCCTCCACAGCAGCTGACAGTGCCATTTTAATCTCTTCTCGACCATTTTCCTAATGCTTCCACAATCTTCACTGACCTCCTGACGTACTGGTTCCTGATATTGTCCTTTCTTGTTTACTTCTTTACTTAGGGGCTGTTTAGCACAGGGCTAAATCGCAGGCTTTGAAAGCAGACCAAGCAGGCCAGCAGCACGGTTCAATTCCCGTACCAGCCTCCCCGAACAGGCGCCGGAATGTGGCGACTAGGGGCTTTTCACAGTAACTTCATTTGAAGCCTACTCGTGACAATAAGCGATTTTCATTTCATTTTCACCCCATCTTATAAATATCCAGTCATTATTCCTCTCTTATAGATGTAGCTCAAGTTCCTGCACTACATACAAGGCTTGTCTCACAACTGCCTAAGTCAGCGAGCTGACACAGGAGAAGATTTAAAAAAAAAATTAAATTCAGTCTACCTGCATCTGACTTGAATATGCTCAATGGCTGAGCCTGCAGAACTCACTTTGATAGTGAATTTTAGAGATTAAAAAGATTGACAATACTTTGAGTTAAGTAATTCTTCCTCATCTATGTCTAAAATCATCGCATTGTAATTTGCCAACTATATCCCCAGGCTGAAAACGTACATTCTGCATCTGCTCTGTAAAGTCCTGAGAGAATAATGCCTGTTTCAATGAAGTAATTTCTCATTCGTCGCTACTCTAGATTGTAGAATATAAGACCAGGCTCACCTCTCGCATTAAAAGTAAGAGAAAATGGTGGGTCGCGATGGCCAGCAATCGTGGGTCGTGAAGGTCGGCCGGTGTGGGTCCCGAAGGATGGTCGGTTGGTAAAACTGGGTCCCGGGCAAAAAAGTTTGAAAAACACTGGTCTAATAGACTTCCACCGCTAATTGTGTCATTGAAGGAATATTGAAGCATTTACACATGTGGATTCAACCTCTTTTGGAATCATAGAATGCCTACAGTGTGGAGGGAGGCCATTTGGCCCATCGAATCTCCACTGACTCTCTGAAAGAGGATTCTACCTAGGCCCACTTCCCCGTCACCCCCCCTAACTGTTGGACAGTAAGGGGCAATTTAGCATGGCCAATCCACCTAACCTGCACATCTTTGAACTGTGGGAAGAAACTGGAGCACCCGAAGGAAACCCACGCCGACACGGGGAGAATATGCAAACTCCATATAGTCACCCGAGGTCAGAATCAAACCAGGGTCTCTGCCGCTGTGTGGCAGCAGTGCTAACCACTGTGCCATTTTAGGACAATCAGTAGTATCATGAATCTTTATTGGTGAGATAGTATTTTACGAATTGATTGAATTGAAATTCCCCGAGTTGCCTTGGCAGGATTTGAACTAATGTTTGCAGAGCACATGTGTGGGCCTCTGGATTAGTAGTCCAATAACATAACCATTGCATTACAGTCCCTTGGTCTCTGCTTTCCCACTGATATGTAAGTGCTTAAAATCCTATCTTAACACACTGGGCGCGATTCTCCGCCCCCCACGCCGGGTGGGAGAATAGCGGGAGGGCCTCCCGACATTTTTCACGCCCTCCCGCTATTCTCCCCCCATGCCCGACCCACGCCACGAATCGCCGCTCGCCGTATTTTACGGCGAGCGGCGATTCTCCGAGGACGATGGGCCAAGTGGGCCTTCACACCCGTTTCAAAACGGCAGCAAACACACCCGCTCGCTGCCGTCGTGCAACGGGCGCCAGATGCCCATTTGGGGCATCTGGGGGCCCGATTGGCACGGCAGTACCACGGCCGTGCTGAGGGGGGCATAGGCCCGTGATCGGTGCCCACCGATCGTGGGCTGTGCGTCCGTAATGGACGCACTCTTTTCCCTCCGCCACCCCGCAAGATCAAGCCGCCACGTCTTGCGGGGCGGCTGAGGGAAAAGATGCCAACTGCGCATGCGCGGGTTGGCATTGTCCAACCTGGGCATGCGCGGCTGACGTCATCGGCCGCGTCAGCCGGCATGACGCTTGACGTGCGGCCTTGACGACCGTCATCAAGGCCGCGCCACCGTGACGCACGGGGCCCCACTCCTAGTCCCGCTCGGGGGGGAGAATCGGCCCCGGAAGTGGGCGTGAAGGCTGCCGTGGGTCACGGCCTGTCCCACAGCAGCCTTTACGATTCTCCGCATTTGCGAAGAATCTCGCCCACTGTGTGCGGTAACTTTCACCAAAAAGGATGAACCACATTTATCTGCCCAGGGTTGCCTATGAGCATCGCGATACGTTGGAACTCTGCAAGCCCACTTTGTCTGGAAAGGAACTGTCGGGGCGAACACCATTAAGGCCAAAAGAATGTGTAGTGCTGTCATTTCTGTATGCTTGATGGTGCCTTGGACAACGCAAAGTCAGCTTCTATCCTTCACTCAGAAGGTTGTGTCCAATTGTCCTCTAAACCAAATCACCCGCGGTATCCAGCAATAACTGTGTTTTGGGGATATTTCCGCAAAAATAAATTGTTTAAAAAAAGAGAGAAACGGCAGATTGATAAATGCAGCATTCCAAAAGTTTCATAGTGATTTCAATGCCTGCAATAATCCCGCCAACAAATGTGCATTAGGTCAATCATTGTTGGGAGGCAATCCAAACTCAACAAAAGAAAACACACATGCATGATAATGCTATTTGGAAGCATACAGCCGTGAGAAATCAATGAGTGCATATGGTGATTTACCACGGCTTTAAGCTGGTTGCAAACAGCATTGATATCATTGATTTTTTTTTCAGGATCCTTGTTTTGTTTTGTCAAAAACACACAATGATAGCTTTAATTCTTCGAATTTCTACCAATTGCATTCAGGTCAGTGTAGCTAACACATGACATTGCGCCAGACACTCATTTTTATTTAATTTGTTTTGCGGTATCTGATGATATCTGACCTCTTCGATCCCCTTTCTGGTTTTATCCTTTGTTAATTGCTCTTCAGCCGGGTCTGTCTCTCCTAAACCTCGTTCCTGAACCCAGTCTGCCTCTTCCCTTACGGCTGAACTCTTTCCAGCTTTTAGAAGCTCCTTCTCCCCGTGACCCCACATTTTGACATCTACAGTATCTTACCAACCTTTTTAAGTTCAGGATGATGTAATCCTGTCAATGAGAAATCCTCCATGCTTCAAAATGTTTTCAGGCATTCTTACATCCCACCTGACCCAACTGGCATGTTTTGGGGGTTTAAAATCACCTCCAATAATTATATAAGGTAGCAGTTTGGCCATCTGAAAAGTATTCAGAGTTGCAAAAATCAGATTGTGTCAATCAATTATGGACCCGCACTCATAAATCACAACTGTGGAGTTGCAGAGAGTCCAGAATCAATAGGCAGCTAAAATGGAACATTTTGCATATTCACTCACCGAAGCTGTGAAAAAAAAATCTATTTGCCAATTACTTTGGTTGAATATGAGTTCAGTACATATTCAACTGTATGTGACCATCTAGAAAATTGAGTTGTTAGATCATTTTCATGCCAATTTTATTCCCCCTTAAACTGAACTTTTTCCAAGTGTGATGCCCAGGCTTCTGCAAAGGACAAAAAGGCAAATAATCAGCAATGTTAAGCAGCCATTTCACATTAATAAATAGTTTTGTTCCAATTTATTACCTCCACGGTAACCTCCAAAATAATTTATTAATATTTGCACTGCACAGGCAGCACTAAACATTTTTATCTGCCCAATTGTTTAATTTCTAGGCGGGGTATCTACATTAAAATTTTCTACTATTTTGTAACAATTGTATTTGATGATCTATTCCTGCTTCTGGCCTCTTTTAATTTAAGAAGCTAAATGTTAAGACTTTTGGCATGTTTGAATGTTTGCAATTGTGTAATTGAGTGCTAGTTCAAATGGGCAGAGATGCAACAATGTAAAGGTCCAATCATACACAATGGGCCAAATTTCCCATGAGCCCCCCACCCACCCCCAAAGCGTATTTCCCGGCAGCGGAGTCGGCCCGCCATTGGCCGCTGGTGGGATTTTCCCGCTGATGTCTACGGGGCTTTGCATGCTCTGGACCCTCTGCCACCGGGGAACATGTCATGCGGGGGGCGGAGGGGGGGGGGGGGGGGGGGGGCGCGATCTGTGGGACTGGAAGATCCTGCCGGGGGGGGGGGGGGGGGAAGGGACAGAAAACTTCGGCCAACGAGTTCTTATAAACTGCCTCAGCCATATTTCGGTAAATTGTTTAATCTTTACCCTACATTACTTTTGAGTGACATCTCTGAAACGGCACTCATTGAATCCTTTTTGTCATGATTCAATTAATAGGTACAAGACAATCTACACAAGAATTTATTTTTCCTTTCCAGCTAAATAAGATTATTACTTTACCCTGGATGATGGCAGGACTGTCGGTCTTCTCACTAAGATCGCGGAACAAAATTTAGCAATGTTCCCTCGATTTTGCAAGCTTAAGAGTCTTCTGGCTCAGCGAATCCATAGAATCATCAAGGTGTAGGAGTCTCTTCAGCCCATCGAGTCTGCATCAACCTTCTGAAAGAGCGCTCTACCTAGCCCTGCTCCCACGCCCCATCTCGATAACCCTGTAACTTAACCTGCACACCTTTGGACTGTGGGAGGAAACTGGAGCACTCGGAGGAAACCCACGCAGACACGGGGAGAATGTGAAAATTCCACATAGACAGCCACATGCGGCCTGAATCGAACATTACGCAAGGGGTGACTTGGCGATAGTGGGCGGGATTCTCCATCCTCCCAGCTGCCTGTTTCCTGGTGGCATGCCCTTCACTGGCGGCGGGATTCTCAGTTCCCGCCGTTGTCAATGGAAACTCCCATTGAAGCCCCCTTCATCTTCCCTTCGAATCTCTCGCTCATCTGACCCTGATGTCAGACTCGCATCATTATCTGATTAATATAATCCTTTACTCTACAATTTTTTCTTGAAAATCCCAGCTGCCAATTTACACACAGCGCAGTCCTTGTTTACATTACAGACTTGCACAGTCCTTGTTTACATCACCTAGAGTCAGGGCACAGTGTTACTGACATTTTGATGTCAGGCCCTAATGCTTAATCAAAACAGTGAGCCATGTCACTTGCTGCCACCATTCAAACCTCCACCCAGGCCTTGGAGAGCACTGTTTGTAATTTTGAATGTCACCATGACCTTTACCATTTGTACAACAGACACCTTCCCGGCTCCCGCAAGTAACATGACTGACATTTCATGGCTTACAGTTCACCATTGTATCAGCCAGATCACAGGGCACTCTCTGTGCCTGAAGAAACATTTCCATTTCTTCACCTGGACAGAGTGCATATTTTGAAAATTCTGCTTCACCTAGTTTTATAGCACGCTGCCGCAAGATGCAAAGTTCTAAGTATTGCATCCATATTGCCTTGAGCAATCCCCTGTACACTCCTGATATCTTTCCGAAAATGAAAGGGATTCCACTCTGTCAATGTTGAGATTCTTTGCAGCTAAAGGCTTCACTAAAGACTGCTAAACTAAAGCAGGATGAATGCATCATGGTTACCACCAGGAAATGGATCTGTGCCCCATTTCCTGGTGGCAACCATGATGCATTCATCCTGCTATAGTTTTCTGACCCAGCTTTATTCTAATCAGGCTATCAGGTTACAGGCTGGCTATTGAAAGACAAAGGTCTTGGATTTGTCTCATGATCCCTGCTCGGAATTTGAAAACAAAGGGCCTACAAAAAAAACCTTGCTACCACCAGAAACACATAAATGCAAACAATCTTTGGCTGTAAATCACCTTTGGATATCCTGTGGTCATAAAAGACACCATATAAATGCAAGTCTTTATTTAATTTTGAAAGATGGAGGATCACAATGAATATAAGGAATATGAAAAGGGGTAGACCACAGGGCCCCATGAGCGTGCTCCGCGACTCAATAGGTTAATGGCTGATAATCTGCTCCAACTCCATTTTCCCGCGCATTCCACATATCCTTTGATTTCCGAAGTGACCAAAAATCAGTCTATCTCTGCCCTTAACACATTGATTGTAGAAGCATTCGCAACCCGTGCGTTGAGTTTGGTCCTTTATACCTTACAAAGGAATCCACCAAACACTTCGAATTGTCCAAACCAGAATCTTTTATTGAGTCTCATGTGGTAAGATAGCAACCTGATACAGAGCACGTTATCATGGAGTCTGCTTAATACTCATAGAACATAGAACAGTACAGCACAGAACAGGCCCTTCGGCCCTCAATGTTGTGCCGAGCCATGATCACCCTACTGAAACCCACGTATCCACCCTATACCCGTAACCCAACAACCCCCCCCCTTAACCTTACTTTTATTAGGACACTACAGGCAATTTAGCATGGCCAATCCAATCCACCTAACCCGCACATCTTTGGACTGTGGGAGGAAACCGGAGCACCCGGAGGAAACCCACGCACACAGGGGGAGGACGTGCAGACTCCACACAGACAGTGACCCAGCCGGGAATCGAACCTGGGACCCTGGAGCTGTGAAGCATTTATGCTAACCACCATGCTACCCTGCTGCCCCCTCTGGAATCTGCACATAGCACCAACCATTCACTTGTATGTTTTAGCACTCTCTCAATCTTCTTCTGAGGATGGCCAGATGTGTCTCCCCTCATATGCGAGTCAATGGCCACATGACCTTGGTCTAAAGAATGTATGGTGTGTATGCACCGCCACCTGCTGGTTGGAGGTTGCACACCATACATCTATGATACAGTCTATAGGCATATCACCACACCATGGGGTAGAAAATTCCAAAGATTTACAACCAATTGAGTGAAGAAGTTTCACCTGGTCCCAGTCGTAAATGATCAACTCCTTATCCTGAAACTATGCCACTGCTTTCGCCATTTCCAAGCCTTGGAAAACAACCTTTCAGTGTATTTGAGAAGCCGGTGGAAGTGAAGCATGGAAAGCACACAATGCAGGAGTGGCAGTGACCACCAACACTGTATCGAGCTACCAGAGCTCTCAGAAAGCAGATTAGCCAAGAAGACGAGAGGAATCATCCTTCCTAGCTCCACTGCACTACTATTCCCACCATCTTATCAACCATAATTTGCTTGCCTTCTTCAGTCAAGGATCTTGCCCTCACTTCTCCGTAAATATAAGCACCAACACCAAATCCAGGGCAACAAACAAATTAATCCAACAATTTATTTCCATCTACTATTAATAATAATAATCGCTTATTGTCACAAGTTCCCTGGAAGTCAGAAACTGGCAGGCTTTTTTATTCTCTGCGGGCGCTGCCAACTAAATGCACGTCTCCAACATTTTTTACCTTTGTGTTCAAATTTCCTGCAGTTCCAGTTTCGGGGGGTTTTCTATCAGAATTCTTCGGGAGACATTCCTAGAAGGTCTGGCAGTTAAGCAGTGCAGTCAACCATCTTCTTCTTGCGTACGTCATCTTACAGCCTAACAAGTTTAAATCCAAGTCGGACAGCCAAATTTTTGTGTTAAGAGGTGGAATGCCTTCTCATTGGTTACATTCATTCACAATGTGGTGAATAGTCTAATCTGGGTGACCAGAACCCATGCTGGGCTGTCCTTGAAATTCCATTTGTGGAGGAGTTGTTGCACCCCTGTATGGAGGGTGCACATCGTGTTGAGTCTCGGCCACTGTTTTTGACGGAGGGTGAACCCTGAATTCTCCACTGTCGAATCACTCACCAGATTTTTGTTGCTGATATTGGTGACATCCCACAGGTTACATCATTTGTCCTTTTTGTCAAAAGCTGCATTACTCGATGCAACTACAGAGCCCCAGAAAGCTTTGCGTGGTTTGAGCCACGCGTTTGGCAGTTTCTGAATGGATCGGCAGTCCTGGATTGGCTGCAATACAGTTAACTCTTTCAGCATCTTTTTCTTCTGCCACACGTCAGGACATGGGATATTAGACGGGACTGGGAGCCATTGGACAGATGTTGATTTCAGTGTACTGCCGATTATCCACAATGATGTGTTGAGGACAGTGTCCAAGCATTTTGCGTGGCTGCTCTCGCACATAGGGGAGCAATGTTCTGCTGAAGAGCACACAAGAGCAAGGCTCGCAGCCTGCTTCTGGGAGGGGCGGAACATTCTGGCCAGCAAATCATCTGACTGTCGGAGTAATTTCAAAGCTTTGTCAAAGAGTCAACCAAACCCGAAACGTTAGTTCCCTTTTCCCTCCACAGATGCTGTCAGACCTGCTGAGATTGTCCAGTATTTTTGTTTCAGATTCCAGCATCCGCAGCAATTTGCTTTTATCTTATGAATAATGACAGGATTACACATTGGTAAACAGATTGGCTTCTCCAATAAGAACAATGATGTTTATTTGAATACATTAGGTCCTGATGTTTGTTCTGATAATAGTAGCTAACTACCACAGCTATCTTTAACTGTACTTTCAGCAGTGCCATCATCATATGGGCATCATATGGTTAGCACAATCGCATCACAGCTCCAGGGTCCCAGGTTCGATTCCGGCTTGAGTCACTGTCTGTGCGGAGCCTGCACATCCTCCCCGTGTGTGCGTGGGTTTCCTCCGGGTGCTCCGGTTTCCTCCTACAGTCACAAAGATGTGCAGGTTAGGTGGATTGGCCATGATAAATTGTCCTTAGTGTCCAAAATTGCCCTTAGTGTTGGGTGGGGTTACTGGGTTATGGGGATAGGGTGGAGGTGTTTACCTTGGGTAGGGTGCTCTTTCCAAGAGCCGGTGCAGACTCGATGGACCGAATGGCCTCCTTCTGCACTGTAAATTCTATGATAATCCAAGAAGATATTGAGCTACATTTTTGCTGGCTTGAAGCAAAGGAATGTACGAATGATAAAGACATCTGAAGCAAGATTTGTTTCACCCCGATTTTCCGTCCTATGAGGGTTGGTGTACCAATTGATACTGGCATGAGTTGCATCCTGGTATCATTACGCTTTTGAATACGGGAAATACGTAAGGAAAATTCCTCATAATACATTAAATCACAGCATTGGTCACCTAAACATGGAAATTGTCATTGGCTATGTCAGTGAATGAATGTGTAATGTGCTCATGTGACATTCTCGTTTCTGCTATCTTCACAGAGGCCATAATCCTCTTGTTTTAAATGGGCTATCACCTCCGGTAGAAAAGCAGACAGAGGAATAACATGCTGCTGCTCTTCCTCTGATGTCATAAACAGTAATCCAACAGTAATTACTTTATCTTCAGATCAAATGGACACATCAGCAGGGAACCTGAGAAAATGAGCTGCTGGCAATACACAGTGTGATAGCGGTACAATTAACTCCCTTTCCCATTGCCCTGTCGGGGTTATCATTCTGGTACTCTGTCACTGGAGCTACTGGACAATGAATACTTTGTTCATGAAAATTCACCAAGAACAGGAATATCCGTTATGATATGGAGAAGGGAAATCCATGATGTAGTTTAATTGCATCCAGAAGCATTTTGTTCAGAGTTTCAAAAGGGTTT